>NC_134837.1:257916427-258516427 GCF_004210375.1 Tachypleus tridentatus | reverse complement strand
TGTTGTTTTCAAGCCGTTATCAACAGTAGCAATATAAATATCTAAATATGTTTGTTTTACTATAATTATATTCAAACCAGCTTTTAAGTAGTTGAGACAACTGAATGAAGATTTTCACAGAGATCTTCAAGTTACCTCATTCTTAACTGATCTGGATTATGACGATTTCATCGTACTAATCTATCCACAAATACTGATCTGACTGTATTGTTATTTTACCGTTTACATATTAATGTTGAATTGTGATATTTTTATCGTGTCGTTAATAAGATTATCTTGCAACCTTCATATTATGTAACCAGCTAGTTTGGTAAGGCTGATCTGTAATATAAACATTATCACATCATTTGAAACACCGATTTATGACGTTCAGTTCTGCCCTCTTTTGTAGCACATAATTGTTATTGCTCATTTATGAGGTCAAATCCATTAAAATCACTTATGCTGATTAAGAGCTTTCTCTACCCAACAGATGAACAAAACGAATATTACATATACTTATAACATAGAAGTAATGCTTCAAAAATTACAACTAATTGTTTAATAACTAAATGTATCTACACGTGAAGATTTATCGTTTTCAACCTTCTTCCGATGACGTTTCTAAACTGAACATCAAACCATTTTTGACCTCATTGGTATTCAAGTGTTGTTTTCACCCTGTATCATCACATATAATATATGGCGCCATCTAGATTATAATACCTGTAGGAAAGTAAAAAGAAACAAATGCAAATTATATGTCAGAATAGGCTCAGACATTATTTTGAATCACACGTCCAAGAAGGATGGTTTAGATAAACAGAAAAGGATTTAATGAATAAGTCATATAAAACATTTTTCTATAGACTGACTAAGTTTGTGTTATGTGTTATATATATATAAATCAACAGTGCTCGTTAATTAGTTCAAAACAGAATCTTATAGCTCGCTGGTTGTGGTTGTTAGAGGGCTACAAAAAACAGAACAGCTGCTAACATTAATGCATAGTTGTAGTGAAAATGAAATAGGATACTGTAGCTCTGTATCTTGTGGTTTTAAACGATAACAATTACGTTGAAACTACGTTTAACGACCGAATTTGACCTATCGGCTATTTCACTTAGTTGTTTTTATGTGTTTAGACAAGATGTTGACAGTGGCTACGAAAAACAAGTTGTAACAATATAAAAAGCTTTCAATATTTCGAAATGAATGAATGCCGTTGACAGCCCGGTGACAGATAGGCCTCATACAGGGTAGTATTGTCTATTACCAGACTTATTTCTTAGTTAATAAAAATAATTCTACTTCGTAAGCACATAATAGCAGCAGTTTATTTTGCAATCAGCAAGATCCTAGCCAAGCCCTAACCGGGAATCCCCACCGTCGTCGCCACTGGATATTTCATGAAGTTCGGGTTATTAAGAGCACCAGTCACTAGTTGGAAGTTTCTATATAATTATCTCTTTTTCAACAGCGATTTCTTCCTGGTAATTATCAACCTGGGATATTCGAGTAATTTTAATGAGTCTTTTTGTCTTATTACTTGAAAGTATCTCTTAAAAGGAGGTTTAATATTCTCTTAATAGAGTTGGTTACTCAGAAGCTGTTGAAAACTCCCTTTATAGATAGAAATCTTCATAACGAAGAACCAGTCAGCCACGGGCTGATAGAAACTGTAAATTGTAGCGTGACAGTCAATGAGTATAAGGAAAAACACGGCTGAGAGCGTGTAGAAAGTGTAATCCATAATGTGACAGTCAAAGGAGAAAACACTCGGTTAAGAATTTGTATTAGGCTGTCCAGAAATAAATGTCAGTATTCTCACGATGACGCTTAGAAGCTGAATATTGAGTAACTTGTCGTTGGTTGGTTGGTGTAATCCAACGTGTGTCGCTAAAAAGGTGTCTTAATTGTCTGTTGTTTCAACTCTACTCAGAGTAAGTTTCACAGACCCCAAGGCAGCATGGACAAGAAGGACTTTCTGAGAATTGCAGGTTCGAATCTCCCACAACAAAGATGCTCGCCCTTTCAGCCGTGGGGGCGTTATAAAGTGACGGTCTATCCTACTATTCGTTGGTAAACAAATAGCCCAAGGTGGGTTGTGATGACTAGCTGCCTTCCCTCTAGTCTTACACTGCTAACTTAGAGATGGCTAACGCACATAGCCCTTCTGTAGATTTGAGCGAAAAAATTCAAAACAAACAAACAAGACAAGTGATAGATGTTTTAGAACGTGATTGTTCTAACCACTAAAAATAGGTCTATTTGATTTGAAATAACTATGAGATCGCACTTACATCTAGTTTTGACAGACTTATTTTCTACTTGATTAATACCTGAAACGATGTGGCGGCGGGTGTTTCCACGCTCCATCTCCTTATATTCCGTTCCATGGAATATTCAGAAGGCCTATATCTGTAATTTTTCTATCTGTACTTTGCAGTTTGCAGTAACGTGAACGACTGACGAGGGTTAGCAGTCATTATTAATCGTCGATGAGTTTCTAGTTTGTCTTATACCCTTATGTTTATGTTGTTTTTTGAACAGTAAATTTCATAAAATAAACCAAAGAAAGCGAATAATGTATGATGACAAAATAAAAGTTCACCCCTCCTAGATATATAAAATATCGGTTAGTATCCCTCTCACAACTCTGAATTAAAAAAAACAAAAACGATCTGCTAAGCCTAAGGGTGTATTAACTATATTAAAAGTTAACCAGAAGCCTCGCCGCGGTTAATAATAGGTTCCTCTTTACGTAGACTGTTATCTACTTGTAACCTTCATTCCTTTTTTTTCCCCCGCCACATTAACAAATAAAAGTTAACCCGAAGGGCTTAGTTTAAAATTAGTGTAAAAATGGCCAATTATCAGGTTTTACATCTGAATTTCTCTTTTATGAAATGCAATTCCTTTACTCAAGTTAAGTATTCATATCCAAAACTGAAAAAAAAATAAAAAAAATCGTAAATCTTCTTGCCGAGATAATTGTGAGAAATAATTATTATCTTTAATTTAAAAGTTTATCTTAATGATTTACCTTTTTTTCATACTCAAATTAAATACATATATGGTAAAAACACCCATTTTTTTTGTTTTCCTCAAAATGCACATGCGCATAAACTTCAACACGGGTAAACAAAACATCGATATAAATGTATTGTTGTAGACAGTTTATACAACATAATAAAAGATCATCAAAGGTTTTATAAATATCTAATGTTATGTCGTAGAATAACACCGTAAGTTTATCTATTGATAATACGGTAAAAATTTAGTCCCAACTAAACTATATAAAAAAAACGGACACAAGTTATAGTGTTAATTTATCTCGTTATCAAATTGGACTTAACACATTTCGATGTCTCCGATCAAAATTATTTTGTATTATTCTAGACATCTTATATTTAAAGAAGTAATGTTGCATCAGCCCTTCAGTAGCACAGTGACATGTATGCAAGCTTGTACTGCTAGAAACCGGGTTTCAATAGCTATGTGTGGTTTTATGTCATACCCACACCTAATATATCATCATATAAAGACGTACAACATTCATAGAATTTTTTTCTGTCTTATTCAACACTTTTGTTATTTGTCCATTCGAGATTCACAGATTATCACTGATTGGTGTATTCTTATTACACATTCCTAAGTGTAAACTATTTTACATACGAGATTCACAGATTATCACTGATTGGTGTATTCTTATTACACATTCCTAAGTGTAAACTATTTTACTATTTAATTCTAACTACCTCTTAGCCATCTAGCTAAAACCTTCATTTCGTATTTTCTGAGCTGTTTCTAACATGAATATCTGATACAAAACACAAAGTAATCAGTTACTTTTGTTTGTTTTCGGTGCCCTAAACCTCTCCCATTGTACCGTCTTTTTATCTCATTTACTTTGAAACTATAAGAAAGTATTTTTTACTAAATTTCTGAATTCATTTTATATTAATTCATTTACTAAATATTTTTTTACTTTCTTTACGACGTATTTAACTGAGTAACAACAGTGTTATTTTGATGTTACCTTAATTACTGGATTTTATAAACTAGGTTATTTTTACTGTTTTTGTAAAACTTTATTTCGGCTCGTCTTGTTTATGCCAATGATTTAACGTCATATCACGTTATTATTGCAATGTTTTATTTGGAATCTAGGTGTCAGTAGCCTATTGGTTAGCGCACGGGACTTGGAATAATAACAAAAAAGGTTTAAGGTTCAAAATTTTGCTGAACATTTTTCCACCTTCGAATGTGGGCGAGTTATAAGCAACAACAATAATATTCTAATGTTGCGCTGATGTTATAAACATGACAACAAAAATAATAACATTCTAATACAGCGCTGATGTTATAACCATGACAGCAACAATAACATTCTAATGTCGCGCTGATGTCGTAAACATGACAGCAACAACCATATTTTAATACAGCCTTAATGTTACAAACATGACACCGTATTCCGTACAAAATTCAACTTTCTAATATAATGCTGTTGTTATAAACATGACACCTTAATTTGTAACAACTTAAACTTCTTAATGTAACGCTGTTGTTATAAAAATAACACTTTATTTTGTAACAACTTTGAGTTCTTAATATAATGCTGTTGTTATAAACAACAACTTGAACCTTCTAATATATGACACTCTATTTTGTAACAACTTGAACTTTAACATATCCTGATAGTTCAGTCAACTAAACACGAATTACATCACAACGTTTGATTCATTCTAACGTTGGGCGGACAGTACGACAAGCTAACCACGGAAGACATCACAGCGCGTGATTTTTCTAATATATCAAAAAACCTACGGAGGAATCATAATTATGAGAATTGTATGAACCAGTAACGCAAGTATGCCCCTGTAATTGCGGGAAGACTGGGGCCAAAACGTGGCTGAAATTAGACATTGCCGACAGGGGGAGAGAGACATACAATATATTTTGTTTGATCTAAAAAAGGGCGGTTTCACTACTCTGTCAAGTTAATGGTTTCAATCAACCATAACAGTAACTATAATTATGAAGAAATAAACAGTGAGCCAATTTACATTTTATGCGAGGGGTGGCGCTATCTTTTGTACTTATGCCACTTACGTGGACTTCTATTTAATTATTACATTCCAGTTGTTGTAGTATAATAATTATCTTAACAAAACGATCCTCTCCCAATCTGTCTTTGGCCACAGAAGAAATAAAGTGACAGTACTCATTAAGACTGTATCCACGTCACGTCAATTATCAGTTTTTGTTTGTTTATTTTGAAAGCAAACACACACTTGGCTGTCTGTTGACTCACAATTAGAGCAGCTACTCGGTAGGCACAGCGACGAATTTGGACCTCGTGCACATTTTTATCACGTGAACACTTAGCTTCAAGTGTCAGTAATAACCTGGTGATATCGGTTCGTTTAACAGTAACACGAAACCTGTAAAATACGAAGAGGCCGGTTCATTAAAGAAACGTTGTCAATTTCATACGAAGTTTCCTAACACGTGTAGTTCACAAAATGAGCGAGGTGACAATTCAGTGTGTTATGTAAGCTGAAGAACGCGCGCACGAGAGGAAGAAACGAAGAGGGATTATTGTAGCTCGTCTTTTATTACCATCACTTACTAAACTAATAATAACATTTATATTACTAGCACAGTTAGCGATTCACAACTTACGTACTTGGACAATTTAACTATCTCTTAAGTTGTTGCTCATTTAAAATGTTGGGTTTAAGAAAAGTTTTAATTTATTTTCGTCTTTGATCAATGTTTCATTTCTTTCTCATTAATGTTATTTACTCACATTTCACTTTTTTCTTTATTTGATGTTAACATCCGGGTTCTGAATATTTAATACGTTGTAATAAGTTTTATTATTGCCCAGGTACTTCTGGCATGCTCAACAAAATTTTATTCCTATTTTAATTTCCTTTGTTCATGTAATGAACATTCGTTGACAGACCTAATTTCACAAATAATCTACTTCTATAACAAACGTTCCAGTTGTATAGTTCCATAAGTATATATTTATTTTATACCACAGATAACTATTGTTTTGGTGTTTGAGCCTTTTACAGGCTGGCCAAGAATAATTATAATTAACTTTGTGACAAGACATTATTATTAATGTTACGTTTTTATATTCTTTATCTCGTTTCTTAGAGATTTTCAAGAATTAGAGCATTGACAAACGATGTTTCACTCACACAACATTCGACAGTTGACGACGCATTTCGCTCAAGTCGACAAAGATGTTCAGGTTGACACGGATACAACGAACACAGTAGTGGGCGAAACAATAACGTATATAGCGTTCATACACTTTTATAATTCTTGAAAGATCCTGAGCGGCAAAATATAGAACGTATGTTTAAAAATGTAATAGGTCTAATACTAATAATATCTTATGACAAGTATAATTATTTCCCTATCAAAACCCAAACACCAATCTTGTGATGGATTATTCTGTTTGGCGGATTGTTTTAGATTAATTTACTTGTTTGTTTGTTGTAGTTTTTTTTTTTAATTTTGCGCATAGCTACACAAGGGCTATCTGCGCTAGCCGTCCTTAATTTAGCAGTGTAAGACTAGAGGGAAGGCAGCTAGTCATTACCACCCACTATTAACTCTTGGACTACTCTTTTATCAACGAATAGTGGGATTGACCGTCACATTATAATGCCCACATGGCTGAAAGGGTGAGCATGTTTGGTGCGACAACAGATGTCGTTCAGATTAAGAGTCGAGCGCCTTAACCACCTGGCCATGCCGGGCGGATTAATCTGCAAAAAGATTAAAAAATTGAAAAACTAGAATGGGACTTGTTTAATAATCTTCATAAATAGAAACACCACAGTTACTGAAACATGGAAAAGCTAGAGTGGGACTTGTTTAATAATCTTCATAAATAAAAACACCACAGTTACTGAAACATGGGAAAGCTAGAGTGGGACTTGTTTAATAATCTTCATAAATAAAAACACCACAGTTACTGAAACATGGGAAAGCTAGAGTGGGACTTGTTTAATAATCTTCATAAATAAAAACACCACAGTTACTGAAACATGGGAAAGCTAGAGTGGGACTTGTTTAATAATCTTCATAAATAGAAACACCACAGTTACTGAAACATGGGAAAGCTAGAGTAGGACTTGTTTAATAATCTTCATAAATAGAAACACCACAGTTACTGAAATATGGGAAAACTAGAGTAGGACTTGTTTAATAATCTTCATAAATAGAAACACCACAGTTACTGAAATATGGGAAAACTAGAGTGGGACTTGTTTAATAATCTTCATAAATAGAAACACCACAGTTACTGAAACATGGGAAAGCTAGAGTGGGACTTGTTTAATAATCTTCATAAATAGAAACACCACAGTTACTGAAATATGGGAAAACTAGAGTGGGACTTGTTTAATAATCTTCATAAATAGAAACACCACAGTTACTGAAACATGGGAAAGCTAGAGTGGGACTTGTTTAATAATCTTCATAAATAGAAACACCACAGTTACTGAAACATGGGAAAACTAGAGTGGGACTTGTTTAATAATCTTCATAAATAAAACCACCACAGTTACTGAAACATGGGAAAGCTACAGTGGGACTTGTTTAATAATCTTCATAAATAGAAACACCACAGTTACTGAAACATGGGAAAGCTAGAGTGGGACTTGTTTAATAATCTTCATAAATAGAAACACCACAGTTACTGAAACATGGGAAAACTACAGTGGGACTTGTTTAATAATCTTCATAAATAGAAACATCACAGTTACTGAAACATGGGAAAACTACAGTGGGACTTGTTTACTGCTCCATATCGTCTATTCGTCAAATCTGTTTGGAGATTTTTTATGGCGCGAAGATAAAATCATTTATTTTCCTTTATTATTTTGTTACAAGGCGGGGGAAGGTTTTTCAGAGAGGTGGTCGAGCGTGTCCATTTGTGATTTCACTCAATGTGTTACATACAGAAGTCTCCAACTTTCTAGAAGTGTTCTACGCTAAAGAGTTGGTCGGTCATTCTTGCGCCGTATTTAATCCAAAGACTATTGTAATAGATAACTTTTTGCCCGAGCTGTTTGTCCTTTTGGACTCTATAAACCACACAACATTGTTTATATAACATATATGGTCCTTCACAAATATGCTTAATTTTGGATATAGTCCACTTTTACGATGTGGACTGCATACAGCTACAACATGTCGTCACAGTCAGATTCATTGTTATAACCATTAACATTACAGCAACTATTGAGCACTGGTATCTATCAACTGGATTCGTCGGCAGCGGTGTGCGGTATACCATGTGCGTAGTCGATGAACACTTATATTTATTTTAATAGAAACCCGTAGAGTCAGTATACGAAGGAAGGTTTGTTTTTAAATGGTGAGACAGCGGTAGTTTTACAACACTTGAAATCTAGGGTTAGCTTTCCCGCAGCGTGTCATCACATAGCTCTGTGTGGTTTGGATACAAAACAACTAAACAAACAATATTATTGTAATGAAATGTCACATGTTCAGTCGATCTATATATATCTCTCACCGTTTTCTTTAAAAATGTCAAGGCCCGGTATGGCCAGGTGGTTAGGGCGCCCAACTAGTAATCTGAGGGTCGCGAGTTCGAATTCCCGTCGCACTAAACATATCCTTTCAGCCGTGGGGGTGTTATAATGTCACGCTCAATCTCACTATTCGTTAGTGAAAGAATAGCCCAAAAGTTGGCGGTGGGTGGTGATAACTAGCTGCCTTCCCTCTGGTCTTACACTGTTAAATTAGAGACGGCTAGCGCAGATAACTCTAGTGTTGCTTTGCGCGAAATTAAAAAAAAAACAAAACAAAAAAGGTGTCAATCCGAAACTGATATATATATATTTTAATTTGTCAGAAGATAAGATAACAATATGTTATTTACAAATAATTCGTTTCTAGTGACACAATTGTAATGGGAACAGCGGTGAATTGGGTCGTGATGACAGCAACGAATTCTGGTTATTAATTATTACACATTTCGTCAAGAACCGCCCCCCAGTGGCTCAGCGGTATGTCTGCGGACTTACAACGCTAAAAACCGGGTTTCGATACCCGTGGTGGGCAGAGCACAGATAGCCCATTGTGTAGCTTTGTTATTTCAAAACAACAACAACAACACCGTCAAGAACCAGTATCAGTCAAACATCGTCGACTAAGAATCGCAAATTCGAACGTTTTGTTTGTTTGTTTGTTTTGGAATTTCGCACAAAGCTACTCGAGGGCTATCTGTGCTAGCCGTCACTAATTTAGCAGTGTAAGACTAGAGGGAAGGCAGCTAGTCATCACCACCCACCGCCAACTCTTGGGCTACTCTTTTACCAACGAATAGTGGGATTGACCGTCACATTATACACCCCCACGGCTGAGAGGGCGAGCATGTTTAGCGCGACGCGGGCGCGAACCCGCGACCCTCGTATCACGAGTCGCACGCCTTACGCGCTTGGCCATGCCGGGCACGAATTCGAACGAAATGCGAAAGGAAGTCCACGAGATACATTACATTTCATATTACTGTGCAGTTAAATCATGTTTTCCAGTTTCAATAACGTTATTGTTTTTAATCGAATTACTTGAGGTATACAATATGCACGAGGAACTATTAAGATGTTTGAAAAAAACAACTATCCAATAACTGAATGTAAATCGACACAATATTGTTTTTTAACTCTGATCTTCTATTTATAGGGACAAAACAAGGTGAACACGTACATTATTAGTATTACTAAACCCAACTTTCAGTATCTAAGCCTAAAATAAAGAGGTTTTATTTTAAGCAGTTGATAAAAAGCACTGAAGGTGAGATAGAAAATGAAGTTTTATAAAAAGGACCCTTTAACATTGGCTGCTATGTAAACTTACTATATGATTTAATATGATACTAAAACTTTAATATCGAATCATAAATAAAAGAAAGGAGTCGTTAATTTTAAAGATCGTCCACGTATTGTAACAAAATATATCATTTTCTACAGTTATTATTACTCGTTTATGGCCTCATGAATAAAGATTATGAGAGCTAATTTAAAGCGAGTGTCAGTTTGAAAAATACTAATTGACTTATAAAACCACGTGAGTAATAATAAAAAAAAAATACTTGTCGGGATGAAAAATGCATACCAGTTTATATAAATTTGTGATTTAATAAAATTACGCTAGGGTGCGTGTAGTATATATATTTTATTGTGTGTGTACACACACAAACAAATAAAAATATTTAAGTACATATTATACATTTCAAATATTTTTGTAACACTAATTTTGAAACCTTTTTTTATGTCTTAAAACTTTATAATTCTACCCTGGTGGCTCAGCGATAAGTCTGAGTAATTATAATGCAAGAAATTGGGTTACGATACAGCACAGAGAGTCCATTGTGCAATTTTGTGCTTTAAAAACAAGCACACAAAATACATTCAGAACTGGTTGTAAGGAATGTGTGTGTGTGTGTGCTTTTTCTTATAGCAAAGCCACATCAGGTTATATATATATCTGCTGAGTCCACCGAAGGGAATCTAACCCCTGATCTTAACGTTGTAAATTCGTAGACTTACCGCTGTACCAGTGGGGGACGGATTGTAAGGAATTTTCAGTGTTGTGTTAAATAAGCTGCATAATTGTACAATTTACTCATGCGTATGATTCAACTGAGTTTTGAGATAAGAAAAGAAATCCAGAAATGTATTAGTTCTCTGAAGGGGGCCCAAGACCGCCTGGACGAATCACCTGTTTAAACCACTCCCACTAACGTACAGCAGGGTGTTGTTTGTCAGTAGACACGAAAATGACGTCACATAATGGATTCTTAACGTTGCAATTTATACTGTTGCGACGTCACTAAAACATGCGCATGCTATGAATTATGAGAAAAATATGCACTATAATGCCTACAACACAGTATGACGTATGAACTTCAAAAGTAAGAAATAAAAATATTTGTTACTCTTATTTTGGCAGGCCCCGGCATGGCCAGGTGGTTAGGAACGCTTGATTCGTAATTTGGGAGTTGCAATTTTGAATTTCCATATCACCAAACATGCTGGCCTCTTCAGGCAGGGAGGAGCATTATAAACTTACGGTCAATCTCACTATTCATTGGTAACAGAGTAGTCCAAGAGTCGGCGGTGGGTAGTGGCCACCAGTTGCCTTTCCCCTAGACTTACATTGCTAACTTAGGGACGGCTAGAGCAGATAGCCTTCGTGTAGCTTTGCGTGAAATTCAAACAAACAACAAATTTATTTTTGGTTTCATTTACTACGGAAAGAGAACACTTCCGAGAATCCTATGTAAGTATGTCCAGTTTGTGCTACTGAGTGGCGCATCTAGTTTGTAAATTTTGATATACGCAAAATATTAAATAAATATTTCTAGCGTCGTACGTACGTCACTACAGTGAAGTCCTTATTTAACTAATCACATGTAAAGCATATTTACTCTATAAAACAAAATGAGTTTTCCTCCTAAAGCTTAGGGTTAAATATTACTATACCAATGTACACAAATATGAAAGTACATTATACTAATATAATAGTAAGTTGTCACACAACGTATAATTCAATGATTTTATTTTGGGGAACATATTACTTGTTTTGACAGAACATTAAAACCACTTCGTTCCTCAGTTACAAACTGGTTAATCTCACCCACCGATCATGACATTATAACGTCCCAATGTTGGAAAGGCATGAATGATTGGCAACGGAGATTTGAACCCTCTGTTCGCAGATTACATGTCGTGTTCCTTAACCGCTAGTCCTGAAGTACATGCAGTTTAATTGAAATAAAAAAAAATTTATTTGTGATACATTTAACTGTAGATCTTGTCGGACGGTGTTTTAATATAAATATATTTACTCAACAGATCCCGTTTTAATATAAATATATTTACTCAACAGATCTCGTTTTAATATAAATGTATTTACTCAACAGATCCCGTTTTAATATAAATATATTTACTCAACAGATCCCGTTTTAATATAAGTATATTTACTCAACAGATCCCGTTTTAATATAAATGTATTTACTCAACAGATCCCGTTTTAATATAAATGTATTTACTCAACAGATCCCGTTTTAATATAAATATATTTACTCAACAGATCCCGTTTTAATAAAAATGTATTTACTCAACAAATCCCGTTTTAATATAAATGTATTTACTCAACAGATCCCGTTTTAATATAAATGTATTTACTCAACAGATCCCGTTTTAATATAAATATATTTACTCAACAGACTGTGTTTTAATACAAATGTATTTGGCCCGGCATGGCAAGGTGGATAAGGTACTCGACTCGTAATCTGAGGGTCGCGGGTTCGAATCCCCGTCGCACCAAACATGCTCGCCCTTTCAGCCGTTTGGGCGTTATAATGTGACAGTCAATCCCACTACTCGTTGGTAGAAGAGTAGCCCAAGATTTGGCGGTAGGTGGTGATGACTAGCTGCCTTCCCTCTCGTCTTACGCTGCTAAATTAGGGACGGCTGGCACAGATAGCCCTCGTGTAGCTTTGCGCAAAATTAAAACGAAACAAAACAAACCATCCGTTCTTCTATCACTTTCATCCGTACGTCAAAGTGTATATGTATACGTCTATTAATTCGTCCACCTGGATGCTTCTATTTCCAAGTCTCAGATCTTCATTTATTTACCAATCAATCAATCGATTCAAGTAAACACTTAATGATATAACCCTAACTCTGACATCGCTTATTCGATAATCATGCGGATGAAATATTAACGTGACGGCATAAACTTTGCATGTCCTTGTCGTGTTCATTGACATGATTAAAGGCCATTTGTGTTTATTATCACAATGAATCCCAAAACATGTTACCTTTCACTAACGTAGAGTTGTCGTCTCGTGATGAAGTACAACAGAATTAACCTTTTAATATAACGAGTTAACCCGAAGCTAGCAGAAACTATAAATTTGTGTTTAGTCAAGCGACGAAGTTAGATATCGGTGTTAGTTTCTATAGAAAACCTTTGTTTAACTTAAATGGAAATGCTATAGATTTATTTACATTTCTTAGTTACATAAGGCTACAGGTGACAGCTTGCAATATTCATTTATCGTCTTCTTTTAAACAAAAGATAGCGTAGCTATTAGTCTATTACAAACAAATGGTTGATTCATTTGAGATTGGACACAACAATATTCACCTAGTTTCATGTCACGGCAGAACTTAAATAATATTGACTGATTTTAATGGCTTTACTTCCAAAAACCCCCTTCTTTGTCCTCAAACAGCTAGCTACACAATGAGCTATCTCTGTTCTCCATGGGTACCAAAATACTATTTTTAGCGTAAGTCTTTGAAGATGCTTGCATTTAAAATATTGAATCATGGGGGACATCCTCGTAGAACAGAAAGAAAAAAAAACAGATTCTGAATCTGAATTATGAGAACATTATTCTGTAAGTAGATTTCAAGAGGTTCCCTTGCTAATGTTTTACGTATAAAGAGTTGCTTTTAATAGCACTTGTTGTGAAAACAGACAGCCCATCTATGACACCATAAGAACTATATTCTTCCCCGAATGAAACGATTTTATAATAATCTTGTTAATTTCCTTAATAGCCATACGTCTTGGATTAAGAAAGTGACAGTTTTGACAAGTAAAGGAGACTAAAATGTCAAACTCAATAATATGAAAAGTTAGGATACCTCGTGACTCGAATACTGATTAGCTGTATACTTAGTAGAGCTCACGAAATTATTTTCAGTTCCTAGGTAGTCGAGTTAGTTTGTTATTAGTTTAAACATCATTAGTTTGCTATCAGTTTAAGCATCATTAGTTTGCTATTAGTTTAAGCATCATTAGTTTGCTACCAGTTAAGCATCATAAGTTTACTTGTCAGAAAAACCCACAGACAATTAGGCTTGTTGTGTCAAAAAACAGACGACTAGGCTAATAATAGCGTAAAAACACAGAGACGATTAGGCCTAAGCTGTAACAACTGCATTTTATTGTTATTTTTACGCTAACGTGACAAACTTAAACGGATTTTTGAAATAATTAGACGTTAAATACGTGTTAGCGACACTGCGCAAAGATCTTTATCAATATGAAAAAATAATTTTTATATTTTAAAACCAGAAAACATCATTGATTCAAAGGTGCATATCTTTGATCGGCCTATCTTACTCATACGATTAACACTATAGAAACCAGTTCAACTCAGGGAACATTTTTAACTTTATCAGTGATTTAAACAGTTGTTCTGTTGACGTTTTTGTAACAGAAGCGCCCTCGGCACAGAGGAAACGTGTAAGTATTCGAGAAACGACTGTGGTTAAGAGAACAGATCTTCATCTCGACTGAGCTCTAGTTTGAACTCATAATACACAAGCCTAACTTTGGTGACCATTTCAGATAAGGACAACATTTCGTCAAAACCCGAAACCAAACCCGCACGGGAGCTACAAAGATTCTGGTGTATTCTTCTTTGAAAAGTTGTACTATTAGAGTCGTAATTTGGACCAATTCTGTTGTAGTGGGGCCAAGCAATCACGGAAATCAGGGGGGAAGGACATTGTTTTGTTGTTGTTTTTGGAATTTCGCACAAAGCTACTCGAGGGCTATCTGTGCTAGCCGTCCCTAATTTAGCAGTGTAAGACTAGAGGGAAGGCAGCTAGTCATCACCACCCACCGCCAACTCTTGGGCTACTCTTTTACCAACGAATAGTGGGATTGACCGTCACATTATAACGCCCCCACGGCTGGGAGGGCGAGCATGTTTGGCACGACTCGGGCGCGAACCCGCGACCCTCAGGTTACGAAGCGCACGCCTTAACGCGCTAGGCCATGCCAGGCCCTGGGGGAAAACAACAGCAAAAAAAACAACAACAAGCAAACTGCTCGATCTTCCATTATTTGTTCCCCTAACATTTTATTCCCCCGTCTCGTCTCTCTTTATTTTTAACTACTAGTGCTTAAAACAGGAAAGAAAATTACCGGTGGTCGACGTTTGTGTGCAGGGTGTGTGTGGTGTGGACAACGGTGCGTTAGTTAATCTATGTTCACAGTATTCTAATCGTTTCTGGAAAATACAGTAAAGATGTATTGCATTAACAGAGATGTTAAAACATTTATAACTACATCCTGAAAATAATTACATCATTTATAAATACATCCTGTAAATAATTACATCATTTATAAATACACCCTGAAAACAATTAAAACATTAGCAAGTACATCCTTTAGCTCCTCGCTAGTACAGCGGTATGTCTACGGATTTAAAACGCTAAAATCAGGGATTCGATTCTCCTTCGTGGGCTCATCAGATAGTCCGATGTGGCTTTGCTATAGGAAAAACACACACACAGTACATCCTTTAAATAATTACATCATTTATAAATACTGGTTATTTAATATCAGTGTTGGTTAACGTGTATCCAATGGACTGGTTGTTTAATATCAGTGTTGGTTAACGTGTATCCAAGAGACTGGTTGTTTAATATCAATGTTAGTTAACGTGTACTTAAATTATATTTTATTGATCTGGAAATAGATATTTATTTAAGATATGTCGGTGTGTGGTCAGTAGTTCATCACACTTTTATTGGCTAGTGTGTTAATTATTTAAGATATGTCAGTGTGTGGTCAGTAGTTCATCACATTTTTATTGGTTAGTGTGTTAATTATTTAAGATATGTCGGTGTGTGGTCAGTAGTTCATCACACTTTTATTGGTTTGTGTGTTAATTATTTAAGATATGTCAGTGTGTGGTCAGTAGTTCATCACACTTTTATTGGTTAGTGTGTTAATTATTTAAGATATGTCGGTGTGTGGTCAGTAGTTCATCACACTTTTATTGGTTAGTGTGTTAATTATTTAAGATATGTCGGTGTGTGGTCAGTAGTTCATCACACTTTTATTTGTTTGTGTGTTAATTATTTAAGATATGTCAGTGTGTGGTCAGTAGTTCATCACACTTTTATTGGTTAGTGTGTTAATTATTTAAGATATGTCGGTGTGTGGTCAGTAGTTCATCACACTTTTATTGGTTAGTATGTTAATTATTTAAGATATGTCGGTGTGTGGTCAGTAGTTCATCACACTTTTATTGGTTTGTGTGTTAATTATTTAAGATATGTCAGTGTGTGGTCAGTAGTTCATCACACTTTTATTGGTTAGTGTGTTAATTATTTAAGATATGTCGGTGTGTGGTCAGTAGTTCATCACACTTTTATTTGTTTGTGTGTTAATTATTTAAGATATGTCAGTGTGTGGTTAGTAGTTCATCACACTTTTATTGGTTAGTGTGTTAATTATTTAAGATATGTCGGTGTGTGGTCAGTAGTTCATCACACTTTTATTTGTTTGTGTGTTAATTATTTAAGATATGTCAGTGTGTGGTCAGTAGTTCATCACACTTTTATTGGTTAGTGTGTTAATTATTTAAGATATGTCGGTGTGTGGTCAGTAGTTCATCACACTTTTATTGGTTAGTATGTTAATTATTTAAGATATGTCGGTGTGTGGTCAGTAGTTCATCACACTTTTATTGGTTTGTGTGTTAATTATTTAAGATATGTCAGTGTGTGGTCAGTAGTTCATCACACTTTTATTGGTTAGTGTGTTAATTATTTAAGATATGTCGGTGTGTGGTCAGTAGTTCATCACACTTTTATTGGTTTGTGTGTTAATTATTTAAGATATGTCAGTGTGTGGTTAGTAGTTCATCACACTTTTATTGGTTAGTGTGTCAATTATTTAAGATATGTCGGTGTGTGGTCAGTAGTCTATCACACTTATATTGGTTAGTGTGTTAATTATTTAAGATATGTCGGTGTGTGGTCAGTAGTTCATCACACTTTTATTGGTTTGTGTGTTAATTATTTAAGATATGTCAGTGTGTGGTCAGTAGTTCATCACACTTTTATTGGTTAGTGTGTTAATTATTTAAGATATGTCAGTGTGTGGTCAGTAGTTCATCACACTTTTATTGGTTTGTGTGTTAATTATTTAAGATATGTCAGTGTGTGGTTAGTAGTTCATCACACTTTTATTGGTTAGTATGTTAATTATTTAAGATATGTCGGTGTGTGGTCAGTAGTTCATCACACTTTTATTGGTTAGTATGTTAATTATTTAAGATATGTCGGTGTGTGGTCAGTAGTCTATCACACTTATATTGGTTAGTGTGTTAATTATTTAAGATATGTCGGTGTGTGGTCAGTAGTTCATCACACTTTTATTGGTTTGTGTGTTAATTATTTAAGATATGTCAGTGTGTGGTCAGTAGTTCATCACACTTTTATTGGTTAGTGTGTTAATTATTTAAGATATGTCGGTGTGTGGTCAGTAGTTCATCACACTTTTATTGGTTAGTGTGTTAATTATTTAAGATATGTCAGTGTGTGGTTAGTAGTTCATCACACTTTTATTGGTTAGTGTGTTAATTATTTAAGATATGTCGGTGTGTGGTCAGTAGTTCATCACACTTTTATTTGTTTGTGTGTTAATTATTTAAGATATGTCAGTGTGTGGTCAGTAGTTCATCACACTTTTATTGGTTAGTGTGTTAATTATTTAAGATATGTCGGTGTGTGGTCAGTAGTTCATCACACTTTTATTGGTTAGTATGTTAATTATTTAAGATATGTCGGTGTGTGGTCAGTAGTTCATCACACTTTTATTGGTTTGTGTGTTAATTATTTAAGATATGTCAGTGTGTGGTCAGTAGTTCATCACACTTTTATTGGTTAGTGTGTTAATTATTTAAGATATGTCGGTGTGTGGTCAGTAGTTCATCACACTTTTATTGGTTTGTGTGTTAATTATTTAAGATATGTCAGTGTGTGGTTAGTAGTTCATCACACTTTTATTGGTTAGTGTGTCAATTATTTAAGATATGTCGGTGTGTGGTCAGTAGTCTATCACACTTATATTGGTTAGTGTGTTAATTATTTAAGATATGTCGGTGTGTGGTCAGTAGTTCATCACACTTTTATTGGTTTGTGTGTTAATTATTTAAGATATGTCAGTGTGTGGTCAGTAGTTCATCACACTTTTATTGGTTAGTGTGTTAATTATTTAAGATATGTCAGTGTGTGGTCAGTAGTTCATCACACTTTTATTGGTTTGTGTGTTAATTATTTAAGATATGTCAGTGTGTGGTTAGTAGTTCATCACACTTTTATTGGTTAGTGTGTTAATTATTTAAGATATGTCGGTGTGTGGTCAGTAGTCTATCACACTTATATTGGTTAGTGTGTTAATTATTTAAGATATGTCGGTGTGTGGTCAGTAGTTCATCACACTTTTATTGGTTTGTGTGTTAATTATTTAAGATATGTCAGTGTGTGGTCAGTAGTTCATCACACTTTTATTGGTTAGTGTGTTAATTATTTAAGATATGTCGGTGTGTGGTCAGTAGTTCATCACACTTTTATTGGTTAGTGTGTTAATTATTTAAGATATGTCAGTGTGTGGTTAGTAGTTCATCACACTTTTATTGGTTAGTGTGTTAATTATTTAAGATATGTCGGTGTGTGGTCAGTAGTCTATCACACTTATATTGGTTAGTGTGTTAATTATTTAAAATATGTCGGTGTGTAGTCTATCACACTTATATTGGTTAGTGTGTTAATTAATGTATAATCAATGTTCTATCTTTATTGTTGATCTTGTCTAAATTTGTTTCAAACTTAATTTTCTCAGAACAAATGGACATCAATGTCCATAAAACCCACATCTGAATCCAGTTGCCACCACATATATAACTTTGAATTTTTCACGCCGGTGTAACCACGGTTCTTTCTTTGGAGGATATTAACGTTATAACTGTTTACATTCTAATCGCTCTATCGATTTAAACTGAGATAATCCAGTCTCCAGATAACAGTTATAAGTCTTGCTATAGTTTCATTTTGAATTACAAAGTAGTCATATATGTCACTTGTGGAGCCAGTCGTGTTGTAGATTCGCTGCGGTGAACAAAGCGTAGTGTAGAAACTTGTCCGACCGAATATCTATATTCTTCCTTTGGTATATCGCCCCTCCCCCAGTGGCACAGCGGTATGTCTGCGAACTTACAACACTAGAATCCAGGTTTCGATACCCTTGGTCAGATTGCCCGTTGTGTAGCTTTATGCTTAATTAGAAACAACAAACCTTTGAGATAATGATACGAACCAAAACAATCCTCATGAACACAGAAAACATACTTAAATAATACACTCTTACTATTTATAATGTATCTCTTACGTCATTGTGTGAAATACGTCGTTTTGTGAAAATCGTGAAGACGTGATTCTGTGATATAAATTAACAAAGTTTCAAGTTCTTCTTATGTAATTTCCAAAATTTTCAAGAAAAAGATAACCTCATACGCACCCCACCTGTTAAGGCGTGCGACTCTTAATCTGAGGGTAGCGGGTTCGCATCTCCGTCGCGCCAAACATACTCGCCCTTTTAGCCGTGAGGGCGTTATATTGTCACGGTCAATCCAACTATTCGTGGGTGAAAAGAGTAGCCCAAGAGATGGCGGTGGGTGGTGATGACTAGCTGCCTTCCCTCTAATCTTACACTGCAAAATTATTAACGACTAGTGCAGATAGCCCTCATGTAGCTTTACACGACATCAAACAAACAAACATCCTAACCTTTGCCTTCTCTCTTCTTCCACAGTCGACATCGCTAAAGATATTGGTCCATAAGCAACTAAACTTCTCTACTTGTTGGAGCTTTAATACTTTAATACTGCGCTGACATACAACCCCGCAGGCAGTTCTTTTTTCTTTTTTTTTTCATTTCTGACAGATGTTCCTTTGAGGCGTCTCGTTTTTTACCTGTCTCCAAATTACTTCGTTCAGGTTTAAAGAAGAGACGTTACTTATTACTGAACTACAGGGAAATCCCCTCACCTAGCCTTGGGGAATAACTATCGGGTAAGAAACACTAATGATATATACAAATGACCTGCTGGAACAATCAACTTCTAAGTTGGATGTTTCGAAATCTATTCGTCTGTAATACTAGCCTTGTCAAGATGACTAAACACAAAACAATACAGTAGTTCTCAATACAAATAAGACAAATGAAAACAAGTTATTCATTATATTATTGAAATATCTCAACCATTAATGGATAATACTTTATCACACATCAAGCCCGACTAGCTTTGTCCTCAATAGGTTTAATAAATGAAGAGGGTATCGCCATCTCTGGGTCTTAACAATAACTACAACCACGAACAGTTATCGTTATTAAAATAGAACCAGCTATCTGTGAGCGTCAGCTTGCCCAGTTTTCTTTTGCAACGAGGAAAACAAATACCGTACTCGAAATAAAAAGAGATAGTTCTCTGAAAACCAAATATTAAAGTAGAGAGTACGTACGGCCAAGTTACTTTCAGCAAATAACGTCTCAAACCTCCTCGTGTGGTTTTAAATTTCATACATTTAGCGATAATTATTTGTTTATTTTATGTTTAACATGTACTCGTATCGAGATTTTTAATTAAGAGAAAACTAGGGTAAATTTGAACAAAAAAGGTAGCATAAACATTTAAATGAAAAGTTGAAGTAATAAGTAAGCGATTAATGAAGACATCAAACCTCGGCCCCGTGGTTCCGTGGTTCGAGTCCCTTACCGCCAAAAGTAATACATAAGCTATGTTCCGCAATTTGGGCCCGTTTCAAGATAGAGGGTTAAATCCCACCAATCGATTTGACAAGAGTAGCCCAACAGTTGGCAGTGGGTAGTGTTATAGACCAGGTCAGCTGCTGTTTCCCTGACCTACCACTAACAAATTGAGGACTGCAAAAGAAACCAAATTAAACTAAACATTTTATATAGCAATTACAGACGACATAGTCTACATGTACCAAATACAATCGACAATCGAACGTAGTAGCGTCAACACTCCCTCAGTGGCAAAGCGACGTGTCTGCGGACTTAGAACGCTATAAATGAGGTTTCGATACCCGTGGTGAGAGGACCACAGAAAGATCGCTGTTGTAGATTTGAGCTTAACTTTACAACTGCAACAACAATTCATCAAACTATGATTGGTAAAATATTTTATCTTCCCACTGAAAAGAACGTTAAATGCAGCTGAGAACGGGATTAAACATAAAACACAACAAATGTCAAAAGGTCTTGATAAAAAATGTTTATTCTGAACTGACCTCCCAAGGCTTCTTAATCTCTCTCGGGATTTGGGTGATCTTATGTACCCTGGAGGGTCAGATACCCTTTAAACTCTTCCTCCTTCTTTGATAGACTGTTTGGGCAGAGTACTTATGATGAAACTTTGTAGAATGAACGGCAACTGTCTATTGTGGAGACACAAGTGTTGAGGACGACGTTTCGAAAGTCTTCCGCCTTTCGTCTTTAGGTCAGTGTGTGTGTAGGTGTTGTCGGTCTTTTATAGTGTCTTGGTGGATTGTGGAGAGCATGTTGACATATAAGACTTTGCTCTATCAGTAGGAAGTCTAGTTTGATGGTGGCCTTTTTGTCTCCTCTCTTTCTATATTTATTACTTTTTTTTCTCCAGTGATTTATTTTTGTGTTTAAAATATATGTTGATTTGGGAGAGATGTTTAGGACTATCTTCATCATGTATGCGGTACCTGTCTCGTTCGCATAATAATTCATTTTCCGCTTAATTTTTATCAAAATAAGTTATTGTGCTATGTAGGAGTCTATCTGGTATGGTTGGTACGTTAGAAGGTTTTTTGTATGAATTCTGATGATGTGGTTCTGGGAACTCTGTATGTTGTTGTCAGTAGTGTGTTTTGTATTGTTTACAGCTTGCTTTTGATTATTTTGTCACTTACAGTAATCCAAGCCGGAGCTGCGTGGTCAGTTACTGGTCTAATATATGTTTTGTAAATTTTTAATATATTGTCTATTGATGCTCCACTATTCTTGCCAGTTAGACTCCTAGTAAAGTTGGTTCTTTGCTAGACTTTACTTTTAATTTCATGTAAGTGGTTAATCCATGTTAATTTTGAGTCATAGGTTAGACCTAGAAATATTGCCGATGTGGCAGTCTGAAGTAATGTTCCATTCATATATATTTCCGGCTGTATTTTTTGTGTACCTTGTCAGCTTGGTAAATGTGACTAGTTGTGTTTATTTTGATTCTATATTTTTGCCAGTATTCACTTATTCTATTTAGTTGTGGTTGTATGTTTGGGGATGTTATCGCTGGCGTTGGGGCACTTTTCCACACTGCCACGTCATCATCGAATTGTGAGGAAAACCCATGATTAGGATCCTTCAGTGGCATATTGTTTATATACATGATGAAGAGTATAGGGCTAACCAGCCCTCCCTGAAACCGCCTGCTTCTGGAGTAAAGTACTCAGGAAGGGTTCCTTCAACATCTTTTGTTTTCCAAAAAGTTAGATAACCACCAAATAATACCACGCAGTAGTTCCATTTCATGGATACGAAACCGTAGACCATTGTGCCATTGAAGAAATAATAGATAGCTTTAACAAAATACAATGCACTGTGTCCTGCTTTCTTAACATTCAGAACACAGTGCATTGTATTTTGTTAAAGCTATCTATTATTTCTTCAATTAGTCTGACTAAGTGGTCAGTTGTTTGTCTAAATTTCCTGAAACCACAACACATTCTGAAGTCGTTTCAGTTTGTTTTTAAATTTCGCGCAAAGCAACACGGGAGCTATCTGCACTAGCCCTCCATAATTTAGTAGGGATAGACCAGAGGAAAGTCAGCTGGTCAAAAACACCCACCTCCAATTCTTAGGCTATTCTTTTACCAACGAATAGTAGGCTTGAGTGCCACGTTATAACGTACCCATAGATGAAAAGATAAGTGTGTTCGGTGGGAGGAGGATTCGAACCCATGACCCACAGCTTTCTGAAAGCTATATACGATGTTCCAACCATAAAAATATTCGAAAATTCGCTTTTCATATTTTTATTTAGGGCCAAAGGAAAGGCATCGATTAAAAAAAGGAACAAGACACAAAATGATCGCTTCACTATTTCAAATATTTTACTATTTTCTTTGCATGTTAAAAACGGGTTTCGATACTCGTGGTGGGCACAGCACAGATAGCCCATGAACAAAAACCAAAAGCTTGTTTTACAGGATCTAATTGTGCACATAAACCTTTCTAACTTTCAAAGGATAGGGTGAAGACAGGCAGCCAAATATAGGTCTTGTCCCGTCTCATCTTGTAATGGGATTTGACCATCACACTTATAACGCATTCAAGGATTCCTAGGTGCGCAGCATGTTTTGATAAAATGTTTTCGTAAATAAACGTTTTCATTCGGTTTTCCTTTGTATATTTAAATCTGTCTGTCAACAATTTGAATTTTGATCTAAGCCTAATACATCCAAAGGAACTTACAGTACAAAAGAGCAAATATATTGATAATTATTCACATTACTTAGATATGGATACTAATTCTGTAGAAGGCAGAGTACAGTTGGCTCTTTTCTTTTTTTATTTTAAAGAAAGGAATTTCGTTTTCCCGTCTTCGAGCCCTCTAGCGGCACAGCGGCATGGTTGCGGACTTACAACACTAGAAACCGGGTTTTGATACTGGTGATGGGCAGAGCACAGATAGCCCATTGTATTACTCTGTGCTAAATTTCAAACGAACAAACCCATTTTCGGTTTACCCATCCCTAACAGTGTTGTTCCAGCTATATTGTTAAAACATGGATATCAAAACACGGTTTCCAGCAGTACAAGTCCGTATACATGCTGCTGTGCCACTCGGATGCGTATACTAAAGTCTCGTAACATTTGGTTTCTTCTCAGCATACTTTTGATGACATGTAAACTGTATGGTTTGTTAATTAGTGATAAGACTATAGGTTAAAAATAACAATCACTACCTGTTGAAAATGGAAGAAAAATTAACACAGAGTTAAATACATATCTGATTTCTTATTATTTGACAACAATAAAGTTTCTGTACAGAGACAAGAGTAAGTAATACAAATTTTAAAATATTATCGATCGTCTAGACAGAACAAAAGTATTGTCTGTTGTTCTTTATGTAATATATATTTTTTCTAAATACGAGGGTGGCGGAGTTTATGTTTGTACGTTTAATAGTTTCAAGCCAGATCCAATTTATTTTAAAGATCAATAGCGCCACCTACAATTTATTTTCTGTGTTTATCTATAAATGCTGCAAACATAACGTCTCGGGAATGGTTGTAATTTCGCGTAAAGTTATACGAGGGTCATCTGCCCCTAATGTAGAAGTATAAGGCAGCTAGTCATTAACATCCACCGCCAACTCTTGGGCTATTCTTTAACCACCGAATAGTGGGACTAGCCGTCCCGTATAACATCCTCGCGGCTTAAAAGGTGGGGATATTTAGTGTAACGGGGATTCGAACCCGAAACCCTCAGATCTCGAGTCGAGTTCCTTAGCCACCAGGATACGACGGACCTTTCTCGGGATTGCTACAGATTATTTATGTTGTAGCTAAATAATAAAATTGTGGTTTTGTATTTTCTCTGTTTCATTTCTTATCCTGATTTCACTTACAACCAAAACAGTTATGTTCAATAAAAAGACAGTGATATAATTCGATAATGTAATTTTTTATTAAGAGTGAAAGAATATGTTAATAATAATTATTATTATATATTTATACTGTTAAAAGAACACTGATAACTATTTCTTAAGTATTTCTTAACTAAAATAATACATACATAAGATTTCAGCTGAGACTGATTAACCACTAATTTAAATCCGCGTAACAAATAAGTGTATAGTTGTTTTATTTGTTTGAACAAACACCTGAACAAGTTTCTAAAGTACAACGAATGCAGCAGAATGTTAATAGTGTGACTCATTCTTAATATTTTTACTCGTATATTTCACAGCAATCTATTTTAATACTACATGTCCATGTAGCGACATCTAGTGTCTGCTTTAAATTATTGTCACGGTTCACTTAAATTGCATGAGGAAAATCGTTTCCACAGTTTCCAAACGAATTGTTCTTCGGCGCAAATTAAAGTTGGTCGACTTCGAAAGTCGTGAAATATTGAGATTTAATAATTTACTGGTAGTACAATTTATTATTCGTAATTTTTGATAACAAAATTTAAAGAAAGAAATATCAAACGGTCGACGAGAAAACGTTCTTGAAAAAAAACAAAACAAAACGTTTACTTGTACAGCAACGTACGTTTCTTCCTATACGTTTGACTCAAAGAACCAAAATAAGTATTATGATGGCTAATATCTTAAAGATATCGATATAATATTTCAACTCAGTGGCGGGCACCAATCGATTATTTTACTTTCTGTGATCTTTGTTTAAACTGTAACTGTTTTATTTGTTTACCATCCAGTTTAAAATGTACATTTATAAAAAGACCTGTTAACCAAACCGTTAAAAGTATATCTGTTCTACTGAGAAAACTGAACTGTACATTTATGAATATTATTTCAAAGGGTTCTCAAAACAAACAACTAACTTTGTGGATTTTGAAAATAAACACTTGTTTGATTGGTTACTAATATGTATAAAGGTCTTCAGAAAGCTTAAATTAATATACATATTTTTACTAGAATCACGTTGAACACTACAATATTAAGAGTCATGCCCGAAAACGTGCACGTAAACACAGCGATTATAGGCTTAAAAACGTTAAAAATAACTATAGAAATATTCAGTAAACTTCACACTTTAATATCTGTTTCTGAAACATACGACTGAGACACTACGAAAGCAAATAGCTTGAGAAATATTTAGTTGGATTTTGAATCCATTTTATAATATAAGCACCTAAAACATTACAAGCATCTTCAGATTCATTAAAGCTCAATTGTCAGTAATGATTGGATGATTAACTAGTATCTTTCGAATACCAGAATTTGATTTTTTTTTAATATGCCAGAACGTGGCAGACGAAATAAAAATCGTACATGAAAAAGCGACATCCAACTCTTGTTCTCTGTGAATACCTCACGTTAAATTAGAAATACATTGTCAAAAAATTACCTTTCATTAGAAAGGTATTAACAGAAAAAAAAATTCATTAATTTCAAATGATACACAAAGATATCGTGAGGGTAAAAAAATACATCGAAGCGTACTAGATATTGAAGCAATAATCTCTTTAATCGAATAAATATTTAGAAAATAAAAAAATATACAAAATACAGTTAGAAAAAGTGGGGGTTTATAATTACAAAAGTGGGTTGAGATTCTATAGCAAATGTTGCACGATCATAAACATACTGTAAACAATAAAAATGACGATAAACGAGTCGGTTAGAAACTCGCTGTTTCAATGGGAGAATGTACATCACTTAATATATTATAATAATATGATTTTATGGCATTAATGCATGGATAAACTGATGAAATAAATATGTATAGACTTTATTATTAAATTGCGTTGTTTTTATTTCTCAGTGATACTTAAAACGTTATGAGTAATAGTAAACTTATTGTTCATAGAATATGGATTTAGTGACATATTACGGTTTTCGTTTAAACAAGACTTTACAAGAGGTAATAATAAACACGAATTTTGAATCAACATTAAATATAATCTGATTTTCAGAATTTTTAAAGTTCGTATCTCGAAAACACGATAATTGTTACTACCTTTAAATATTCCAGCAAAACATGAATGTTACAATTATATTAATAAAAGCATTGCTGTTTTAAAAACTATATTCTTGGTCGATATTTAATGCTGTTCTCCCTGTGCCCTAATAACGTTACAATAACCATAAGCGCCCCTCTAACTGTGTACAGGATTATATATAACAAAATCCGACTGAAATTCGTCTAATGAATCGCACATATTTGTCGAATGTTATTTAAGACACTAATTGGTAAGCATTCAATAACATGGGACGACGAACTGAGGGTTAGTGTTTAAGCCTAATTCTGGAATGCATGGTTAAAGTTTTTAAAACAAGCTTAAAACTTTTGATGAATATTTTGATTTGGGGGAGGTGAAATAACAGTAGATGAAGGTTAACTTAGTATTTGTATAAGAGGCGTGTAATGTGCACTCGTCACTGGTCAGTCACGAAGTTTGAATTCTAAATAGAGTTAGAGAGTTGTTGACGTTTTCGATAGTCGTTGACAGCGTAAACGCAGTTGATGCTTTTAATATTTTAAATTGATAATAAATGACGCTATTAAATCAACGTGATCGTTACACGAATTAACACGATAGACCATATTTTACAGGAGGGGAACAATTATCAAAAATCCAATACATAACACGTGAGATCTATTTGGGAAAAAGCATTTTTTTTTAAATTGAAATATGGCTTGTTAAGCGTTTAGAATACAATAATAAACACGAAGAACAATATATTTAAATTCTTAGAAGGATTTTAGGTTACCATTGGCGAATTTAAATGTATTATATAGATGACCACAATGTATTAAGCATCGGAAAAAAAAAAAAAGAGAATTATAGCTTTATTAACCCTGGTCAGCAAATTGTCGTTAGGTATAAAAGTAGGATTGACTCATTTAAATAATAGTCGTTGAACATCGTTATACGTGTTGGACAAACTCTGGATTAAGAAAGGAGAATCCGAAAAACTCCGTCTGATCAAGGTTCATCATAAACAGCTTGTCGGTCGGCGTGAGATCCGTTTTCTCACTCGTGAACTGCTTGTCAAAGTTGCTAACATCCTTGCGATATTTCTGTAAAAACATAAAATCAAACATAATTTTCGTGTGGAGATGTTATCACGGCTAGGAGTCCTCGCCTATTATAATCGTATCTTTTATCGACCCCAACCATCATATTAAGGTTAATATTGAAAGGGAAAGTTCAGGAACCTTATCAGTTGAACATTTGAAATATAATTACGATTACAAATATATTTAAAAATTTAATTACAATTGAACGTAACAAATGACCTTTGCTGCTATCCAAGCTAGTAAACCAAAAAAGCACGTTAGGCCAATGAGCGGCCTTGTTCTTCGTGACGAAATAATTTCAAAACACTAAAAAGAGGTCACCCTCAAATCTGTTCATGTAGAAAGCCTACCTTATTTCAAGCGTTATTAAAAAAGCTTGGATAGCTTTTAAACTAAAATAAAAGCAAAAAGCAAAGTAGGGTGTGTGTGATATACTAATGTGCGTTTGTTTTGAAGTTCGCACAAAGCTACACGACGGCTATCTGCCCTAAGTTTGTATTGTAAGACTAGAGGAAGGCAGCTAATTATCACCACCCACCGCCAACTCTTGGGCTACTTTCTTACCAACGAATAACGGGATTCATTGTAACATTATATCGCCCCCACAGCTGAAAGGGTGAGCGACGTTTGGTGCGACGGGGATTCAATCCATCTACACTAATATTACGAATTAAGTACCCTAACAACCTGGCCGTGTGGGCCCAAATATTAGTGTAAATCAATAATTTTATTTATGTTAGATTATAATACCAGAAACGTTTTTTTTTTATATAACGTGTAACAGATTGGCGAAATTATTTTCATATGAACAACATAGACTTTCAATTTTATTTTTTTTTTGTATTTTATTTGACGACTGATGTGGCACAGAATATTTAAAAGCTGAATATGTAGACGCCTATCTCACCATACCCAATTGTGACCTTTCTTTGAGTCATGTGATAAAGACAGAAACTCCTGACATCTTCTATTTGTCAAACATCTTTCTAATCATTCTTTCATACAAACCGTTCATTCACTTCCGGAAAAACCTACACAATAAGAAAATATTACGTTCTCTTGATAACTATTTCATATATATGAGTATAAACATCTCTCACCCATTAATATGTAATAAGTACAGCAGTCAACCACCTACTGCTAAATATACCTAACGTATCATTTGTATAATACCAGAGATGCCAACTATTTCAAATGACTGAGCGTAATGATTGTAGACAGAGCCCTTTATCATTTGCAGTTACTAGGCCTGACTAATGTCTCTAAACTGTTTATTATTATTATTATATCTATTATAATTTATTACTGCTATAGATTGCTCATTTATGACTATATTTTTTCGCTATATCAGACTCTTGGAACATTTTTATGAATAGATGCCCTGCATGATTGGCTACAGCTGGGGGTAAATTATGAACAATGACGAATTGCGTGAACATCACTTCTGCATTTATGGTTTCATATTCTGAATTCTTACTCATAAATGTTATCTGCATGGTTTTTGTCTTCGCCTCAGCCTTTTGTTGGTGAGATGCAGGTTTTGTATGTCTGGAACAATCGTTTATCCCGCCATGCGCCACAGAAAAATTTATGTGACAAACTGTATAAAACACATGACTGTCACTGACTCGTGATGCAATGACCGGATATTTTGCACTATACTCTTTCCTAAATTTTTGATTCACAGTTTTAGTCCTTTTAGATTTGCCAGAAACAAGACAATCTGGTGAACAAGGCCTACTTTTTTTCCAACTTGTGAACTATCGCATTGGTGTTTCTATGCCGCTTAGAAATACCCATCTACGCGAGCGCCGATTGCCTGACAAGCAGTGATGACGTAACTATGTATTCCCCTACGTACCCAATATGGAGAAGCACCGCACTCAAACTATTGGTAGACGTCGAAGATACAATTTTTTTTTTAATTATTATTTCAAGCACAAATATGATTATCGCAAGTAGACATTTGGACTGTCTTTTATTTATCATCAAAATTTATTTGTATCTCACTAGAACCTTTCTTTTCACCCATTTCAAGCCATGGGGGAACAATTTATCACTATTGTATAGGCCTATATAATATATAATAATTTGGGAGTTGCAACAAGTCGTAATATTTATCTGTAGGAGTGTATAGTCGTAATGTATACACCAAAATCGTAATGGTTGACATCTCTGTAACACACGTTATGTATTAAGAAGAGTTTTATTAAGTCACTATATACCAGATTCATTACAGAACGAGTACGTGTCGGACTGTACGGGACTATTTGCGATATTGGAGAACTGCAAACATACCAAAAAATGAAGCAAAATTTAAATCAGTCCAAATTCCAAACTTTGCACATAAACAGTTTGTTTTGCTTGTTAATTTCGTGCAAAGCTACACAAGAGATACCTGTGCTAGTCATCCCTAATTCAGTAGTGTAAGACTAGAGGGAATGCAGCTAGTCATCACTACCCACCGCCAACTCTTGGGCTACTCTTTGACCGACGAATAGTGGGATTGACCATCAGATTATAACGCTCCCACGGCTGAAAGGGCAAGCAAGTTTGATGCGACGAGGATTCGAACCCACGACCTTCAGATTACGAATCGAGTGCATTAACCACCTGGCCATGCCGGGTCCCCATGTGGGAATAAACGATTTCTGGTGGGGCACAAATGATAAGGCAAGTCAAGAGTGAAACAATGTAATATTACACGTTCTAATATATTTATGTTGTTTATTAATGGCAATAAATAATTACTACAACACATATTCAATGTTTATCTGTATTTATATGACGTCATTTAAATCCCCTCTTAAAGGGGTGAAAGGGCAAATACGACAAAAGTTTGGGAAACGCTGCGCTATACAAAAGGCATATATACATATACACAAAAACTAACCACTTTATATTATATATATTCCAGAGCTTTGACCATACCACATCAAAATTAATTTCTTTTAACGACCACAATCGTCTTTGATTTTTACCGAGTAATTGAAGTATTATGAATGTCATGGATAGATATTATATTTATCTAAATTGGGCCAGTATAGACGTTTGTAAAGTGTATGAAAAAAGTGTACACATCAGAACACAACATAAAACTGTCGCATAAACAATATTTATTCCATATTCTGAACACAACGACGTACTGCTTACAAGATAAGATAAAGTTATTTATATATAGTATGCCGATAGAGGGCGACGTTAAACACACATCAAAACTTTAAAATCTAGTTTATATTAAATGAACCACACTGACGTACGTACGTCCATTAACCCTTAAACAGTGGGAATGTTGTAGACAGCAGTATCAATTGACGATGGCCGCCATTTAAGGGTTAACGTGCATTTCCCACGATCAAGTCAGACCAAAAATCTTAAAACATCGTTTCCTCTTAATAAAACAGTAATATGCTCGTGTAGACCTGACATTATAGAACCCTGAACTATTCTTAATATATTAAAAATACGTAGTGTGTAACATTTATAATGCTAAAATATGTTTCACACGCACAGAGGTAGATATAATAATATATTAACAACAGTATTTGAAATCATTAAAAGCATTGAGTTCAACATTTTATGAGATGAGGACAAGTATTTAATAACACTGAGATGGTCTCATACGAAAGTGCTGCCACAACACAAACCAATAGATCCACTGATAAAAGGTAACTATGTGAGCACGTGAACTACGCACGTACGCACTTTCCCTTTTCTAGTTTCTAAATAGTTTATATATCATGATTGACAAAATACCAACTTCTCTAAATGTTATCACACAATGTATCATGAAGTGTACGGTAACCCAGATCGAAGTTGAAAATGTGAGAAATCGGTCCTAAAACATAAGCGAGTTACAGTGATCTACATCATTAGAAGATGACTGGAGTGAGTCACCACACTTCTACATTCAGGTGGTATGGAGACTGTAACTCCGTCCCTATAGTTATGAAACGTTACAATCCAACACGTGCAAAATCGAAAAGAGGCCAGTTTAGCAAAGATTCGAGAAAGAAATAAAAAGGGCAGGAATTCAACGAAAAAAAAACAACAGAAAATGTGAAAGAGAACGAATAAACTGAAAGAGGTGAATAAAGAAAGTGCAATGATGCCAGTAAGAAGCGAAACCTATATCTAAATATGTATATTACTGATAATCAGTACCAAACAAGCCAATTCCTGATAGGAATAAGGTTAGGAACTGAAAGTGGTGGACATACGAAACAAGGTCAAAGTGTAAGTAGAGAATGATCACAATGTAAAGCGATTGAATAACCTAACATGGTTTATCTTTAGACCCCAAGAGAAATTGCCACATTAAAAACTCCTTAATATATTGACCAAACAAAGTCTGGGCATACAATACATATAATCTTTTTATTCGTCTTAATATTAAAGTAATTTTTTTTAATTGCAAAAATAGTGTTATCTTATGAAAATTTGTTTTAAGCAAACACAAATTGTCAAATATATAATTCACAAATTAAGTAACCAAAATTATAAATAAAAATTAAAACTGTTAATCATAATATGGTTTCTTTTACTCACTTTTAAACAGATTTGCTATATTTTCATTTTTGCCCTGGTTAAATATTTATGTTCATTTGACACAACAGACTGGTTTATCATTTTGCGTTTGGTGCAAGAACCAGTTTTTATACAACACCCAACTTTTGTTTTCCCCTATTCAACTACAAAATGGTGTAACTTCTCCCAATCCAACTTTCGTTTTCCCCTTAAAAGTGAACTAATAATTCCTTAGAAAGCAGTCACACTTTTGTTCCTGGTGTTACTCACTTCTGTTAAGAGTATTGAACATCAAACCTAAAGTTTCACTCACCTACTTTTAAGACAGTTGGACAAAAAACATTTATTTCTTTTTAAGCTTCAGTATAGATACCAACAAGTCTAGAGGTTGATCAAAGTATGGCTCTTAGTAGCCTCTAAAACACATTAAACTACGTGTTAACTGTATAGTAGTGCCCTAGGTAGATAATATTTCATAGCTCTAGAGGTAATCTTAACACTTGCAGAATAGGAAAGCTAGTTTAGAATCATTTTTAACTAAACTCTTCTATGTTTTACAATCAAGATATTTTTTGAGAACGAACAAATGGCATTTTCAAATATTTATCCTAGAAGAGTATAAAACTTAGAACATTTCAAAATAATAATGACAAATTATTTTCCACTCAAGTTACAAACCTTAATCCTCCATTAATTCTAAGGGCAACCATTTTCTAAGGTATTACCAACAAACACGTAACTGGATTTACATCTATTTCCATGAAATCAACTCAACATCTGTTTCCGAATAAGTATTCCTCTTACCACTAAGTGAATAAATAAAAAGTTACTTTAAAACAAGTAGAGCAGTGAAACAAAAAACACTAAAAACTGAAATCTTCAACAAACTATAATTATCAACTTTTCTTCCTCACACAATAAATAAATCTTCAAAACTTGGATCTCCCAAAACAGACACGCTAGTTTACAATAGAAGTCATACAACAGAGTTTAGAATAATTAATAACAATTTTACTCAATAACCTAGTTAAGCAATACTTAAATTAAAAACTTTCAGAAAATATACTTTAGAGAAACAAACGTTTAGTGCAAAACAAAGAGAATGACGTCTTGTGGTTATTTACATTCATTAACCCTAAAACTCTAAAAGATCAGTAAATCTGTTATCTAAAAATAATTCATAAGGCATATAACATATATTCACATGAGCTACGGCAAAATCTGTACCATTTTCTTTGTTCACAAGTAACATTACCAGCAATTAAAAAGCTGCATTTAACAATGTAATCTTTGGAATAACCACTAAGACTAGCAAAGAGTAACAGAATCTAATCAGATTAAGAACTTTACATAAAAACGTTCCAGCTAGGTGTTACATAGTTAAATATTAATCTAAATGATGAATTCTTTCAATGTAAAAACAGAAGAATAAAAGAGATTTACCGACTAAGTAAACCTTAGTACAATAATGAAAAACTAAATATAAGAAAAATTCAACAAGAATTACACTTACTTCAGTCGATTCACATTCACTCCTTCACTACAAGAAGACAAACTTGGTACTTTGATAGTGAACTAACAATTCATTCAAATCTTTATAAACAAGGAGACAAGAAACTTGTATTCCATTAGCTCTACTCATTAGTGGTTTGATTTAATCTAATTAAGTAGTTTACCTTGATGGGTTTACCTTGAAATCTTTTGTATATTTCTCTCATTTTCTCAGGTACTGGGAGTAAAGTATTTGGTCATGAAAGGGTTAAATAAGATAATTATAAAGATACAGATAATGAATGGTCATAATTGTGCCTTGTTTTGTTTGTTTGTTTTAAAACAAAATATACAAATAAAATTATTATAATGGTTAATACAATAATATACACACACTGCATAACAGATAAAACTAGAATGGTCCCACACGAGAATAAACAACACCACTAAAATATGGATTTACAGATATGAAAGAGTAGTCCTCTGCTGGTACAGCAGTAAGTTGAGAATAAAAAACACCACTAAAATATGGATTTACGGATACGACAAAGTAGTCCCCTGCTGGTACAGCAGTAAGTCCAGAATAAATAACACCACTAAAATATGGATTTACAGATATAAAAAAGTAGTCCCAAGCTGGTACAGCAGTAAGTCAAGAATAAACAACACCGCTAAAATATGGATTTACAGATACGAAAAAGTAGTCCCCCGCTGGTACAGCAGCAAGTCGAGAATAAACAACACCACTAAAATATGGATTTACAGATATGAAAGAGTAGTCCCCCACTGATACAGCAGTAAGTCTACAGATTTACAACACTAAAATCAGGGGTTTGATTCCCCTTGATGGACTCAACAGATAGCCCAATGTGACTTTGCTGTAAGGAACACATACACACACAAAGAAGGAGAGATAGAAAGATAAAACAAAAAAACAGAACAATATCTCAATAAATAAATAAATGTTCATTGTATGAGAATAATTAGAAATGGTTTGAATAAAACTCAAGTTACCTTTGTAGTCGTGGAACAGGACAGTAACAATTTTCATGTTAAATTTAATAATTCAAAGAAAGCTTATTAAATATTTGTAGCAGCAGTAGTTCATCAGGTGAAATGCTACCTCACACAGAAATGTCGTCTCTGTGTTCCTAACATAAACACTAAAACCAAACATTGTCATCTCTGTGTTCCTAATATAAACACTAAAACCAAACATTGTCGTCTCTGTGTTCCTAATATAAACACTAAAACCAAACATTGTCATCTCTGTGTTCCTAATATAAACACTAAAACACTTTTTTTTTTATCATTACTTAACTTTTAATTGCAAGAATCTAGTAATGAAACGCTGATCAACTACTACCATGATTCAGTCAGAACTTCATATTTCTCCATACAAAATGGTTACTGCATTCAAACAAAGAACACCTGGCATACTATAACAGGTTGTTGCCATGCTTCTAGGAGAACTTAACTTAGGCAAGCTACAGATTACCTAATGAGGAAGTTAGAAATTGACAGAAAGGTCAACAGCTATCACCACTTCATTAGAGTTTTTATTAGTGCGTTACTGTGCATCAGCCATCACAACTTCATTAGTTTATATTAGTGCATTACTGTGCATCAGCCATCACCACTTCATGAGTTTTTATTAGTGCGTTACTGTGCATCAGCCATCACCACTTCATGAGTTTTATCAGTCGTTACTGTGCATCAGCCATCACCACTTCATGAGTTTTTATCAGTGCGTTACTGTGCATCAGCCATCACCACTTCATGAGTTTTTATCAGTGCGTTACTGTGCATCAGCCATCACCACTTCATGAGTTTTTATCAGTGCGTTACTGTGCATCAGCCATCACCACTTCACGAGTTTTTATCAGTGCGTTACTGTGCATCAGCCATCACCACTTCACGAGTTTTTATTAGTGCGTTACTGTGCATCAGCCATCACCACTTCACAAGTTTTTATTAGTGCATTACTGTACATCAGCCATCACCACTTCACAAGTTTTTATTAGTGCATTACTGTACATCAGCCATCACCACTTCACAAGTTTTTATTAGTGCATTACTGTACATCAGCCATCACCACTTCACAAGTTTTTATTAGTGCATCACTGTACATCAGCCATCACCACTTCACGAGTTTTTATAAGTGCGTTACTGTACATCAGCCATCACCACTTCACGAGTTTTTATTAGTGCGTTACTGTACATCAGCCATCACCACTTCACGAGTTTTTATTAGTGCATTACTGTGCATCAGCCATCACCATTTCAGTTTTTATTAATGCAAGAAACTGCATTTTATCATGACATAAAACATTGTATTCAAGTTTGACACATGTTCACTTCTAAAAAATAAAACTATTGCTCTACAAGTTCTTATATTATTTAGTGGATTAACAATGAAACAATGAAAAAGGTGTTAGCAAAGCAGCTGTGCATTGTTATTTAACACCAGAAAACATTTATAACTATATATGAAAACTATGAAACTTGCGTCTCTCTTAACTGGATCCTCTAGTAAAAATAAATGGAGACAAGTTTTTGTAAAGTGTTGTAAGCTGAAAAGTAAGTCACGACAATCACTCATGTCTTTGAATTATATTCAGTCACAGTGGAGCGCCATTAAGCCGCGGACCAGTAAACCGCGAAATAGCTTAAGCCGCTGTAGCAAGTCTTGTCCCAAAATTTTTGATGTATTAAATCTACTACCTGGCTTTTTAAAGTTTCTCACCCTCTCCTTGTCTTTATAACTTCTAGGGGATATTTAAAAAGGATTTGCTTTAATTTGGGAAATAAATAAAATATATTACAATAGAAATCGACCGTTAATCTACCTTATCCGCTCTCTATGTCAGCTTTATGGAGGCCGCCATTGTCACCGAATCATACCTCTCATTACATTAAAGTTAATCCGCGATAAATCCGTGAAAAAAGTGATCAATAATTAAAGTATTATTTTTAATTCGATAATCTGATATATTTATGAAATTGTATAAATATTGGCCACAAACCCAATAGAAATCAGTTCAGTTTCTGAATTAATAGTGAGCATACCATATTGACATGGCGGCCCGCATGTAACAAGGGAAGACGAAATTTTACAGGGAAAAGCAAACCATCGCAATGCATTGGTCGTTTGTGTTAAAATGGCACTTGTCAATTGTATCTGAATAGTCTATACATTAATATTATAATGATCACGCAATGGTCCGGATGAGGCTCCTCGGCAGAGCTGTTGGCGACTTCGGCTTTTCAGTCACAAAGGTTTAAGCCGCGGACCACTTAAGCCGCGTTAATCAGGTTGACCCCCCAAATACCGCGGCTTAACGGTGCTCCACTGTATTTTTCACAGATGCATACTTAAAGCTAACCAATTATTCACTTTATTGGACAGATAACAAGGTTAATCCATAAATAGATGTTGTTCATTTCACCATTAGACACCAAGCTATTTTTGGTCTAAAATATAGCACAATCTTTAGGTTTTGATCGACAATGTTGCTTCAAAACAGAAACAAGCTTTTCCAATCTAGTGTGAAAACAATATTATGTACACTTTTGAGACATCTCAGTATCACCATTATGATTCAGCCACCACAGCTCAACATCACTCATATAATTTCTTGCATTTGTTTTACATTTAAATTTGGCACTTTAGTTATAAGAAATAGAAACTGCTTTACTGGTTCTTGTACAAGACACTTTGTTGCCATACATGCCTCTCCAATTAATATCCTTCTGTTGCAAAGTTAAACTTGTGATTATAATAAAAATCAGTTATCCAATGGTTGCTGAAGTGAACAACGTATAAGCTGTTTGCACACATATCCTTATACACCAATATTAAACACTTTAATGCCCACATAACAGCTGACAAATAGACACAAAACTACAAAGAAAAGATAAATTTCTCATAATGCTTATAATGAACAATATTTTCCTAAGCCTTGTATGGATTCCAACACACATAACACAGTGTGCAAATAGTCTGAAAAAATTATTTTTGAGCTTCAATACCAGAATTTCCGACTGTGTTTATACCTTCTCGACATCAACGAGACAGTTTTATAACACAGACACAACACAAGGCGATCTACTGCAGGATATATTTGAGAATTTAAGAGCATACTAAGTATGAAATATGACAAGCAAAATATACAGAATACAAGACAAGAGTATTAATAGGAAATAAATAAAAAAGCTATAAGAAAAACTCCAATGAAGTAAAAACTTGTATTATAATAAAACATTTTTTGAGTTCTTTCTTATCACATTATCAAGCAGATTGATAACTTGAACTCGGAAGACCACTGACAATAATAAAAAAAAACATCCTTCCAGGCTCACATATATTACAACATAACATTAGCAGAGAAAATGACCTCTTTTTTTATATATATATTACAAAGTCTTAAAATATTCTAGGCATTTATCATTAAATGCCATATTTTTTCTACATAACACAACCATATTAGAAAATTTTAGAAAAAAAGCTACCCAATATTAAACTTTTATCCTTAATAAGATTAAGCTATTAATATTCTGAAATTTAAGTCAGATCTTTCTTTCTGGAATATACTTTCAATAACAATCGTAGATAAATGAAATATGGAATGTATAGTTTGTTGTTTTTTACCTCATGACTTTACTTGTGAATTTAAAAATGGTTTTGCTTTTCAACATACAATATTCAAGCTCAAAAAATTAATATTCAAATATTTAAATAATGTTCCAAGGTTTTAAAGTAACATTTTGTAGAAACACGTACAAGTTATAAACTGACATTCCAAAGTCCACAAACCCTCAAAACTTTCTAGAAACAGAAGTTTAAAAATTTAAAAGCAAATGATTAACTACTTGAAATAGGTTTTAATACATTAACTTGTTACTTTACTTTATATAGCGACTGAAAAACAAAGTAAAGATGGTTTAGCTTTATATATTTAAAAGACACTGGCTACGAGTAGAAGGAAAAAAAAAAATATTCACAAGAATACAGTTTTCACTTCCATTACCAGCCTCTTATGGATAAAACCTAACCCCCGATAACCATCTATAGGGTTTTTCACATTGACCTACAAATTGTTGGGGTTACAAAAGGAAACGAAACCTTGCAGAGTCTACACACACACACATGCATCATACTACATATATGTTGTTAGACCACCAAAGCAGGGGTTGACAAACGTGAAGTCACCAAATTCACTTCCGGTTAAGTTATTAATTACCACGCTATCAGTAGGTGTAAGATTTGTCTTGGAGTTGGTGAAGATGGGGTCAAAGTTTTCACCCGTCTTGGGATTTTTCTGTGAGGGAAAAAAAAAAAGAGAAAGAAAAAAGAAAAAAGTAAACAAAACAAAAAGAATCTACGAGATTAAGTAAAACACAGGTCTAGTTGAAACTACAAACAAAATAAAGCAAGAGCTGGAACAAAAAACATAGCATGTTATTCTGTGCTAAGTACAAGGAACTGTCCAATGGTATTAATTTAATGTTTCCTCATGTTTAATGTTGACCAACTTGCTGCATAATATTTGTCCAACGAAGTCTCATAAAGTCAAACTTGCCGTTTCCTCACTCTCAAAATTAGTTTCATCAACAAGTCCATTGTTATAATAATCAATGCAAGTATGTTTCTAGAAGTGTACAAAATTCATAAAATGTATTAAAGATTACACGTAATTCTATAAAATAAAACAAAATAGACGAGATCATATTCCTTAAAACATCAATAAACAATAACACTACCTGTGTGATAAATAAAGATGAACCAAATATTCCAAAGCTGAGTAAGATACTTCTAACATGATTGTCTGAAGTACATAACTGGTTGTTTTCACAAATACATAAAAGAAAGAGAACTTTTTCTGTTCTCATTTAAAGACAAAAAGTGAGATTTAGTTCTGATTAAAACTGCATTATATTCGACTCAATTTTAGTTCTATATTAAAAATATACAAAGCATCAGATTCTAAAAAAACTAAAACTTTTTTTATTCCTTCACATTTTCAGATCTATAATTCTCTCCTGAGTAAATATAATGTACCAATAGGGGGAGAAAACAGATACAATTTTAATCTGTGTGTGTGATTCAGTACTTACAATCTATAGATGCAAAACTGTCGCAGAATAATAATAAACTATGAAGTATTGTGGTTTTCATTACTCACCACAAGTTGTTCATTAATAAGTGTAAACTGCAGGCATCAAAACCTAATTTTTAGCATCAGAAGCCCTCGGATTTACAGCCAAGTTACGAAAAACATGAGTTTTAGCTTGTCACTCAACATTTCTGTCTGTCTGTGTGTGCATGCGAGTCCGAGAGAGAGCACGCACACATTATCATTTAAGTAAAACAATATATATATGTTTATAATTTTCTATAACAGTATCAATGAAAACACTTACAATTTTGGGCTTAAATGGAGGCTGAACTTCTTTGTTTTCAATCCTCTCCCAGTCTATTCTTCTGAAGAAGGGATGACTCCTAACATCAACTTCTCCAGTACTGTTACAACCAAGTCTTTTGGATGGATTCTTTGTTAAAAACTTGAAGAGATACGACAACAAAAATTATAAAAACTGTAAAGTAATACCAACTTGAAATTTATTAAACACCACAGAACCAACCGTGGGCCGTTATCTAGTCTGCCCGTAGAACCACAATAAGCATCATTTTAATTACTTAAACAAATGATGGTTTCAAATGTTATTGTTATTTAAGAAAGAAAAAATTAAAGATTGAATGTTCCAGAAAAAGACCTTACTCCTTTGCACACGTCCTTAGCTTCCTTTGAGAGAGACTTCGGGTAAGAGACGTTGTGGTCAGTTATAGAGGCAAACAGATCTTCTTCGTCTTCTCCATCAAAAGGTGGCTGTCGGTGTAAAAGTCGCATATCAATAACTCACTGGTTACTTCATTAACCTAATCATGTAGCTTAGTCAGAGAGAGTTAGACCAAAAGATACAACTTTTTGATTGTACTGATAAACTATACATGATTATTTTAGTTAACTTATCTCTGCTGGCAATGATTCTTTATCATGCTGTACATAGAATCATATAACGAGCCTCCAAATGGAAACACTAGAGTTCACAATGGTATAATATTTATCACTACAGTTGTATGGTTTACTTAGCCTTACAAACATTAAGAAATCAATAAACACATCTTTTCTAGTTATTATAAATTACAAAATTTTACTTGCAGTTTATAATGATTTAGTAATGAAGGTAATTACTTCAACATGATATCTGAACTACAGTTGGTAGTAATACATCAATGTGGTCATAACATCCACATATTGACATCTCTTTAATCACTACACAGTTATTAAATAAATAAAAAGATTACCTGTCCAACTAACATTTCATACAAGAGGACACCATAGGCCCACCAGTCTACTGACTTTCCATATGGCTGATACAGAATAATCTACAAAAATCATTAGTGACAAAAACTCCCTGAGAAATAAAACACAATGATATTTAAAGATAACACATTACCACTCAAGTTAATTAAGAAAAGTTGAAATTCTTGCATATTCTAGTATTAAATAATAATATTTTCTATTCCTTAATATACTGATTTCTAGAGATCCACTAATGACAGTGTTTTTCTTTATTATTCCACACACACAAGTGGAAATATGACCAATTATGACATCCATAATATCAGAGTCTTGAATCAGTTCTATATACTGCTTTAGTGACTTTTATATAAATTCACATTATAAAAGAACATCTTGTAGGTTATAAAGTCACTAAGTTGTATTACAACTTAATCAAGTTCAGAGTAGAGATAAGTTTGACACTGCTACTATTATCCAAGTCCCAACTAATATCCAAATTATTAATCATCCTAAAGCAGTGGTTCTTAACCTGGGTTCACTGAAACCCCAGGGGTTCTGTGGAGGCCAAGACACACACACTGTGTGTGTGTCCGTTTCGTTAACCCCACTTGTGACGTCATGTTCCACTTGGCCATCACTTGGCCTTAATATCTGTGCTGCAGGAAACTTTGTGCGCTTAGCAGTCGACTTGTGACTGTAGTAATCATTCGTCATTTGTGATTTTTTTTCCTAATCTTTCAATCCATTTATACTAACTATGTTGAGCAAAAACAGAAAGTGGTCGGATGAACACATACAATATCGATTCACATGTATAACAGAACATGATGGGAGTCATATTTTATTTTTTCCAATTACAAAGCGTTTAGAGAATGCAAGTATGAAACTTCTGGGGTTCAGTACCTCCAACAAGGTTAAGAACCACTGTCTTAAAGTTATTGTTATGGGAACATTCAGTTCAATAAATAACCTTTAACACACATATTTTTTAAGTTTTTTCTCACCACAGATATAACAGTTCTAAATAATTATTCTAGCAAGCTAACCTCAGGTGCAATATAGTCTGGCGTACCACAGAATGTTTTAGTAGTTTTGTCTTCCTTTATACCTTCTTTACACATGCCAAAATCTGCAATTTTGATGTGACCATCTTGGTCGAGAAGGACATTGTCTAGCTTTAGGTCTCTGAAGAGAAAGAAGTGAAACTGATCAGTTTTTGTAGCTATTTACTCACATATTGCAACTAACAATTTGGTTTTATCACACCTCAAACAGATAAAGATTACAACTGAAATGCACACGTGACAATAATTCAACTCTAGTTTTTACCATAATGCTTTATATGTTATCAATACTTACCTATACACAACTCCTCGACTGTGAAGGAAGAACAATCCTATTGCAATTTCTGAAGCATAGAATCTGAAACAAAAAACCACGTATTTAGAGCTTCGTCATTCAATTTATAAATCTCCCAAGCAAGTACAGTTAGACCAGAACCACATAATAATTATGTACACCTTACAGCAACTTACAAAAGTTAAAAACATGTATACTGACATCACACATTGTAGGGTTTTCAATCTACATTCATGCTGGTAAAAATTATACCATGATGACAGACCATGAACTAAATGTTTAAATACATTATATATATATTCACTATTCTAAGTTATTACTTAAACTGTGTGCTGCTTAAAAAATATAACTTTTTTTTTTTTCTTATTGAATAGTTATCCATTTGTTTACCATAGTGGGGGGACTTATCAAGTCCACTGTTTCTGTTCCTAGGGTCAATGTTAGTGAGTACTTAACATGTCCCTGCCACATATAAACATACAACATTCTTAGCTTCTCACAATTTAGTCTGTCATGTTCCTGCATTGTATCCAACTTATATAACTATATACTCATTCACCAGAGGGCAGTACAAGATGGGTAGTATTACAAATGGTTGAGATTAGCTTTTTGTTGAAGCTGGAATTTTTCCTTTAAATTACCTGTGTGGCAAAAACTGCTATTTGATTCATAAGAGTAAATACAGGTGGAAATATACATTGATAAACAACAGAACAAATAAAGGTACCTCAGTCATATCATAAATGATGATCAATCAGAAAACAAAAACTCAGGTGATACCTTGAATGTTCAGATATAGACAACAAATCTAGTGAATTATCATCGTAAAACAACCTAGAATGAATCCAAAATAAAAGTGTAAAAGGATGCACACATAATAAGATGTTTTGGTAACCACATCTCTAATCTACTCTATCTGTAAACCAACGTTTGCCTCTGAAGAAGAAAGGTCCACCTTTCAAAAGCACTTGGGTAATACAGGTTTTATTTAATTTCTATCAAGACTTCTTGAATCTACACGTTTTTCTACCATGAATGGAAACTAATGTTACGATGGCATTTCCACACTGAACTCAATGACATATAGTTTCCATAAATGTTCAAGTAAATATATAGTAAATCAACCAAATATAAAACTTTGGATATTTCATAACATTTTCCACTATCTTCTGGTTCCTCAAAATATGTGATAACTGGTTGGAGAAAGAAGCAGTGTCTGTCTGGTTGAAGAAAGCAAATGGTTTTTACAAATGGAGTTCACTCAAACTGGATTGATGTCTAAAGTAAGTACCTCAGGGCTCAATCTTAGGGCCTTTGTTATCTTTTATTTACATCAACGACACAGATGAAGGAATAACCAATAAATTATGAAGATGATATTGATGTCTTGGGTGTTTCTGAATGTGAAGAATTGGTTGCAGATTTACAAAATGATTTAGATCATTTAGTGAGTCAGGCAAATAAATGGCATATGGGTTTTAATTATAATAAATAATAATACATGTGGGTTATAATTTGGATAAGAATAATCTTTACAGGGATAAGGAAGGAGGAGATCTTAGGGTAATGGTTGTTCAATCTCTAATGTCATCCAAACTGTTTGCTAATGGTAGGATTTTAGTGCATCTACAGAAATACTGAATACAAGTCTATACATAGTACAGACTGATTAATGCTGTTTTCAGTATTGGACTTTTTACCTTAAGAAAAACATTGAAAAACATCAGAGGAGGGTCACGAGAATGGTACACCTAGGGTAGAGTTCTCATGTAAGGAGAGATTAAAATTTTTTTTTTTTAAAAAAAGAACAATTCGATGGGATCTGATTGAAGTTTTTAATAGTGTTAATGCATCAAGAACAGTAGGACTAAAGGACACAAATATAAATTTTGATGGTTAGCCTTTGGAATGGGTTGCCTTCAGAAGTTGTGAAGGCAGTAAGGTTAAGTGAATTTAAAAGAAAGCTTGATAACTATGTGAATGATACAGACTGGCTTCAAAATTATATTTACTTTATAAACCTGTTAGTTTAATTTAGAGGATGGGACAGGCTAGATGAAACAACACGTCCTATGTTGTCCTTAAGTACCATGATAACTTTCCAACACAAAAAGTCTGTAAACTCCACTGTTATTTTTCAACAAACGTGTTATACACGTCAGTGGCTCAGCAATAAGTGAGCTAAACTGTAAGGTTCCAACCCCCATAGTAACCAGACAACCAAATGCTGTGTAGAAAGAATATATTATATAATAAATGATAAAGCTACATGTACTTACACTGCTACAGGTTCTTTAAACTTTCCACACTGTTGAATCTGAAACATAAGGTCACCTCCATTCACATATTCCATGACAAAATAGAGTCGGTCCTGTAATGTGAACAAATATTTATCCTGATACAGGAAAAAACAGTACAGTAACATTTTTAACAAGTGATTTAACATCTTCTTAACTAATATTTATAAAGTACTTATTCTCCTTGTGACTTGAGTCAAACATAAGAATAAAATACACTAGTTACAGTTTCAATAATAAATATTTTTAACAGTTTCTAAACATATTTCTGAACATACAGAAACTTTTATTAAGATTAATTTTAAATTTGACAGAAAGTTGGGTACAACTGTGCATGAAATAAAAGTTACAAAAGCGAGTTGGATTTACAGTTAATTGTCCAAAACATAACAATTCAAACAACTCAACTTAAAACTAGAATATTATACATATTTGTGTGGCCAAATTTAAAATATTCTTTAGTGTTCAGTTAAGACTTGGATAAAAGTTGACAACCAACAAAAAATGTGTACAAATATTTTCAATAAATTCACTTATTGATAGCTATGAAATAAAATCACTTGAGTATTTTCTCAAAAAACAAAATTAAATTTTATCTCAAACACGAGTGCACTTTTATAAATGCTTGATAAAATTCTACACTAGCAACTGAAAATTAAAAGGTCACAGCTTTGTTTAGAAGTAAATATGTTTGGCATCTTTCAAGTAATAACTCTGAATATTGTATCAGACATTTTTTAAACAGCCTTCCGCAGCTTCAGTAGCAGCTGTGACCCTTGTTGGTAAAGGGTAAAAACCCTAAAATATTGGAATTAAAAGTTAAATGCTTATCCTCATCTGGATCTAAAGGTAAGTTATTCTTGGTACAAAAATATTTCTTTTTACAATATTGCCTCTCAATGTAAGAGCAACATGTCTAAGTACTAGCACGGCTAGAAACCAGGTTTCCATACCCGTGGCGGGCAGAGTATAGATAGCTAATTGTGTAGCTTTGTGCTCAGTTCCAAACAAAGAAGCTTATGGTATTATCTGCATTTATAATTCAAAACTTATAAAACGTTTTAAAGAAATGAAGCTAATGAAACTGATCATAATAACTAACATTACCTTGATACCAATATGAACAAGCTTTGAAACTTTCAGTAGTTTTCTCACCAAATGTAATTAATTTAATAAAAGCAGCTTTTACAATAGGAAAAATTCAAATTTCAATTAATATAATAATAATAGTTTATGTTTATATTGTTTAAAATAATTAGAAAACCATGAACTTCCAACTGGTTAGTCACAGACAGTTTTTAATAAAGTTATGGTGAATGACTAAATATGTTAATTAAAAGTTATATATACTCTTAAAATTAAAGAGGGATTGTAGACTAATGTAAGCAGTTCAGGGTAAACATTATTACTATTATTAGATATATTATTTAAATACAGCTGAAAAGTTCAACCAACTATCGTGTAAAAACCACACACTTTGGAGCTTACCATAGTCTGAAAGCAAGAATGTAATTGCACAAGGAAAGTTGGTTTGTTAGCTAAAGCAAGAACTCTCTTTTCCACCATGGCACATTCAATATCATCATCTTGAATAATGATGTCTTTTTGAGTATCTTGATGGCATACAACTCATCTGTTCCTTTTCTTTCAGCCAGCATAACCTATGTCAATAACAAGGCTTAACTATGAATGTAACCACTTTAATACCATACACATATACATATCAGTAGAAAGATTCTCTATGTATATATCTTAGTTAGGATATACCAAGACTTGAGTTTGAACAGGATATCAAAAGAATAAATAAATCTAAGAATGAACAGGATATCAAAAAGCAAAATCTAGTCACTTAAGTATAAAAAAATCCTGTTCCTTGGAAAAGAACATAAGGCCTACATCAGAAGACGTCTTAATTTTAACCTACACAGCCTCATTCTTTCATTATAACAACAAATTAGTAAATTTCACATGCAAATCGCAAAGTACAATGATATGACAGCTAATAAGGTTAACTAAAATAACAATATTCAAAATTTAACAACATGGTAGCAGTTAACTAAAAATAGAAATCTGAGACAGAATTCAGTTATGTTATAACACAAAGGTTTGAAGTCAAATATTTAGAATGCATTTCAATCAGTCTTTCTAGAACTTCATGATTAAGAAAAACAGTCATTAGGAAGTTAAGCACACCTGCTCTTTATGACAGGCATGCCAGTGACATTTATGAAAAAAAGAGGAAAAGGTATATAGCCTGGTGCCAGAGTCGCCACAGCACGGCACAGCCGCGCCTGACTACTGGGATCCGGGGGCATGACACCCCGGGAAATTTATAAAAAATGGATGCTATTTAGTGTGATTTGGTGCAATCTGGGACATAATTTCTTTATGTTTTTTGACATTGCAATGTTGGAAAAGTACACAATATATATCATATAAAATAACAAAAAGAAATTAAAAGACTAAATCAAACTAATAAAAACTATAACTTTCATTTACAGTTTTTAGCAGATTGATTTATTCTTTTAATTTGCATTCATTTTTTAGAAGATATATCAAAATATCTAAAATTAACAAATAAAATAAAAAGTAAATAAATGAAATTTAAGATTGTTTATTTGCTATTTATTCAGTTTAATTTTTTCTAAATCAAAATATATTAGTAATATGAGTTAATAAAGCCAAAATAACTCAGTAAATATTTCAAATACAAATCATTTCATTATTATCCTTTTGTCATCAATAACATCATCATCATCAACTACTGGTATGCTGCCAATTAAATGTTTTACAGTCATTGCCAATAACTACTTCTCTGCTGCATATATTCCATACAATTTTCAAATCACATAAAATTACTCTTTTGACTAATCATGACTACCTACAGTTCAAATTGTTCATCTATGCAATCTTGTCATTATACTACTGGTACCTTAATGTCAGTGAATTTTCCATTCTTTCACAAATTGACAATACAAACTAAAACAGCATATGAAGGAAAGCTATGACATTGCTTAAAAATTCAACTACTGATATGGTTCAATATTAAACTACTGATATCAGTGATATGCCTCAGAAATTAAATTTTGTACAGTCACTGACATCAACAACTACTGCTCTGCTGCATGTATTCCATTAAAATTTCAAATTACTTAAAATTACTCTACATGACTACCTACAGTAAAACTTGTTCATCTATACAATCTTGTCAGTAAATTACTGGTACCTCAATATCAGTATATTTTTCATTCTTTCACAATACAAACTGAAACAGCAAATCAAGAAAAGCTTTGACATTGCTTTGAAATAAAATTAATGATATGCTTTAAAATAAACCACTGGCACTGTATGCTGCAGATAATAATAAAATGTTTTTCAGTCACTGATATCAACTTCTGCTCTGCTGCATAAATTACAGTCAAATTTCAAATCACTTAATTTCCTTTAATCAATCTTGGCTACTTTCCTCTTTTTTTGAGACAAGGGTTTCCAGTGCTCTCTTCCGAGCTTTTTTCTCTCCTTCTCTGAATGGGCAGCTCTCTGTGCCTCTCGCGGCTTTCTGGACTTTTTTTCTTTAGCCAAGGTGACTGGGCCAGATTTCACAGAACCATAGGCCTCAAGCCTTTCTGCCCTTTTCTTCTGATTCTCCCTCAGCTTTGAGGTATACTTTGAAGCTGGTGATCTAATGTCCTTACACATTCTCTTGTCTACAGGATCAAAATGAACATCTTTCCTTTTAAACATTTCAATCGCTGTTGTTTCTTTGGAGCGTAGAGAATATTTTATCGTCTGGTATGCACACAATACGAGACCACGAGACCATAGCGAGGCAAGCGAGACTGCCTCCAAGATGGCGGTCAAATTTTTTTTCTGCAATAAACATTGAAAAAATACGATTTCTCCTCAAAACCACCTACCCAGCCCCCAAATCGCTCATATTTTCTCCTCAAATTTACACGAATCTCGTGGGTGATCGTTGTCCGTTTGAAAACCGCGGAAATCCGTGTTTCAGCGGAAAAATGGCACGCATGTTATCAGCATGGAGCGTACGGAACGACAGCGTCAATAATCTGAGCACACCCGCTCCTTATCAGCATGGAACGTACGGAACGACAGTGTCGATAATCTGAGCACACCCGCTCCCTATCAGCATGGAACGTGCGGGCGACAGTGTCGATAATCTGAGCACACCCGCTCCCTATCAGCATGGAACGACGGGCGACAGTGTCGATAATCTGAGCACACCCACTCCCTATCAGCATGGGCGTATGGAGCGACAGTGTCGATAATCTGAGCACACCCGTTCCCTATCAGCATGGAGCGTGCGGGCGACAGTGTCGATAATCTGAGCACACCCACTCCCTATCAGCATGGAGCGTGCGAACGACAGTGTCGATAATCTGAGCACACCCGCTCCCTATCAGCATGGAACGTACGGAACGACAGTGTCGATAATCTGAGCACACCCTCTCCTTGGGCGTACAGAAAACAGTGTTGAGAAGCTAAGCACACCCGCTCCTTATCAGCATGGAGCGTGCGGGCGACGGTGTCGATAATCTGAGCACACCCGCTCCTTATCAGCATGGAACGCACGGGCGACAGTGTCGATAATCTGAGCACACCCACTCCCTATCAGCATGGAACGTGCGGGCGACAGTGTCGATAATCTGAGCACACCCGCTCCCTATCAGCATGGGCGTGCGGGCGACAGTGTCGATAATCTGAGCACACCCTCTCCTTGGAACGTACAGAAAAACAGTGTTGAGAAGCTAAGCACACCCGCTCCTTATCAGCATGGAACGTACGGAACGACAGTGTCGATAATCTGAGCACACCCGCTCCCTATCAGCATGGAACGTACGGAACGACAGTGTCGATAATCTGAGCACACTCGCTCCCTATCAGCATGGAAGCGTGCGGGCGACAGTGTCGATAATCTGAGCACACCCGCCCCTATCAGCATGGAACGTGCGGAACGACAGTGTCGATAATCTGAGCACACCCGCTCCCTATCAGCATGGAACGCACGGGCGACAGTGTCGATAATCTGAGCACACCCGCTCCCTATCAGCATGGAGCGTGCGAACGACAGTGTCGATAATCTGAGCACACCCGCTCCTTATCAGCATGGAACGCACGGAACGACAGTGTCGATAATCTGAGCACACCCGCTCCTTATCAGCATGGAACGTGCGGGCGACGGTGTCGATAATCTGAGCACACCCGCCCCTATCAGCATGGAACGACGCGAACGACAGTGTCGATAATCTGAGCACACCCGCTCCCTATCAGCATGGAGCGTCACGGAACGACGTGTGTCGATAATCTGAGCACACCCGCTCCCTATCAGCATGGAGCGCACGGAACGACAGTGTCGATAATCTGAGCACACCCGCTCCTATCAGCATGGAGCGTGCGGGCGACAGTGTCGATAATCTGAGCACACCCGCTCCCTATCAGCATGGGCGTGCGGGCGACAGTGTCGATAATCTGAGCACACCCGCTCCCTATCAGCATGGAGCGTGCGGGCGACGGTGTCGATAATCTGAGCACACCCGCTCCCTATCAGCATGGAGCGTGCGGGCGACAGTGTCGATAATCTGAGCACACCCGCTCCCTATCAGCATGGAACGTCACGGGCGACAGTGTCGATAATCTGAGCACACCCGCTCCCTATCAGCATGGAACGTACGGAACGACAGTGTCGATAATCTGAGCACACCCGCTCCCTATCAGCATGGAACGTACGGAACGACAGTGTCGATAATCTGAGCACACCCGCTCCCTATCAGCATGGAGCGTCACGGGAACGACGGTGTCGATAATCTGAGCACACCCGCTCCTTATCAGCATGGAGCGTGCGGGCGACAGTGTCGATAATCTGAGCACACCGCTCCCTATCAGCATGGAGCGTGCGGGCGACGGTGTCGATAATCTGAGCACACCCGCTCCTATCAGCATGGAAGCGTGCGGAACGACAGTGTCGATAATCTGAGCACACCCGCTCCCTATCAGCATGGAGCGTGCGGGCGACAGTGTCGATAATCTGAGCACACCCGCTCCTTATCAGCATGGAGCGTCACGGGCGACAGTGTCGATAATCTGAGCACACCCGCTCCCTATCAGCATGGAACGTGCGGAACGACGGTGTCGATAATCTGAGCACACCCGTTCCCTATCAGCATGGAACGTGCGGGCGACGGTGTCGATAATCTGAGCACACCCGCCCTTATCAGCATGGAACGTGACGGGCGACAGTGTCGATAATCTGAGCACACCGCTCCCTATCAGCATGGAACGCGTGCGGAACGACAGTGTCGATAATCTGAGCACACCCTCTCCTTATCAGCATGGAACGTACGGAACGACAGTGTCGATAATCTGAGCACACCCTCTCCTTATCAGCATGGAACGTACGGAACGACAGTGTCGATAATCTGAGCACACCCGCTCCCTATCAGCATGGAACGTACGGAACGACAGTGTCGATAATCTGAGCACACCCGCTCCTTATCAGCATGGAACGTACGGAACGACAGTGTCGATAATCTGAGCACACCCGCTCCTTATCAGCATGGAACGACGAACGACAGTGTCGATAATCTGAGCACACCCGCTCCTTATCAGCATGGAGCGTGCGGGCGACAGTGTCGATAATCTGAGCACACCCGCTCCCTATCAGCATGGAACGCACGGGCGACAGTGTCGATAATCTGAGCACACCCGTTCCCTATCAGCATGGAACGTACGGAACGACAGTGTCGATAATCTGAGCACACCCGGCTCCTTATCAGCATGGAACGTGCGGGCGACAGTGTCGATAATCTGAGCACACCCGCTCCCTATCAGCATGGAACGTACGGAACGACAGTGTCGATAATCTGAGCACACCCTCTCCTTATCAGCATGGAACGTACGGAACGACAGTGTCGATAATCTGAGCACACCCTCTCCTTATCAGCATGGAACGTACGGAGCGACAGTGTCGATAATCTGAGCACACCCGCTCCTTATCAGCATGGAACGTGCGGGCGACAGTGTCGATAATCTGAGCACACCCGCTCCTTATCAGCATGGAACGTGCGGGCGACAGTGTCGATAATCTGAGCACACCCTCTCCTTATCAGCATGGAACGTGCGGGGCGACGGTGTCGATAATCTGAGCACACCCTCTCCTTATCAGCATGGAACGTACGGAACGACAGTGTCGATAATCTGAGCACACCCGCTCCTTATCAGCATGGAACGTACGGAACGACAGTGTCGATAATCTGAGCACACCCGCTCCTTATCAGCATGGAACGTACGGAGCGACAGTGTCGATAATCTGAGCACACCCGCTCCCTATCAACATGGAACATGTGGTACAACAGTTACAACTTCTTTTCCATTTGTGTTATATATTACAGAGAAGACGTATCTGTATGTTTATATATTACAGAGAAGACGTATCTGTATGTTTATATATTACAGAGAAGACGTATCTGTATGTTTATATATTACAGAGAAGACGTATCTGTATGTTTATATATTACAGAGAAGACGTATCTGTATGTTTATATATTACAGAGAAGACGTATCTGTATGTTTATATATTACAGAGAAGGCGTATCTGTATGTTTATATATTACAGAGAAGACGTATCTGTATGTTTATATATTACAGAGAAGACGTATCTGTATGTTTATATATTACAGAGAAGACGTATCTGTATGTTTATATATTACAGAGAAGACGTATCTGTATGTTTATATATTACAGAGAAGACGATATCTGTATGTTTATATATTACAGAGAAGACGTATCTGTATGTTTAAGTTACAAGTTACAGTAAATATTACAACAACAACACCTACAAATCTGAGTAATTTAATCATGTTTTAAGGGAAACAAGCTATGTGTACACTTTGTTTATCAATCTACTCAGAAAGAAAGAAAAAGAAAATATAGAATTTTCGTTATTATACCTTTTAACACATATATACAAGTTAACTGATTCTATAAAATAGGTGAAATATTTACATTTTTTAAAAACATTAAACTGATACAGTTTATTATTATATATTGGCATGTTATTATGTAGTTACTGTCATGGCTTACTTTATATTTATAGCTTATTAATTTAACATTTGGGTTAATCTGTATCCAGAAGTACACATAATCAAATGTAGCATACAAGTTTTACGCACGTAACGAATGCAAAACTATACAATGCCCAAATAATATTGCATTAAAAAAGTAATATTAATAAATAAAAAACAAATTTTATTGAACAAGAAAAGATGGACCAGTTATGGTCCAGGACTATTGGTTTTGTAAAATATACATATAGCCTAGTTACTCAATATGAACTAATGTTCTCAGCTTCATCACTTACCTTTCCAAAGCTTCCTTTTCCAAGTACCATAATAAAGTTGAAATCCGAAGCCCTGATGAGGTCCTGTTTCCCCATATTATGTGGAATATCTGTTAGGTCTGATAATCGATCCGGTTTCTTGGTGGCCAGAGACATCCTATTCTGGAAGGAAAGTATTAATAATAATAAATCATAAAAACAACCAGAAAATTCAAAGAAAGAAAGAACAGAAATGAAGAATCAGTTCTAAAACCAGCCAAAAGAGAGAACAGAAATGAAGAATCAGTTCTAAAACCAGCCAAAAGAAAGAACAGAAATGAAGAATCAGTTCTAAAACCAGCCAAAAGAGAGAACAGAAATGAAGAATCAGTTCTAAAACCAGCCAAAAGAGAGAACAGAAATGAAGAATCAGTTCTAAAACCAGCCAAAAGAGAGAACAGAAATGAAGAATCAGTTCTAAAAACAGCCAAAAGAAAGAACAGAAATGAAGAATCAGTTCTAAAAACAGCCAAAAGAAAGAACAGAAATGAAGAATCAGTTCTAAAAGCAGCCAAAAAAAAGAACAGAAATGAAGAATCAGTTCTAAAACCAGCCAAGTTTGGTTTAAAATAATCTCTTTAGCAATGATATAAAAGCACAAGATTTTTGCACTTTTAAATTTCTCAACAAGTTACATTTTTAACTTATCTTGTATCTAAACTGATCTTCAAAATGAAATTAAATCATAAATGAAGCCTTACAACATAATGTTACTAATGTTAACTTGTTTTCATGTTAAACATTTTTTTAAGATTTTAAAATTAAATTGAGTATTATCATTTCTTGAATTGAGTAAAATATATATAAAATATACCTAAGTTTTTTTGTTTGGTTTACGACTTAAATTCACTTTTGGAAAATGTTTTCATAATTTGTTACACTTCTGAATTGAATTGCACAAGAAAGAAAGAAGTTATCCAAGTTGCCATAAAACATTCCAGTATATTAATAAAATTATCAGGTCATCCTTCCAGTAATGTCAGATTTTAGGTTTGGAAAAGAGAAAGGATTTTAATGTTATTTAATCAATAATGTATATTCCATTATTATTAATTACTTCCTGCCAATGATTCACAAGCTTCTGAATGTCACTTCTATAAAAGTATTGGGGTTTGAAGGAAAAGAATGTAGAGAGGGTAGTTTTGACATCTTCATGAGTTTCAAGCTCTTTTCTGTTAAGATAGTTCTGCAAACTTCAGAATAGATGATAATCAGATGTGACAAGGTCTGGAGAATAAGGAGGATGTGGACGTTTCTCCCAGTCCAGTTCTTCAATCTTTGCAGATGTGATCCTTGATATATGGAGCTGTGCATTATCCTGCTGTAACACGACACCTATACTACTGATCAAAGCAGGCCTCATTTCTTTCAGTGCAACATTCAGGCACTCTAACTGTTCACAATAGAAGTCAATGAAGACACCAACAATATCCTACCAAACGCTCAACAAGACTTTCCCTAGGGTGGAGGTCCATTTTGGGCTGTGCTTTAGCCAGTTTACCTGCACTGAGCCATTGTCAGTGGTGCTTAACATTTTTATAAAATATCCATTTTTCATCTCCAGTCACTAACCTGTCCAAAAGGTGAGTTACGTTTCACGAGAGTGCAGAGAAGTGTAAATGTCTTCTCTTGCTCTCAGGTTGGTTCTATCAAATCATGGGCAACCCGTTTTCCATGTTTTTACACCTTTCCACACTATTCTAAATGATGGTGAACTGTTGAATTGGTTCAATTAAACTTCTGTGCTAGTTCTTCAACTGTTACAGCACAATCTTCATCAAGTGCAACCAGCAGCAAGTCATTATTAAACTTAACAAGACGACCTGAACGTGACGCATCACTTAAGCTGTAGTCACCTGATCTGAACTTCTGAAACTACCTTCAACATTTTCTTTCATTGAGAGACTCCACACCATAAACACCTTGAATGTTTCATGTAGTTTCTGCTGCACTATTGTCTTTTTTTTCAACTCATAAAGCATTATGTACCTAATGTGCTCCTCAGGCACATCAGTCTTCATGAGGGTTTATTTGATTAATGATCTGAAACAGTGGAGTTAGGTTGCTTTGTTTTATTTGTCTGAACATTTTTATACACATCGTACTACATATTTTAGTCATTAAAGCTTTCTACAAAGATAAAATTGTGATCCACTGTCTGTATTAAATTTTTGGACCCTCCTTATGGGATGTCCTAATATTTTGACTAAAGAGCTGAATGAACCTTTTGAATACCTTGGGTAGTCACTATGTTGATACTAACGCCATCTATTATTCAAGTTAATGATTACATAAAATAAAGTTTTAATCATTGTTGAAATAAAAAAACGTCATCAGACCATTACCAACATGTTAATTAATATTATTAAATTTATATTTGAATTATGAGTTCCAAATTACAAGACGTTATTCACTAACAAGTATATCAGTTTAAAAAGGGTCAATTCAAGGTAAAATAAGTTAACTTTATACAACCACACAAGTTAAATGAATTACATATAATTACTTTGCATATCTCATGTTCCAAACCCATAAAAGTAAATTTATTTAGAAAAAAAGACAGTAAGAAAAACATACAAACGAAATTAATTTATTGAGTCACTATTTAAATGACTCAAAGGTATATTCTGTGGTGCTACTGAATGAAGTTATTGGTCTTTAAAGAAAGACAAAAACCACTACGTTTATGGTTTAATTCTGTATGTGTGTGTTAACGTTTGTTACCATTGAAAACTGACAAGCATCATTTTACTGATTTTCAATGAAATCAACAAGGACATATCAAAATACACAGACAGCTAATTGAAAATATGGAGTCATATTAATATTAAACTACTTGTTTTCCAATTATTTGAACTCTCTACATACTATTTGTTAGATTTTTTATCCAAACCATGAAACAGACAAAAGTTATTTCAGTCATACTAAGATATTAACCCTTAAACAGCAAGACTGTTGTAGGTAGCAGCATCAACTAATGATGGCTGCCATTTAAGGGTTAAGAAACAATCAAATTTTAAGAGAAAGGATTATTATTTAATTTTGATGAAAAGAAGACAGGGCATTATTAACCACAAAGGAATCATTACTGACCATCAAAAGATTATTACAGACCAAGGTGACATCACTACTGACCATCAAGACATTGTTACAGACTATAGTGACATCATTACTCACCACTGTCATTGCTAATAATTTAATTCATTACTTAAAATCAGTTCTTACTGGCCATGAAGACATCATTATTAAATACCAGGAAAAAAGCTACATCAGTAATACCCACAGAGAAACACTATTAAATGTCAAGACAGGACAATCACTTGATTAATCATTACTGGACAAAACAACATTGTGAATTTCAAGATATTAAAGGCCATATAATTACCAACTGCCATGGCATTTTACTGGTCATTATAAATGTCAAGTGATTAGATGGTCCCTGTACAGATAGGCCTAGTTGTCGTATGTGAAGCTATACTAATGCCTGCATAATTTCATAACTGGAGTAGGACTGATACTATAGTGAAATAATATAAAACTAGTTCATGCACATTTACCGTCAGTTATAACTAATTTCCTGCAATCAACATTTTTTAATTAAATACCAATTTATTCTAGATACACTAATACTGTGTGTTGATGCTGTCTTAAAAAAATGCACACTCATAAAAGACACGCCTAAAACCATTCTTAGACGAATGTGATAATAGCTATATTATAGAAATGATATATGGTGAAAATTAAAAAAAATAAATAAATAAATAGATAAAATGATGATTTAGAAAGCACTTCTGAAAAAAGTACTCAGTGGTTCGGGTTTCAATAGGCAGTTTCATTCTACTCCCCCCACATAAGTTTGTTTATTAGCAGCATTCTACATATTTTCTCTCACAGATAAGCTCATTAGATCTGATTAAAAGTAAAGGTTTACAAACAATAATAATAAAGTACCTTTATTTGGGTTCTCAGGCTTGCAATGTTGCCAATTTCTGCTGGTACAGGTACATTGTAGAATTCACCCTCCTCGGCAGTCAACAATTTGTACCATCCTTCGACGGGGTTCTTGATAACCTCAGAGATGCCGAACGACAGAGAACCCATGAAGTCATTTCTAGAAGTTCTATCCCAATCCCACATCTCTATCAAGAGTCGACGGTCTTTATCTTCAGGTTTGAGATCACTATAATAATGCAATCACATTTCAAACACAATAAAAGTTTGGAAAATCATGCATTTTTAGGTAAATTTATTAAATCATGAGTAATCACAAAAGTAATACTTTCATTTCTGTGTAACACCTTAATATTATCTTATCTTGTGCTACACCTTTGTATTATAATAATGCAACAAGTTCTTTTGTAAAAAAAAGCATAACAACAAGTAACAATTCACATTATTTTCCAAACCATTGTTTTTAAAACTGGCTTCACAGATTAATTTCTTGAACTGAATAATCAATCCTTCAGAAACCAAAATATTTTACACCTCAAAACTTTACCATTCTGCACATGAAACAATGCTACTGGAAGCTAAGTAAGGTTGTAAGATGTTGAATAAAAATATCTTGAAATAACAAACTATGGCTTCTGAAGAAAGACCTCATAATGTTTATCAATATGAGTGTTCAAAATATATATGAAGTACAGGAAAATGGCACGAGAGTTTCCACTTTTGTTTTCAGCAGGTTAGTGTTACGTTTACAGATTTGCAATGAGGTTCAGACTATGAATAGACAGGCTATTACATAGCTTTATACCAAAATAACCAAAACCTTTTACAAAACTACACTGTCAAAGCACTGCTATGTTCAAGATGGAAAAATAAGAAAAATAGGTTTCCCTTGATGGTTAATAGGTGTGACAGTAAAATCTGACAACTGAAACTTTGTCATTCTTTAAGTTTCCAAGAAGAAAAAATCACATACAGAATTTTTACATTTCAAAACAAACTGACTATAGCTGCTACAAAATACTGTAAGTTATTTAACCTTGCTTGGCTTCACATGCCCACTTCTTCAAGTAGAATAAACCCAAGATACATAAACACAAATATCTATTTATTAAAGCAAAATTTTTTGAAACGTTAAACAGTTTATTGTACCCAAATCCATAAATATTGAAACAGACTGGATTTAACCAAACTAAATATGTCATACTTGTTGATTCAGCATATTCTAAACATAAAGTACGTCTCACACAAGTAACTACATCCTATCAATAAGATATTAATCATGTCTGAGGTTAACCCCACTTTACAAATGAAATCCATGCACCCTCACACACTTTATAAATTTATACACCGAGCTGAGTGAGTATCCATAACTTTGCTAACTAAAGAGTATGAATAAATATTTTATTCACTTCACAATTTCATATAAAACTTTGCTCCCAGAAAATTTACATGGGCACCCATGTGAGCTCTAATATAAAACAACTTCAAACTCAATGAATATCTATACACTTCTTACAAAATTACAAGTTTAACTAGAATATGAACTAGTGTGTGTTTTCTTATAGCAAAGCCACATCAGGCTATTTGCTGAGCCCACCAAGGGAAATGAAACCCCTGATTTTAGCATTGTAAATCCATAGATTTACCGCTGTACTAGCACGGGGCGTACACAAACTAAATATGATCGTAACAAGACTAATTATCAAAATCATTTACCTAATGTTAATCAAACAAAATTATCAACTTAAAAGCACTGATTTTACTATCTTTGTCAATGTACAAAAAACACACCATATTTAGATAAATTTTCATGTACAACACTATTACAAGCATTAGTGCTACAACAGCATTTACTTACAAAGTTAAAGTTTCCATCCATTCAGGGTTTAAATTAGCTCTAATTGTTTTGGTCTTTTTCTTCATACTATCGCCCATGTCAGGAATAAGTTTTAGCTTCACATATGGATCTGACAATCCATTCGGATCCATCGGAATGAGATTTTTAGCTTGACGAACTTAGAAAAAAATTATGAGAAAAGTTCATTACAATAATTATCATTCTTTGTTTTGCTGTTTTGTACACATCTTCTGAGGAACTACTACTATAAACTTAGTATGAAAAATTCTAATAAACAGACAGAACTAATCAAAGAGTGGTCAGTTAGTTAAGGAGAATAATATCTGACTGGACAGTTAAGAGTTAATCAGGATGAATTAAATAACCTTTAAAAATGAATCGAGGTGCAGGGTTTCAAGACAGCTGCTTAACAATGAACCTTTAAAATCAATTTTAAATTTTTAATTTTCAAGCATATAACTTTAGTTATGAAATTAATTACAAGGTATTTTGCTTTGTCCCCTATCAGAACAGCCTGCTAATTTAAAACTTATATTTTTAGCATTGAGAAGCATACATTTACTAAACACAACATTATAATTAACTAACTTTACAAAACAATTCAGTTTTTGTATTTCATTATTTACTATTTCCCTCCTAGTGTCATTACACTGAACTCTTTTAAAGAATATAATACACTTAAAAACAGAAATATGACTTTAAATATCTTTGCACAATTCCTTTACAATCACTTTCTAAAGAAATAAAAATTTATGCAAGATGGCTGAAGATCATGGAAAGTAAACTGAAACATTAAACTCTAATATTTCCTTTTTTATTATTATTATTAACTTACATTGTCTTCTCAAAACTAATACTTCAAGAAAGCAGGGTAAATCACCAGTAATAAATTATTTTAAAACTTCCATTGTTTCACCATATTAGGGTCATTTAACATTTCTCAAACACAGACTAACAATCATGAAACATAGTTGAAAATACGAGTCTTGTGACATCACATTAGCTACAAGAATGGTGTAGGGCTCAGTATATATTATTTCTACATTACTTAATCCTTCAACAAATAATTTACTATTTTGTTCATGTTTTCTACAAGTTAGAGCCACAAAAATTACCATAATACTTATCACAAATGTATTAATTTGAATAAAACATCATTCATTACTTCTGGGGAAGAGACAAGCATTCACTTAAACCCTAGTTTTTTTAAAAAAAAGCTACAACTCTCACAAAAACATTCTAAAGATTTCTTGTAGTTCGCCTGTAAGAACATACAAACATACATAACAAGAAACAACTTCTCAGATCATTTATTTTAACAATACAAACAATTTTTTCATAAACATAACATTCCTGAAAGGAAAAGGTTGTTGTCATTACGGTAAAACAAATCTGTACTTTATTGAATGACAAAGATAGGTTTATAAATTACTGGTTAAAGATTACATTCACTACAAACCTTCTACTGTTAACTTGTTGTTACTGAAAGCTACCTTCAACTCTATCCTCCCACGTCTCTCGGTGTGATCACACCCGCACAGGTTTGGAATACTCTCTTGACAGCGGTTGTGGACGTTCATGTCACACGCTACAAGAACAAATGTTGCTACACGTTACACCAACAAAGGGAAGTAACTTTCAATGTACAAGTTCTAGATTACACAAACTGTATGCATCTTGTGTTGTATCTATCACCAACAATATTATCCATTAACAAGACAACAAACAAAATAGTTTGGGAAATTTGATACAAATTTCAGAAATCAGGGTCCTAAGACCACAGTTTAACAGATTCTTAAGATGTGTATGACATTCACAAAATTAGAAAACCAAGAAAGTGTTTGTTTTGTTTATAAATGTACAACCACACAATAGGCTACCTTTGTTTTCTCCACCATCTATATCAAAATCTAGTTTTTAGTGTCAGAAGCCTTTAGACTTACCACTGAGGCACACTGCTATCATTGCTAAGGGGCAAAGAAAACGTTCATGTAGTCCCCCAAAAAAGGAAATTCATTAACTCCTCAAATGAGGTATTTTGCTTTGTCCCCTATCAGAACAACCTGCTAATTTAAAACTTATATTTTTAGCATTGAAGAGCATATTATGAGTTTACATAATAAGTGATTGTATACTACAAGTACATTAGTTGCAGTGTTAACAACAATGCAGTTATAAACGTAAAGAGCAGATCTTCTCAGTTTGATATAAACAACTTATTTTCTGTGATTTTAGTACGTGTCACAAATTACAAGAGACGCACATACAAGAAAAACACTGTCAGTCAAACAAGATTTAATATTCTGGATATCAGAATTTAAATGTGTTCACACAAACCTCTTGAACGATGGTATTTCTTTCATCACTGAAGTGTACACCTGTGCACTGTCACCAGGTTTCTTTGAGTGTGCATTTTACAAAACCAGACATAAGCACAAATAAAGCACCTTTAAACGGAAACTTTATCAAACTTTCAAATACTCATTACAGCTATTAGTTTGAAGTTAAGCACAAAACTACACAATAGACTATCTATACTCTGACTACCACAGGTATCAAAACATGGTTTCTAGCACTGCAAGTCCTCAGACATATTTCTGTGCCACTGAGGGCTACTTATTACAAGCTAAAAAACCTTTTGAAAGAATAACTCCAGTTTAAATATTTTTGCCTTATGTGAAGGATGCAGTAATAGACAAAAGGGTTATCACTACAACATTGGAATGAATTTTACTTGATATCATTTTATTAATGTAATACTTTAAAAGACAAAACAACAAAAACATTACACTAAATACATTTACATTATAATAACTCACATTAAAAACATATTCAGGACCTTCCACAAATAATCTCAATATTAAAACATTAAGATAATTTAATTAACAGGAACTACAGATTCACAATAACAGAGCTGAAAGTCAACATTAGGTAAGTAACAAGAAAAACAGCAAAACTACAGAAAGCCATGAGTTTTGTACAACATGAATGGATCAATTATATTAAAATAAATGCAACTAAGTCATATAGAAATGGAAATAAATGATTTCATCTTGATGTTAAGACCTTGTAATATGAGGTTATTTGTGACGACTAGCATATGATGTATTGATTGAAGATACAGTAAACCTATTATTCTTATTACTACTTGGGAGAGAATGTTTTAATTTCAACAACTAAATATTTGACAGGTAGTGAATTTTCATGGAAGGATAAAGTAATGGAAATAATCTGTGATGATGAGAAAATCCACTTGTAGAACAAATTATATATTTAAAAACGGATGGTATGGATAGAGAAAGCACAATGTAGAGGAGCGAACCTTCTTCGGTCATCGTCAGGTTCACAAAGAAAGAAACAGTTACTGACCGGTAGCTGACCACATGTTTCAAGATGGTTGTGTAATTGAGTGTAGGAATTTAGAGGGCATGCTTAGATGTTTAATTATATTTATTAATGTAGGTATAAAGGTGTTCCTTTGTATTGGTTTATTTTGGGCTTGAGTTGTTGTATAAGTAAGGCTTCTTTAATTAAAATTACTTATAAGATGCAATGTGATAAGTGCCACGAACACTATATTGGAGAAACAAGTAGAAAAATGGAAACCAGATTCAAAGAACACAAAAAGTCACCTTCACATGTTTTTGAACACTGCAAGTCAAATAAACACAACATAACCATAGAAAACACTCAAATACTAAATAAACAAACAAACATAAACACAAAATTAAAAATGGAAATCTTTTATGTTTTTGGTTTCATTTAATAATTTCAGTTTCAAGAAAGTTAAGGTGTAGATAAATAAACAGTTGAATGGGGAAACTGGGATATTTATGTTTCAATCAGATCTTTCTAGGAAGCACTAATTTCTCATTGTTGAAAGTAGAATATTTCTTATACATATGCAAATTAACTAACTTCATTCCACGTATTTGAGTGAAACGTACACGATTTCTTTGAACTGAATACTTCTGTAAACACCCATGTCAGGATGTATTTAACAGCATATTGTGAGCGTGATCTTAGGACCTTCCAATTCACAGCCCAGAAAGCTAACCATGAAATCAAAGTGTTCTTATTTGTGTTGATTTTATTATGTAATAACTATTACTTTCTGCCATAACAAAACAGTACGATGCTCACAAGACATTTTCAAAGACAGTGCTGGGAGTTTATATTATACACACTATTAAAACTAGATCTCTCTCCAGAAATATTGCAGATTTCTCCAAGCCCATTCCCTTGGCTGTGGTTATGCTAGATAGTAGATAGGGACCATCTACTTAATCTCTTAAAGGTAGTTTTCATATCCAAGTAATGACTAACTGGTAAATTATGAACTTTCAATATACACAGTTAGCTGACCTTTTGAACAAGTGGAATTCATCCAATATTCTTTTTCAGTCAAGACTTTTCTTATCAAAGATTAACGTCTTGATCAATTTGGCTATCTTGTTTTTAACAAGTCAGGAGTATTTGTTTTTTATATTGTGTGCCAAGGACACCCACCCATGACTGAATAGCCATAGAAGAAGGTTCTCATAATGAACAGATATTTCTGGAATACTCTCACATTTAAGACCCACTCCCAAAGCTGGATCTGCTATTTATTCAGCAGAACCATAAATGAGGAAGTTTTGCTTGACAGTGCACTTGATGTATGAAACCTTGCCATATCACTTATTGTGCTAGCCCTCAGGTCCCTAGTAGCCAGGCAGTTCCCATCAATCATGAATTAGCCAGAGAAAGCCCAGCCAAGGTAAGATGCATCATAACATTATTTACTTCTAATTGTTCATTAATTCTATGTATGTGCAGATTTCACTTAACATGTTTTTGTTCTTTTGTTGTCTTGAGTGGATAATAATGTTCCACCCAAAGTAAGCACTGTTGCAACGCTGCACACTGTGCAAGGAAGGCAACAACAGTGCCCTTCAATGGTCATTTAGATGGTATCTATAGGTTACTGACTTCCCTATGTTGGAATAAGAATTCATGAACCGTGGTAATTCAAACTAACATTTTCAGTGGATGTGCTCTACTGGGCTCTTACTTGCCATACAAAATTTCAAGGCAATCCATTTCAATGATTTTTATTACTATTATAAGAAATACTAGCCACAAAAGTTAGGCTTCAAAGTTATTTTTTTTTCTTTTGATGGTTGAAATGGGAATTTGAAAAGTGAAAGAAACTTAACTGTCATGTTGAGTTTAGTATAACAATTAAATAACATGAGGTATCAGGTTTTGAAATAAACTGCTATGAAAAACGTTATGTGCTGTACAAGTGTACATCAAAAACACAAAATGTCGTTATATTGAATGCATAACTTCATGCTTTTACTATTAGTATAGGTCTTACAGGTTATCCACAGTTCGATAACAATATGTCTCAGTTTGGACATCGAAAGTAACAGATGTTCCAATTTTAATTTTACTAGGTGACCCCATATTTGCCTAAATATTAAATAGTTTTATTTAAAAATCAAAATCTGCTTTATGCCTATTATTGTAGTAACTGGAAACGAACAATGGCAGGGTTATCAACATTAAACTTAATTTACTTTTGTGAAGAATGTAAACAACGTTCTGATACAGCGACATTACCAATCACATGAGCAGCGAAAGATTTAATGTTCACAGACATTACCACCATTTACGTTGAACATTAAACTATTAGGCCTAAACTCAACTGGTACGTCGCGACACTTAAAAGGTGTCCCGGTTTGACCTTTAACCTTGACCCAGTGACAAAATATGGCGAACAAACAGTACAAGGAAAAACACGGGGGGGGGGAGTTAGTTCAGTCAAATATACTAATGTCAGTGTATTGATGATATCATAGATGGAAACAGGCACCTACTACAACAATTAATTTGTTCTGAATTTCGCGGAACGCTACTTGAGGGCTATCTGCGCTAGCTATCCCTAATTTAGCAGTGTAAGACTAGAGAGAAGGCAGCTAGTCATCATCAACAACCGCCGACTCTTGACCTAATCTTTTACCAATGAATGACCGTGCGAATGGGATTCGAACCCATGACCCTTAGATTACGAGTCGAGTGCCCTAACCACCTTGCCATGCAGGGCCTAGTTACTAATTAACAAAATTAAATTTTCAGAATAATAATAAATAAACATGGACAGTTCAATTTCTATCTTTTTTGTAATCCATCCTCCTATATATACGAAATCTTAAACATGTGGAATGAAGGTAGTTAATTTGCATATATAAGATATATTCTACTTTCGATAACGAGAAATTAGTGCTTCCTAGAAAGATTTGATTGAAACTTAAATATCCCAGTTTTCCCATTCAACTATTTATTTATCTATACCTTAACTTTCTTGAAACCGAAATTATTAAATGAGACCAAAAACAAAAGACTTCCGTTTAGTGAAATAAATTTCGAAATATTCTGCTGTTGGTAGTTTGTTTGTCTGGGATGCAAGGGTCCAACTCTCTCGAAAATTAACATTACACTTAATTCTTTTAAATAATTTTCTCAAAATTACACAAAAAATACATATTTCACTTGACGTAGACCGATCATATTAAAGTAGAAACAAAGGTTTATATTTAAATAACGGTTTCAAAACCTTAAAATCCTTAATATCTTATACAATATATCATGAGAACAATTATGCAAAGTTCAACGTATGATGTGGAGACTTGTAGCATGGCTTAGTCCAAATTTTACAGTCGAGAATTCCGCGCAGTGGCGACATCTGTCAATAATCTTGTCCACTATCTATCTACAAAGATATAAGGGATGGTACTTAAAAACAAAGAAATACATAACTACGATATATATTTTTTTTTTCCCAGAAATATAATGGGATTGCATACTCCTACTAATAAGAAAGTGAAACGTTTATGATTTCTTTGAACTGAATACTTCTGTAAACGCCCGTATCGAGATGTATTTAATAGCATGTCGTGAGCGTGATCTTAGGACCTAATTTGCAGCCCGGAAAGCTAACCACGAAATCAAAGTATTCTTATTTGTGTTAATTTTATTACGTAATAACTATTATTTTCTACCATAACGAAACAGTGTGACGCTAAATCAGTGATGTCGAGAGAACCCACTTGTAGAGAAATATATATGCAAAAACGGCTCGTTTGGGTTGAGAAAATATTTTACATGGAGGAGTGAACAACGTTTTGACCTTCTTCAGTCATCGTCAGGTTCACAAAGAAGGTCGAAACGTTGTTCGCTCTTCTATCATAAACGTTTCACTTTCTTATTAGTAGGAGTATGCAACCCCATTATATTTCTGGGAAAAAGGTTATATGAAAGTTATACTGCAAGAATGTTCTTCGTGTGGTTTATATGATATATAATACCGAACAATTCGAGAAATATAAATTAGAAAATCTACACAGACTGTTTTTATCTAGTGCTCGTGCATCACTGTATTACGTTTATCACATTACTTCTTTTAAAATACTGGAACATAGAAGGTCATGAAATGAATCTCCCTAAATGCATGCCTTAACTCGTCATTCTCTAACAAGACTGGCATGACTCACGTTGTCCAGCAGTGCACATCAGACGACGCTGATGTCGTAAATGAACATCCACAAACCATGCTTATATATACGTTTAACTTAGCTACACGTAATGCACTCATCAGTGATTTTGGCTGGAAGTCATAAACGTGGCAAACTTTGCTACATAATTCACTGGTTTAAAGTTGTTTAACGCTGTTAGATCTCTGAAATCGAAAGGGTAATCTTTGGCTCACAATCTTCGAAACTTACTTTTATAAAACATGCAACGTTTCCATTAAACTCAGTACAATTCACATTTTCCAGGTTTAGTTTTAACACGAGAGTAAACGAGAACTGATCAAATGGATAATAATTCTTATGGCGAGATAATGGTAAGAAAATGATCAAAACGCAAAGATAAAAAAAAAAATAATAAACTCTCGTTTTTGTTAGAAACCAGCTGGCGTACAGAGGCCCTCAGGGCGTTGGTATGTGGGAGAAGGGGAGGTCACAATCTAAAATAATGGTACACAACGCTGTTTCAACTCTACAGAAGAGTTTCACCTATGGAGCGTCAACTTTTACAGTTCCTTATGAAAAATTAGTTATCGCAACACTCAGAATTATGAAAACACTAACCCTATTAGTAACTATTTGTTATAAGTTTTATCGACTGTATCTGAAACTCTTTCCCTTAAACTATTGAATAGCAAATACATTAAAAACTAAAAAGGTACTAACATTAAAAACTAAAAAGGTTACCTCATGTCATTTCAGTAGATTTTTTTCTAGTGCATATGAATAGGTTATTTTACCACTTCCTGTCTTTACTTTCATTAAAGACATGTTTGAAACTTGAATTACCGGTTTGTCAGTCAGTGACTAAGATATTAATAACACTTACCTTTACATTTTAGTCCTTGGTGAATTATTCCATAAAGAAGGGAGCCACAGTGATCGCAAAATGTAGGACTAGTGTAAGTGTGGATCTCGAACTGGTGTTTGGTTCGGACATCCTATAAGAACGCATATAAAATCGTGTTTTATCGAACTGAAATTCCTTTTCTCAAACGATTTAAAAAAAACCCAAGTACATCCACTTTACACATACGCCTAAATCCCAACTACAGAAACATCAATTTACATTAGCGCACATAAACAATAAATCACGAATATACTTTTCTTAAAGTGGCCAAGAAACGCGATGTGCTCCACAAGTGTTCACAGTTTAACACAGTCTTAATGACCAATACACAGCTAAAGATGTTAATATAGACAAAAAAAACTCAACTAGATGTAGGACAATGGTAGGTGTTTAGATAATAAACAAGGGGTGGTTGGATGTCATTTCTGTTCGCTCCGCTCATGGATGTAATAGGAGACTTGATTGATGGCTAACACGTTTTTAGTGCTCGAGATAAAAAGATTATATTGTTAAATAGACTTCTGCTATAAAGAATTTTGTAATGGTTTAATAGTTTGTTCATACGAATTTGTGACAAGTAAATAACAGCTCCGTTCACAATGCTAATAAAAACGAATATTACCAATTTATTAATTTTCCAATAAGAGCCTGGTCACTACCATACCGGCGAAGTTTGACAACTCCCAAACAGTTTAGGTAGATTTTGTGCTTAATACTAGAGAAGTAATAAAACTATGTCTACTTCCACACAAGGCTGCATAAAAATACGTTCTTCAGTATACAGTGAAGATACTTCGACAAAAAAAAAAGCATTTTCATTTATTCACGCAAAACCTCAATGTGCTCAGACTTCAAAGAATTGGGCTAAATATTTCTTTTGTTTTTTGAATTGAGCACAAAGCTACACAATGGGCTATCTGTGCTCTGCCCACCACGGGTATCGAAAACCGGTTTTTAGCGTTGTAAGTCAGCAGACGTAGCGCTGAGCCACTTGGGGGCGCTAAATATTTGAAATAGTGAAATTATTTCTTACAATTACAAAAATTGTCGGGATCCCAGAATAGAGAACAGACTTCAAGATCGAAAAGTTACGCACTTGTTGTTAAAGAAAAATGGCTCCAAATTAAACGGACACATTCAACGGTCGTGGGAGGTCGATACTGGAAAATAAATTATTATTTATTCAATTGACAATTTTCCTATGAAAATTTAACGGACACCCATGACAATGGATATTGATAATTAGAACCTTTTATTGTGAATTTAAAAAAAACGTAATTTCCTATTGTGCAGTAGATATCCACAATATCGATGTCAGAGCGTCATTTGAAGTGTTAAAACAGGTAGTCTTAAGGATTTAGTTACACACGAACAAAGGATCTTTCTACAAAGGAAGGACTGAACAAGTTTGTTAATCATTGTGCAACGTTTGCGCATCTTCTGGTTTGGTTACAAACTTCGCGCAATATTACACGAGTACTACCTGCGCTAGCCGTCTCTAGTTGATCGGTGACAGACTGGAGAGAAGGCAGCTAGTCATCACCGCCCACCACAAACTCTTGAGCTATTCTTTTACCAACGAATAACGGGATTGACTGTGACATTATAACAATCCCACGGCTGAAAGGGCGAGCATGTTTGGTATGACGAGGATTCGAACCCGCGACCTTCAGATTAAGAGTCAAACGCCTCGACCACCTGGCCATACCGGACCGCGTCTCAATTGTACCTTTTCCACGTACAATTGAAAACTAAGCAATCATTCGTCAGTATATATATATATATATTTAATATACACAACGTATTTCTCACGGTGATGTTCCTTTATTCGTGAAGCAGAGAATTTCGAACTGTATTTTGAAAACATAATTTTAATTTATATACAATATAAGCCTACTTATTCTGGCGTGAGAAAGTACAATTTATATGTAAAACGAAAATTCGTCTTCACGAGAATTGTCATCTACGTATTCTAAGCTCATTTATTTTAATAACCTATATAAAATGAACTCATTCCTGTAATAATAGCGTTCAAAACACGTGTATCACGATTGAGTTCCTGTAAAACATTTTTCAGAAGTAAAAATATTCACAAACAACATCAAAATTTCACACAGAGACGACAGAGTTCTGATTACACACGGTCTAAAGAATCCAAGTAAAACCCTCTTTAGAGCCGCACACAAGAAACCAATGTCCTAGAAACATCGTGTAGGAAGGAAAATTCGATCAGGTTTATTGGGTTTCCTATCTGGTGTTAACATATTGTATAAACGTATCGAGGAACGTTAATGTCGAACATAAAAATCCTAATTTGTTTTTTCTAAACTACATTGTATTTTCATTAGTTTCTTTTATGTTGTTGTTGTTTTAAGAAAATATTGTATGCATAGCAAGTCCGATTTTTTCGAACTTTGAAACCCATATTTTAAAGGGTACGCTAATTGCACGTGACGAGTTTTGGTCAGATCTTTTTTATGGCAGTAACATATGATGGTAAAAATTTTAGTTCATTTTGTTTGTAAATGTACTTCAAAATACCATTCTGGTACAATAACAGTTTGGTATTTATGAGTGGAATGTTTTTCTAGAAGTTCCAGAGGGTTAGATTCTCCAATAACAGTAGATTCGACAGGAATGGTGTTGAGTACAATAGTTAGATAATTAACGGAGATAGTGTATGCGAAATAAGATGACTGGATACGTGATATGAATGAACAAAGTTTTAACTCAACGATAAAATAACAACAAAGAAGAAAACACAGTGTGTACCTGCGCAGACTTATCACAGTCGATACTTCTACAATACTTTGTTCAGTTCCTCACTCTCACGAATTTGTTTGCGTTTAGAATTTTGCGCAAAGCTACACGAGAGCTATCTGCTATAGCCGTCCCTAATTTAGCAGTTCAAGACTAGAGGGAAAGTATCTAGTTATCACCATACATCACCAACTCTTGGGCTACTCTTTTATTAACGAATAGCAGGATTGACCGTAACATTATAACGCCCACGTGGTTGAAAGAACAACCATATTTGGTGAAACAAGGATTAAAACCTGTGACCCTCAAATTAAGAATCAAGCGCCCTAAATTTCTAGACATTAAACTCTAGAGAATTAAAAACACGATAACTTCCAAATAATCTTCACCTGATGATCTCGTAGTAGAACTAAACTAAGAAAGCAAGCCTCAATTCTACAGGTAAAGTTGGTTTCTTTATCAACAGTGTTACCTTAGACTCATTGTCCTTTCATAACACTGCGAAACTGTAACACACACGAACAGTTTGTCAATTCGGCCAACGAAGACTATTACAGTCACCGACTTCTTCAAAACTGATGGTATCTTACTGCAATACCTCCTTCAGCCTAAATAAGCTATCGACTACAAAGAGAAAGCAACTAGACCAACACAATTTCAATTACTTTCTGCACGAAATTTATAGAAACTCATTAAACGAAAAATTTGAAAAATATATTATAAAACTAACAGCGCGTAAAAACGCAATATGTTCAAATATCACAACAGTAGTTGCATATTAATACCAATAGGCCTAGCGAACTTTCGTTTAATTATTCTTCCTTTTTATACTTTATTATCTTATGATGGAGTACTTTTTACCCTGAGTGTCAAAAGATATATATATGTACAACGAGCTCCTTAATAAAACCCATTATAGAGCATTTAATGGCTATCAAAGTCTTGCAAATATGACCTGATGTCGAATTTATTACACAGTTGTATATACATACGATTACAGTAAATACGATATCCCAGTCGCATGCTCGACTTGTATTTTTTAACTTCTTAAGCAGGCCCGGCATGGCCAGGTGGATTAAGACGTTCGACTCGTAATATGTGGGTCGCAGGTTCGAATCCCGATTGCACCAAACATGCTCGCCCTTTCAGCGATGGGGGCGTTATAATGTGATGGTCAATCCCACTATTCGTTGGTAAAAGAGTAGCCCAATAGTTGTTGGTGGGTAGTGATGATTAGTCGTCGTCTTCTAGCATTACAATGCTAAATTAGGAGCGGCTAGCGCAGATAGCCCTCGAGTAGCTTTGCGCAAAATTCAAAAAACAAACAAACTTCTTAAGCATTGTTTCAGGGAACAAGAATGCGTCGTGTCTTCTATTAAATGAGCTATCTACGCACTGCCCACCACGGTTATCGAAACCCATTTTTTAGTTATAATCCTTCACATTTGAGTTGGGCGGTCACGCTTTAGTGTAACTTACAGTGTGAATTATTTTTCTCGTGATTTATTGCATGTGCACGTTTAACTGGCGTCATGACAGTACAAATTGTGACGTTAAAGCTCCCTTATATGAGGTCATTTTAGTTTCGACTGTAGTGTTAAAACTAGGTGACCTCTCCACAAAACAATTAGGTCCCTCTTCGGGGAAATCGCAAATTAAAGATGTGACTACATCTACCTTTAGATGAAATAGCATCCGAAGTAGGTATAAAACAATAATTCCGTTCGGTACATAATCTAAAAATCGCATATAGTTTGAAAGTAAACTTCTTTGCCATCTCCTGCTGTGTAGTGTGAAAACAAACACGCGGAAGGGCCTTTGACGTTGGATTTTTTTCCACTTTCCATATTCTAAGAATGCAAATTACATCCTAAATTTATGCTGACGACACTAAACGAGTAACTAAATTCTGAGGCATTTCAGTATATGCTTATGTAACCTAGTACTTATAAAAAATATATAATTGTTGTATAGTCCACAGTGTGGCAATAAGCCTCACTTACACAAGTGGCTTTGGCCTCGTATCACTGTTTATGGCGGCGAGTTAGATGGAGATGAATATTATGATTACGCCAATAACGGTCCATCAATAAGTACGACTACCGGCAGAAAATATAATTTATCGTTTACAACCGCCTCGAATACAGTACGTAGCTGATGTTACTAAGAAGATATTTATTTGACAAATTAGCAAAGGTTCCATTCTCCTGAAGGTCTGTGCATACTTATGTGCCATTTGCTGGCCGAATTTCGCACAAAACCACTGAAGGGTGGTTGGTATTGAGGCAAAGAAACTCCAAGTTTGAAACGACATAATGGAGGGCAGTCAGTCGACACTGTCCACCGCACATTCTTAAACAAAACAACGACGAAAGTGGCTATCACACAATAACGCCCCCCCGCGTCCCCACAGCTGAAAAAACGAGCATGTTCGGAGATGAATTTCGATCCCGTAACCCACAGATCGTGAGTCGAGCGACCTAACCAGCAGATTAAAACCAGGTTGTTGATTGTTAGCGCTAATAAAACCCATTAATTTCTGTGTTCCTTCTATATGTTATGTTGGCAGTAATTCGTGATGTTTTAATTCATTTTAAATCGATCCGTTAAAATTGTAGTTTTGGTTTGTTTTGAATTTCGCGCAAAGCTACTTCAGGGCTATCTGCGCTAGCCGTCCCTAATTTAGTAGTGTAAGACTAGAGGGAAGTCATCACCATCCACCGCCAACTCTTGAGCTACTCTTTTACCAACGAGTAGTGAGATTGATCATAACATTTTAACGCCCCCACGGCTGAAAGGGCGGGCATGTTTGATGCGACGGGAATGCGAACTCAAACCCTCGGATTACGAGTCGAACACCTCGAACACCTTAACCAGCTGACCATGCCATGCTAGGGGTGAAAAAAAAAGAGAGAGAGAGAGAAAGAGATTGTGTTAAGTGCGCATGCGCACCAAAACAAATGCAAATAATCATACAATGATTAAAACAACAAGTTACTGTACGTGTCATAACTAATTTTCTTGCAAGAGGTTTGTTTGTGGTTTCTTTAGATATGGCATAAAGTTACACAAGGGCTAACCTAATTTTGAACCGACAGACTAAAGAATAAAGCTTGTCAACATGAGCCCTTGCTAACTTATGGGCTACTCTAATCGAATAGTTAGATGACAGTTTCTACTATAATGCATCCACAGCTTGGTGCTTGTTACAAACGGAGACTGTACACTTTGTTTGCATTATATACATAAATTAAATCAAAGAAGTGATTATTCAACACTATTAAACAAACTAACATTTGACAACTACAAAAATCTTAGTTTTCTCACATGAGCTTTGTATGCTCCCCCTTTAATAAACATTGTTTCGTGTGCACCAATTTTTCTTAATGAATAAAAGATCAAGTGACGTGTCATAATACACAGACACACATTAAAACGCGCTGCATATTGTAGTAATTCGCCATCACCACTAATGATCCCACCCTCATCGTTGGCACCCTCCCAAAGAGGCCCGGCATGGCCACGTGGTTAAGGCATTCGACTCATAACGTGAGGGTCGCAGGTTCGAATCCCCGTCACACCAAACATGCACTGCCATATTAGAGACGGCTAGTGCAAATAGCCTTCGTGTAAGATTGCGTGAAATTTAAAACAAACAAACGTCAAACCAAGCCCTCCCAAAAAGATAAATTGCGATCCATTCTGGGGAAAATATTGGTTTAAGGAATGAACATCTGTCGTAGACATCTTAAGATAGAGATCTGCCATTCTATAATTATATCTCCGATTGTTAAAAAAAAAATATATTATACATATGGACCGCACGTGCGATTAAGCATTGTTTTATTTATTTATGTTTTGATTTTGGTATTATTCAAACACCTATTTATTCTAGCAATCATAAAAAAACAAAAGCATCCACATCCAAGTCAGAAGTTTTCAAAAACAAACTTTGCCTTTCACAGAATTCCAGGTCCGTTGTACACCAGTACTTAATACAACCATAATTAGGAAAGAAAAAAAAAATGTACTATACCACGGTCTCTTATACCAATACCGAACATAAAAATACCACAGTAGAAGCGGTGTCAAAGAGATAAAAAAATGTTGAAAATAATCAGTCTGTCTGCGTCTGATATGCATAACAAATTTGGTTGAGCATGAGACCAACTGATGCATGGTCAGGTTCACATCATTCATGGTGAAATGAATACGCGTGGGATTACAAAATTAATAAAAACATTCTTGGTTTTCGGATTCTTTGATCGCATTCAAGATATTTAATAACTGAATAAACGACGCGTGATAACGTTCTCCCTCCATGTTTTCGAAATTAGAAGCGGGAGTGGAGTTTCTTTCCATATACAAGTTGTAAATGATCAAGTTTTCAACGTTTCGGGACGCGAAACCGTTCCTCAAGCGCATTCAGCAATGTCCACTGAGCAAAAGGTTGACACCCAACCACGAGGGCTTATATAACAAAGGCACGTGCAACTTCCTTAATCGAAGGAGCTGGATAGCTAGTTTTAAATGTACTTGCGGGCCACACTGTATAAAGCAAAGGTCAAATGTAATTTAAAAAAAGAAACTGCGATTTACTTAGCAAAAATTCTTATTACCAAACAAAATGATACAAATGAAGTAACAGTAGAAAACACATTTGAATAACAATGTATCTCAGAACGGTTGATATAGGTATTAACACTTATTGATAAGCAGAGCCAAACGTTTCGACCTCTTTGTTAACCTGAAGATGACCTAGGAAGGTCGAAACGTTCTTCTCTGCTTATCAATGAAAGTGTTAATACCCATAACAGCCGTTCTGAGATGAAATTTTTATTTCAAGTAGGTTTCTCGTCATCAAGAAGGGCACTTTAGTAACACTCTCAGTCACTAAGTTATGAAAAAGCAAATGTTTTAAATCATTTACCGAAACAAAAAGTGTATCAGATGCATTCGTAGCTAATACTCCATATTTTAATGTTACACGTGTTAAGTTTTTAAATTTATGGGGCAAAACGTTTTTATAAATTCCAATTTTTTCTTAGTAACAGAAGCATGTAGTTTTTATTTTTCTCAACTAATCCCTTCTTCTCTACCTTGTGCACCACCCCTTTAATGAATACGAAATTTAACTTAAATTATTCAAAATAATATTGTTATCTTTCAAACCAAGCATAATTTTTCTAGCCTTCAATTTTGTTTTGTTGCAAAGCTATCAATATAGAATATCAGACCCTTTTGCCACACCTACCTGTCACACCATTTCTCTCAGGATTTGTTAATAGTTCTCACTTACATTTAATATATTATTTATAACCAATAGAAAGCCAAGGTTTTCATCTATCAAATGACGCGTTATATTACGTAGTTTTCTTTGCAGTGAATTGTTTAATTATTTTAATTAAAGCTTTGTTCCCACGAGAAAGACATCGACCAGCTTCGATAAATATGTCATGGCTTTCGTCAAACAATTAATCTACAATAGCGGTAATTACCCTTATACATACAACAATAGAATAACTTACGTGAACATAAGCTCATTATATTTTACTTGTTAAGAGTAATTTCATTTCAGAATTTTAAAAGTTTGTGGACACTCGTAATATTATCTTTTTCTTTGATTAATTACCGAAAAAATGAAAAACAAGGAGTTCGTGGATGGCTCGCGGGCAGTGCGTTGCAACCTAATCCACCATGTGGTATTGAGGTTTACCGATGTCCAACAGACATGATTCAGGAAACGTACTTCAAGTAATAATTTCTACCTCTCATAGAAAACAAGAAATTAATTTATTTTTAAATTCGTAGAGTTAAAATGTTTTGTTGAGAATTTCCGTTACGACTTCGCTTGGGTAAAGACAAGTTTTACACATAATAAAATGATAGAAATTAATCACTTTTACTGACAAAATGTTAAATATCTATCTTTAAATTGGTCGTGAAAGGATGAAATTGATGACTTTAGGTCCGTTTAATACCATTTTCTTACATTCCACCTATGAGACCAAACTTTGTTCTACTAAAGTTAGGTCCGTCATGACAAGGTAGGTGGGTGGTGGGGGCGCTCGACTCGCAATCTGAAGGTCGCTAGTTCGCATCGCCGTCACACTGAACATGCTCGCTCATTCAACAGTGGCGGCGTTATAATGTGACAATCAATCCCGCTATTCGTTGGTAAAAGAGTAGCCAAAAAATTGACGGTGAGTTGTAACGATTAGCTCTAGCTGCCTTAGAAGTGCTAAGTTAGAGATGCATTGAACCCACGTGTAGCTTTGAGCAAAATTTTAAAAGAAACAAACCACCAAAGTTTGAAACCAGTAGAGTCCTGGCCCGAAACGGCACGAACATTAACAGAAACCACCATTTATAAATTACATTTAATTTGTGTGTGTTACACCCCACCCCGAAGTGCCATTCGTGCTTTCAGTACTTTCACAAAAGCAGTCGTATAAAAATATTATTTTCTTTCAGTGTACAATACGTACATACACGAACTTAAAACGTGTAAAAATACCCTTCCTTAGTCCTATGTACACAAACGTAGTGTGTTGAGATATCTGTCCCCACCCCCTTGTATGATCCACAGAGTCTATCAAAGGCGAAATTTATACAGGCACTATCTTCAACAGATTGACCCATTAAGTAAGCGTGTTCAGTTTTACGCTCAAAAGAAAAAAAAAAATCATCCGTAGGGGTGTTCCACTCAGTTCAAGAATATAAACTATACAGTGCTCGTGATTACTGTTATATCTCCTGCATACCACGCTATGTACCTAAACTAATAAGACTGTTTAAAGTAACCAATGGTAGCATAGCAAGCTTAATCCACGAGTCACAAGAAGACGAAGTTAAAACACGCGTTTCGTTTTAATTAGTCATAATATTGAACTTCCAACTTTAAAAAGTATGTGCTGGTGAAACAATTACATTTACAACTGGACTATCGTCTGACAATAAGACAGCCTCGTCACACACCGAGATGTGAAACGAAATCTAATTTCACCTCAACACGACATACAACAGAAGCAAAGTCACAGATGAGTTTTCTCAGTTTTTAACGTTATAATCCACGGAGTATAATTATGAAGCAGATTGTCTCGACTAGAAATGTTCACTAATAACTAGTGGCACACAAAGCAGGTCGAATTAATTCTGTATAATGGTGTAACATTCGAGGAAGGGAGTGTCTATATATAACTCTTCTATTACAGTTTTCACCAAGTACCTCGAGGTAGAACAGCCACAAGTCATGAGAACAGAAGCACGTGACGAGGAGGGGCCACACCTACAGTCAGACATAACACTGGAACGAACGAAAATTGGACCAAATCTTATTAAGTCTAATGTTACGACTGTTTCTGTTTTAATGTAATTCGAATTATTTATTTATTTATTGTTTAAGAGCAAAGCATAGTCCTCTTCGGGGAATCGAGTCCAGGATTTTAGTGTTGTAAGTCCGTAGGCTGACTGCTTTCCCACATGGGGCCATAATTCGTAAGAGAAGTATCCTGTATGATGAAGAGGATTTCTACTTCTGTACATATTGTTTGGAAATAACTTGTAGCTAAGAAGTAGAACACTGTGTTCTAAAGACACAAAAATCACAATACCCTAACGACATCGTGTTTTAAAAATACAAAAAGCATTGTACCCTAATGACACCTATTTTAGATAGGCCGTTGCGTCTTCACTGTAAACACACATTAGTTTTTTGAAGAGAGCAATGTTGTTCGCCTTCCGTTTATTTTTTGTCTCAATTTCTTCTACCGTGTAACAAAAACTGTTCAGAATTTTCATAACGTCCTCTATCGGAAGTTTATTCTGACTCATGACAATATTGTATTATATAAATAATTTCATCGTGTATACGGTCAACGAAAAGTCTTTATATATCAAAGTAAATTTTTAAATTTCCAAAATTCAACCTTATTTACGGATTTCTTTTCCTCAAGAAGGGAAGAAAATATGACGTCAAGGTCTAATTCATTCTCCGATTCACTATTATCGATAGAGCGTGAAAATTTCGCGAAAGTAGAAAATCAGATTGTAGGCCTCACAGCCATTTAAACACATACTGAAATTGACATGCGAGCGAGAAAGAAAATGGTATGGTTTGTTTTGAATTTCGCGCAAAGCTACACGAGGGCTATTTAGGTCGTCCCTAATTTCGCAGTGTAAGACGAGAAGGAAGACAACTAGTCATCACCACCTACCGCCAATTCTTGGGCTACTATTTTACCAATGAATAGTGGGATTGACCGTAACTTATAACGCCCCCACGGCTGATAGGGTAAGCATGTTTGGCGTGAAGGGGAAAGAAAACGAAAATAAATATTAAATACTATAATTAACCGGTTAGTCCCCCGAATAACAGATAATCAATTACTAAGGCATGTTGCACGTTGTCTAAACATTCAAAGTATTTTACGTTCTTAGTGGTGAGTGAAGAGCAAAGGGTTATACGTAAACACCCAGTTGAGCTATCCAGTTTATCTTACAGAAATCACATTTCTATACGTGAACCAGTTTCACTTTAAAGTCTGTCAATATTATGAAAGAGAAAGAATGATACAATTCGGGTCTAGCTTCCACCTGTACGGTTCCACGCGCACGTAGACCCACGTGAGAGACCAGCTTAACTCTTGAGGGATAATTTAGACATTAATTATTGACTTTGTTTCAACATGTTATTTCTTTAGCCTTGTTTTAGTTGGCCCTACGTCTACCGGCTGCAACTTCGTTTCTCTGTCTCCTCTCTCATCACCAAATTATGAATAATTGACAAAAAAAAAAAAATGAGGAAAAGCACCGTTATTCTTTCTTTCCCAACTTACCCATTCTACAAGCTGTTCCCGTTCAACAGGACGTACGCACGCGAGGGTTTACCCACGGCTTCAAAGTGTGAAGGGCGCTGTGGTTCTTGCATCAGAAACGGGACGCGAACCATGGACCTTCAGATTCACAAATGGAAGACATTACCTACTTAGGCTACGATCGGTTCATGAGCATTAAGACGAAATTAATATGGTGGGTTACGAACACGAAAAATCAAAATATTTAATGTACTCGGTGAAAATTATATTTATTGGTTAAGCAAAATATATATATATATGTAGTGTTAAATACATATTTCTCCACTATAGGATAGCTTACGAGTTATTACGAAAATAATAAAAGTGGTAACAGGTTCTAATATGCGGTAACAAACTCCTCTTATCATAAAACATTATGACTACAAAAGTTTACCTACAGAGTGTCCGAAAAGTCTGGAACCATGCCAGATTTGTAGATTTTCTTAATTTGAAACACGCGATCGATTATGGCGCTGTCAAAACACAAAGTGAAGTTGAATCCGTTGTTAATCGAAACCTGTTTCGAATTATGAGTACAGAACGTGGAAAACATTTTGTAAAGTTCGCTGAAGTGCTCACTTCCAGATTTTTCGGGCACTCTGTATCGCAGCAGTATGATTAGATTTCATGTACGGTGGTTGAAAGATTTTCGGTCAGAAAATATACACAACTTACATCCGAGTCCACGCCCTTGTCCGCACCAGGGCATTTGAAAGTGACGAACTCGTGACATCGCTTGTGAACCACAAAACTGCAAACTGCGAAAAATAAAAATGAATACACACACACACACACACATATATATATATATATATATATATAAATATACACACACGAATTGGTAAACTAAGATAAAGTTGTCGGTTGGCAGTTAAATTAGAAAATGTTTTCAAATATAAGGCTGCCATATGTCAAGTCAATACAGAGACTTGTTTGTCAGCAGATATTTACAAGTCCTTCCACCAGGTGTCTCTCCGTTTGAAACAAAATTCAGTGTAGTAAAATATATTAAACGTCGAACATACGTTAACGGAACAAATTAAATCATTCAAATTTAACATTTTCTTCACATTTCATTCCATTCTACTCCATATTTTACTGAAGAAACGCCAGTTATTTAATATCAGTCCTGAACTAAGCCTAATATCAATTTTTACATATGCTGTAATTTTTATTCTAATCAGTCAAGTCTGTAAATTTAAACTGTTTAATCTGTGCTATCATCTTTACTCAAGAGAAACATTTAATGAAAGGCATTTTATGATCCAATTTCCCTAAACCTTCAAAACACAAAAATGTGCGATTTATGGTCGAATATTTTGTTTGCGTTTATTTACGAAAATAAGTTTATTACATACATGTTCTTATATCAGAATCAAATGTTTAAAGTTTTATTTCGCAGTCGTATTTTACGTATTAATTTTGAATTTCACATAATCTAAACAAAAGTATGTGATGTAGTCCTAGCTTGGAAAATCGGGTAACACATACTGCAACAAGTAAAACAAAGATACGAGATGGATTTAAAAATAAACTACATTTTATGAAACACACACAGCAGTTGGTGTGTTTCCTAGAGACTGACGTTTATTAAACTTTTTTAATAAACCGAAATTAAAATATTTCGTTTTCGACACAACATTGGTAATTTTTAAGTTTAGATAGTCCTAATAACCCATCATGGACAGGAAATACGCGTGCTACAGCTTTAATAAATATTTAATACATGTGGCCTCGCATCCGAAGAAGTGGGAGTTTGTGGCATTCGAGAGGTTAGTAAACGAACGTGCCCACACGTGCAGAATTTTGGTTCAAATTCCACCCGGCTTGTTTTTTTCAATCCGTCTGTATGTAAACACACTGACACGTTATATAAAATATATTCAATGCAACTGACGTTAATACACTGAAAAATTATTTGTTTAACAGACACATTTAATACGACTCATATTAAATCATGTTGGTATTAGTCAAGACAATGGGAATCATCAATAGCCGCGACACTTGAAATTCTTTTAGGCAGGATTATAATAAATTAATCCGGGACCTATTTTTTTCTTATTATTAGTTATATTTTTGTGTGCCGGTAATACCAAGCCTTGGGAGTGCGTATAGTCGATTCAATTGTATTAGACATTACGAATTCGATTAGCCTACTCTCAAATTAAAATCATTTTAAGCAAAATTAGAGTAAAAGTAATCTGCGGGACCTTTGGTTAAATAATTAATCAAAAAGGTTTAATCTGTCGAGTCCAAAACTATAATCAGATCTCAAATCGGTCAAGAGATGACGGAGTTATGAACTATAAAATGTTTGTACTTGAGGGAAAAAAAAACAACTCAGAGCCGTTCTATGAGCCACTGTGCCGCGGCTAAAAAATACAGAAAGATACGAAACTTACTTTGACATTGATATCCTTGTTTTCCGAAACCCCTAGAAAACAAAAATACAAGTTAGTTCACAAACCACTAATATTGCAAAATCACTTAATTCTTAAACGTATTTTAAAGTTTTCACAGTCAGGAAGAATATTTAGAACAACGTTTCGATCAGTGGTGCCAGAATTCTGAAATAAACTAACTACAAGCAGCAATAGTTTCACTCGTGTAATTTTATGTTCTTTTAGCCTAACGTCCACTTTCCTATCTTAGTCTTACGTCACTATTTATAAGCCTAACCTGATTACAAAGTATCGAAAAGCAGCAACTAGGATAAAACTACAAGCAGCCATCTAAAATCTAAGGAACGTGTACACCTTTAATCTCCTTTATGCAAAGTTATAGTGTAATTTCCGCATCAAAAATCCTATAGAAGCCAGTTAAGCCTAATGTTACCATTAAACAACACAAGCCTTACCAAAAGAATCCACCTGTTATGGAGAAGTAAGAAAGAATATTTTATTACAAAAAAAATGGAAAGGTAAAACAATAAAATTGGAAATGTGATTTTAATCTTAACTTTCTAAAATATTTATAGGAAGGTTTACACAGACCTTCCTAACACTAAAACTGTGCCTCTTAGTTCAACCCAAAAATCAGAAGTAACACAGAAAACGCTCGAATGATATTTTAAAAAATATGCATTTTTCCTTTTTTTAGAAAACTGAATTTTTTTCTTCAAAAATTAAATCGCTCGTTTAACTACCCGTGAAGATTAAAACTGACTTTCAACACTAACACAAATAACTAATTTATTTAAAAGTTACCTAAGTATCAAACGATACAAAGACAGAAAGCTCAAAAAACGTCATCTGTCAAAACAATCCTAAAAAAAACACCAGAAACTGTAAAAAACAATATATTTAACCTAAAAAACTTTCAGCTCGCCGAATCTCAATCAACAGTCCTAAATAATCATGTAAACTACTCAACAACTTCTTCCAGCAACCTAGTATTTGATTTTAAAACTAGCTTTGAAGACCTTAGCAAGAAAGTAACAAAACGAATTAAATCGCAAATCCATCAACACCAACTGAAATCGCAAGTCAAAGATCACAAGAAAAATCCGCGTTTAATTGATGTCAGAACAAGGAATCAGAAATATTTAACATTTAAAAAAATCGAAAACAGCGTAATGAGCAATTTTGTCTTCCAAACCAAAAGGAAGTCCACTAAAAACTTCAAAAAATATTAAATAGCAAGAAGCTTATAAAACAAAATTTGACATCGGCAGAAAGAAAAGGACTAAAACTACTTACAAACAAGGAAGACGTTGTCATCCAGAGAGCCGAAAGGAACCTATAGTTCTTATATCAAGCAAACGGTACGATTTCATAATGATAAATACTTTGCACGATACATCTAAATTTACAATGAACAATTGACCTTAACCCAACGTAGAATAACAATATTAAACTAGCTACCCAAAATATGTTTAAAAAAAAACATTACTTTTAACCTTTTTTTTTCATACAAACCAACCAAGAACGAAAAAACAATCTGTGACGAAACACCAGAAAAACCCAATACACATACGAGTTAAAACTAGATCGCACCGATAACCGAAACGTTGTTTCTGTTCTAAACAGTATTTGTCCTTAACGTAAAAGTTGCAACTTGTAATAAAATAATACTCATAATCAAGTAATTAAACTCAAAACTATTAATTCATGAATATGAATTATTGAAACATAACATGAAATATAACCAAACTGAAATCAAAGAATGAACTATTAAAACACCGATCATATTTTCAGTTCTACTTTTGATAACAAGCAATCTACAATACTATCATTAAATAGTTGGTCAGCTATATAAGATCAAATAATATATTAGGCGCAATGATACAATATTCGCACACATAAGTTAATTCAGGTTACTATGTGACGAATTACTAAAATATTTAAAAAACACATCAAACACTTTATACACAACACCGTTACAAGAACCCTAACTCCATTAGGTTACTTTCCTAACGAGTCTTGATAAAGACGAAACTGAAGTCCACAGTTGAAACTGCTCCCTATAAAACGCTCCTGTATAACGGCCCAACGACTGAAAAGCTTGACCAAGCATATTTGGCATGACGGAGGTTCGAACCCGCGACCCTCAAATTACGAGCCGAACGCCGTAATAACCTGTCCATGCTAGGCCACACAGATAATTATAACAGTATGTCTGTGATGCAATTTTTATATTTGTTGCTCATTTTAATTTTTATTGGTTAAATGGATTATTTAATCATTCATTCGAAAAGAACTACAATTTAGATAAAGTCTCCGACATCCAGTATTATCCGTTTGTGGCATCCCCTGTTCTGTTTTGTAATTCTCAACAACACTAATAAAGATCTGGATGTGACGAACGTGTTCAGATATTCTATAATGTACAGGTCGGCATGTTTCTCCAGATAGTCACCATAGCAAATTACTCTATAAACAACGTTCTTACTTTGACACTTATCATGTTTTCTACATTTGGCAAGTTTCTCCTTGTAATAGCTTTTGTATACAGTCTAACGATTCTTAGACAGTAGGTGTGCGACTTGCTGGCGATAAATTTTAAAAATAAATAAACAGCACATAATCCACTTGTTTTAAAACAACAACTCAGTATTTATAGTATAGGATATCACAGTTGTACATAATGGTCAAATTAATTCTCTTTTCTTGACAGAAGTCCATTGAGCTGGTTAAATTACTTTACAATCCAACTGGCAGGACGAACTGACCTTCTTTGCTCCTCGTCCTACTGTGCAATCAACGATAAATCTAATTACGCTACTTCGTGGGTTACCACAGTTTTATCTCGAACTTTAAATAATTATCTCTTTTTCGTCAAAATTCACAGATTTTGGTTCAGTTACTTTAGAACATGACAAATAATTCTTCTTATCTCTGCTAACTGCAAAACTCACTTTAAAATATCGCTGGTTTAGCTTTTCGATTGTTAGCTCAGCCATAACTTCACTTTCATATTTTTTTTTATGTAACTTAACTTGTTGGTACCACAGTTGTATCTGAAGCTTTAAGTAGTTCTATCTCTTTTTTTTTTACATTAAAAGTCCAGACAAGTTAGTTAAGTTACTTTGTAATCCAACTAACAAGCCATTTTTCTGCCCCTTTTGTGAAACACGCTACAGAAATAACCAGTTAAGGTTAATCACACGCATGCCTGATAACTTCACGTTCAACTCTTTTGTATCTTAACTTGCGCTCACTTGATCATATATATATATATATATACCCTGCCCAACTGAAGCCTAGGACTTTCTACAAACCATGCTTGCTATAATGTGACAGTCAATCCCACTATTCGTTGGTAAAAAGAGTAGCCCAAGAATTGGCGGTGGGTTGTGATGACTAGCTGCCTTCCCTCTAGTCTTACACTGCTAAATTAGGGACGGCTAGCGCAGATAGTCCTAATGTAGCCTTGCGCGAAATTCCAAAACAAACAATCGAGTAAGATAACGTCAACAACAATAGAACAATTGAACTACATACACAACGTACGATTCGCACCGAGTTACGTAACGGAATCTCACACTGGGGATATAAAAAAAAACAATCATTAAATATTAAGTCACAAAATAAATTAAGTAATAACGCTTGAACTAAATAGTCTTGAAATCTAACACTTCATATGTAATCGATACTTCAAGTTTATCCTATATACTTCCATACCAAGTTACTCCATAAACAACGTTCTTCACTGATCATGCAGCCCACATTCAATGATTTTACAGTTTGTTTGTTTTTACATTATGTCTATTTTTTATGTGGTTAACTTGTTATTAATGGCTTAAGATTAATACCTGTTTTTATACCATTTTAACAGCTAATTCTTAAGTACTAATTATTATATCCATTTTAGGGCGATTTTACCACTTATATGTGGTAACACTAGTTTGGTTTGGTTTGTTGTTGTTTTTTAATTTCGCGCAAAGCTACTCGAGGGTTATCTGCGCTAGCCGTCCCTAAATTAGCAGTGTAAGACTAGAGGGGCAGCAGCTAGTCATCACACCCACCGCCAACTCTTGGGCTACTTTTTTTTTAACCAACAAATACTAGGATTGACGGACCAACACATTATAACGCCCCCACGGCTGAAAGAATGGTCATTTTTAGTGTGAAGGGGATTCGAACCCGCGACCCTCAAATTACGAGTCGAGTGCCTTAACCCCCATGGCCATGCCGGCCATAATACCCAAGTAACCCGAGCTTTAGATGTACGTTATTAAATTTCCACATCAATAAAACTCATCCGTTTTGTTTTCAATCATCAATTTTTTTTTATTATCTTATGGATAAGTAGTTTATCCTGAAACAGACAAGTTTTCCCTAAGAGCCTCCCACATTTTATCTATGCTATGGAGATAAACAATAGCTACACCTCTCTCAGTAAAAACATTTTTAGCTCATACGTCCGTCATATCTTAACCAATAAGAAACAATTACAGTTTTGTGTTCAGAAGGTCAAACCCTTTTGATTGATGAGTTTGACCACGTCCAACATCTCATAGATACATTTATTCTAATTCTGCCGAAGGGTAGGTTGGTAGATATCTTCATGAGTAATAAAAACGAATCCGCGCGCATAAATATAAGCTTATTAAAAAAATAGATTAACTTACTCTAATCCTACCCAAAAGATTTAAGTGTCGCGACCATTGAAGATTCATTCTTTTTTTGTTGTTTTTCTGATATTGGTTTCTAATATTTATCATAAGAACTTCGTTCTCCACTGGATGTATCAGCTGCAAATACTGACGTTTTCTTCAGTAAAAAATAATAGTTAATAAGTGATACAGTTATAGTGAAATCACATCAACAGCATTAGAATTACGTACCATTTACAACCTTGGAAGTGACTCATAATACTGACCGTCGGTGATAAAAAGACTATTAGGCACTAACGTACACATTACTGCCAGAACCCAGGTTTTGATACTCGTGACAGACAGAGAACAGATAACCCTTTGTGTAGCTTTGCACTTAAATACAAAACAAAGTACACAATCGAACAACAGTTTATCCGAAACACGAGAACATAGCACCAACAAGGTATCTGGGTATTATGGATAACTTGTCAAATAAACTGTGCGTTTTCCTTGCGTATTTACACGAATATTATCATCTTATAGGTAGTTATTTTGTCAATCGTGGACGCAACTATATGACTGGTCGCTTTTCTATCTTGAAAAACATAGACAGTTGAAAACACATTCTATCATAATAAACTTTTAGGGTGGGGGTGACTTTAATAATTAGATTCGGCAAACGATAGATACACGAAAATAAAGTTGTTTCTTGTTAAAACGCAAACCTACACGATGTGTTCCGCTTTACCGAGAGTATCGAAGCATGTAATCTTACAAATGCCATCAGACTTATCAAGGAAATGAAGTACTCCACTTGTTATATTATTGAAAAAAATTTGTACGACGTCACTTTCGAATGCTCCAATATACGACGAAGTCAAGTTTCACTTTGACACAGAAGCAAGACGTTTTGTTTGAAAAATATCAAACTTACACACAAAAAAAAACACTCCCAGTCAAAGTAACAGTATCTATGATTGAATTGAAGATTCACACACACACACACACACACAGATATTATTTTCAGGTATTCGTGTACAGTTACTCAAGAGTTATCTTCGCCACCATCTGTATTTAATATGCGGGGGAACAAAAAGGTTTGGTGTTATGCACCCATTTATGAACATGCATTTTGCTGCACCTGCCCCATAACTGTCCCACGTTAAATGTTGTGACCATACTACTTGATAGTATTAATACTAGTATTCTAGTTTAAATCTTCCTTGTATTTCGTATTTTCAGATATAAACTTGTGTACACCTATAGTCACAGTTACACCACCCTTGGGGCACAGTACTAGAGAAAACAGCTAGAAACTAACACCCATCACCAGTTCTAACCCTTGATTGGCCTACTCTCGTGTGACCGAACAGCGGTATTTGACAGCCACACTTATAACGCGCCAATGCTTCTGAAGTGCAGAGCGCATTTTTTGGCGCTAACGAGAAGCGAACGTGTATCCGAAAATTACAGTATTGTCAATAACATAGTTAAAGTTCCTATTAACAGGGTACCTTTTCTTTAATAATAATAATTTCATGAATGTTTTCAAAAGGGCGACTTTCATTAACAGTTTGAACTTTAGAAAACAACATAGACTACCACGGTTTATATTCTGGTTGCTTAAGGTTTCTTGCGATTTGCGTAGCTGAATAAAATACAGGTGTCAGTTAGTTGACTTTTTGCTTAGTTTGTTTTAAAATTCTGAAGATAAACTAATGTCCAAAGCATATTTCTCTAGGCCTGAAGAGTTTTTTCTGCCTTTACACATGCATTGTGTAACTATACATATCTTACTATTGCGTGGCCTACTATTTAGCGTGACGAGCCATAAATCAACGGCTTTAATATTCGCGACCTATTACCGAATAAAATGAAGCTTTGTTGTTGTTGTTTTTTTTTAAAGTACTTGAACGGCGTTCCGCACTTTTGGGCTGTAAGTGCGTTATAAGAGTGACGGTCAAATCCAACCGTTTGCTTAAACAAAAAGAGATGGCAGTGTATGCTGTTAACCTGCTATCATTCCTTTAGTATTTCACTTCAAAATTGGAGACGGTTAGTACAGTAACCTCGAAATTAACCTTGCGCGAATATCCGAAAACCAACGTAGAAAGAATCCTACTAGGATTGCTTTATTTTCTAGTTAGAAATTTTCGCAATTAATCGTGAATATCAAACGTTTCACGCTATTCGCAAATGTTCTGATGACACCTCCTGGTGCTTGAAGCCTTAACTACAACGAACAATCACGTATTTTGACCACCTTGTGTCGCGTGCAAATGCGGAATATAAGTAACACTGATTATCAAGTCAAGTCATTTGTAGCACGGTTGCCATAGTTTCTCTTTAAAGAGGTTGGTACTTGTCTGAACACTCAGTAATTAATTACACCGAATTCACATTGCGAAACAATCATTCTCGTGCGTCATTCTGAAGCCCACCAATCAGTGCTTCTGAAATTTTGCTTTAACTGGCAAATATAAATTGATGGTTCGGTGTTAGATCGCTCGTGGTGGGTGAATATTTCGACTTATGAACCTTGTAAAAATATGCTTGGGTTTATCGCAAAGAGTACCATCTTGGGAAAAGATTGGAGAGGTTTGGTAATGTTTAGTTCCGTTTCGGTGCAACTATGAGTAACAAGTTGGTGTACTGTGTGTCCCACGTGCATCGAATACGGAATTATAAGCTCTCAAGCTTGCCGCCAATAGTAGATAAATAGAAATGGTGAGTTACAGTGGAACAAGTCCAGAATGATTTAGACAATGAACCGATACTCTGGTATATTAATATAAAACCCTGAAAAAATAATCCAAAACCAAGACGATTTGGACAAAAGGATTCTGTTGGAAGGAATTAAAAGAGAAACAAGACCTGGGAGGAAGAATATTAGACAGATTAGTTACACAGAAGATAAACAAACAGACTTCCCAAAGAATTTTAAACAAGAACCTTGTTTGTTTGTTTTGGAATTTCGCACAAAGCAACTCGAGAGCTATCTGTGCTAGCCGTCCCTAATTTAGCAGTGTAAGACTAGAGGGAATGCAGCTAGTCATCACCACCCACCGCCAATTCTTGGGCTACTCTTTTACCAACGAATAGTGGGATTGACTGTCACATTATAACGCCCCCACAGCTAAGAGGGCGAGCATGTTTGGCGCGACTCGGGCGCGAACCCGCGACCCTCAGATTACGGAGCGCACGCCTTAACGCGCTAGGCCTTGCCAGACCCAAACAAGAACCTAATATCAACAGTACCGGCTATCCATAGCTATGACAATCTCATGATATTTGATAGCCACCTTTTCAAACAGTACGGAAACAGAACGCAATGGCTGAAGAACTAAAAGGGAGAGATGTGCCATACCGGAACCTGTATATCGGTAGTAGTAATGTAACAAAGTGGGCTATCTAACTTCTGGACATTGCGAGCTCCGAGGCTATCTAACTTCTGGTCATTGGGAGCCCCGAATGTTAGCGTTATAAGTCATCAGATTTATCGCTAAGCTGCAGATTCGTTTCGAATATATAATAGAAAAAGTCACCTTCACACGTTTTCGACCACTGCAAGTCAAATAAACACAACATAACCATAGAAAACACCCAAATACTAAACAAACGCAAAATTAAAGAAACCTTACTTATACAACAACTTAAGCCCAAAATAAATCAATACAAAGGAGCACCTTTATACCTATATTAAAAATAATCAAATAAGTAATATAAAATTAAATATTCAAACATCTAAGCACGCCCACTACATTCCGACACTCAGTTACACAACCCCTTTCAAACAAGTGGTCAGCTTCCGGTCAGTTACCTCTTTCTTTCTTTGTGAACCTGACGATGACGGAAGAAGGTCGAAATGTTGTTCGCTCCTCTACGTAAAATATTTTCTCAACCCAAACAAGCCGTTTTTACATATATAGAAGAAAAAAGTGTTGAACCATAGTATCAAAACTTTCACTATTATACTAAATCACTAATTATTTAACTACATTTACGAGTTTTTCTACTATATCCGATAGAAAAATAATTTAAAAACTAAACGTTTTTTTTTTAAATCGAACTAAATCTCATTGCTACACGAATTTTACTTACTATCCCTGAAAAGCTACGTTACATTTTCCGACAAGAACTAATAATTTTGTTACTTATCAAAACGAAAATATTTGCGAAACGATAAAGAAATTTCAAATATGTCAAATTCAATCTAGATATTTATGAACGGATATTACGTACGTGCGTGTAGAACATGAATGAAAATATTCGAAACATAAAGGAATACGTGGAATTTGTCGTGTTTCCAGAAATGTAAACGTTACAGTGAGATTTGTGTTAAATTGTTTATATTGTGGTGGTTCATTCTGAAATATGAATGTTAAAAATTCACTCGTTCTTCTGTAGAACTGTTTGCCCTCCCCCTTTTGGGGCACAAGGCACAGTAGGTAAATTTGTTTTAGTATTATGTTTTTGTTTAATTTTACAATAATTTGAATATCTCAAGATTTTGTCACGAAAATATTGTTGGCGTTGAAAAAATAAATTAAAAGTTAATCATCACGTAAGACTAACATTATTTTAAACGCATGAAGACTACTTGCCAGAATTACAAGTAGAAAATTGCATTTTAATAAAACATCAGGTTGGTTGGCTTGTTGTTTTCTTAATATTATTTGTTTAAATAGAAACGAATCTGTCGTAGGTATTATCACTTGCGAGATATATTTGACACAGTTATTCAGTTAATGTTTTCATATTTAAAAGGGCCGGGCGTGTTAAGACATGCGACTCGTAATCTGAGGTTCGCGGGTTCGCATCCCCGTCGCGCCAAACATGTTCGCCCTTTCAGCCGTGGGGGCGTGATAATGTACGATTAATCCCACTATTCGTTGGTAGAAGAGTAGCCCAAAAGTTGGCGGTGGGTGGTGATGACTAGCTGCCTTCCCTGTAGTCTTACACTACTAAATTAAGGACGGCTAGCACAGATAGCCCTCTAGTAGCTTTGTGCAAAAAACATATTTAAAAGGATTATATACAGAGCCGGTGTAAATGTTACCCTCCTCATTGGAGGAAAAACAATTCCACGTTGGAGGCGCTAAATATCCTGCACACGAAAGCCAAGCCCGAGTCTCACGAAAGCTCACGTGTCTCGAGCGAGGAAGTTAAGCCTCCTAAAATTGTGACGTCTCGCTGGAACACTTTTTCAGAGAAGCTACTAAACCTCCGTACCACTTATAGGTATGATACAAAAATCGCTTAAAGCATATTGCAGTTAAACAAACAAACATTATCACAATTTTTCTAACAGTTTTAAATCATTTATTTACTTTAACAGACGTGTTTACATAAAGTTATGTCTGTTAAAAGGAAGGCCAAACTTGTTTCTAAAATAAATGTCCTATACAAACACCTTTAAATTCCCCACCCTAGGGTAAGTAACATGTCACTAAATACAAAAGCAAATTGTGTGGCATATATAAAACTTTTTTTTAATGAGTATACAAATACAATAATTAGTGTATTTTACTAAATCACTACAAGGAATTATATCGTACAAACAGGATTATCTTTGTATATATATTACAGATACGTGGGATCGTGTAAACAGAGATATCAGCCCGTAAAACAACGTTGCGAGAAAAGACAAATGTTAGATTACATTTACAGACAGCACTAAAATGAATCGAACAATATACACAGTGGGAAAGCACACTGAAACTAAGACCAACCCCAATGTGAAACATCCGACACGCTGACTCTCGGGGAAAAAAAAAACAAAAAAAAAACCTTGGAGACAAACCGGAGCAATTCGGGACTGATAGAAATTGTCCGAAGGATTTAGCTTTCCAAACCAAATTTAAAATACAAGTTTAACGCATCCAGTATCAAAGCACAAGGTAAAAGTTCACAAATGAACTATCGAGGGAGGAAAGAGGTGGAAAAATCACTTCACCTTCCCACGTCCAACAAAATCGTACCTGAATTAACATCTCACGAAACGTCGTGTGTGGAAGCATAATCACAGTCCTAGTGGTATACGAATTGAGCCAGTAGAGACTTGAACTGTCAAATATCCACGCTGCTCTTACGCGTCAACATTGCACTATTCAAAAAGTTATTGGCAATGGTTACCCACAGCAAAAACAATACAAGTGTGCGCGCGCGCGAATTCCGGACATATTCACATTACGGAAATAACAGCTTCACTTAGACTTTCGTTTATGGGTAACTTTTAGCGGAATCGGTGCATAAACGTCACTTCCTGTTTCCTGTATCTAACTCACGAATTCAGGTGGCACGCATGTATTGCAACTATACCAATCACACCAGTGAATATTTTAAACGTACACAAGTGTAGCCACCCGATATATTACAGCTACATAACTGGTTGTATCCAAGAATTAAATTAATATCTCGACTGCTGTTCGTTAATAGTGTTTGTGGCACTTTTATTATAAATAACATTAAGAAATCTTACACTTTCAAACTATAGTAATATTTGGTGAAAAATATGACCGCCAACGAACCATTCCTTTCGAACAAAGGAAAAGTGCAGTGTAAGAAATGTTTTTTGTTTGTTGTTGGGAATCAATATTTCGCTAGGGTTTGTTTTTTTCATATACAAAATTTTAAGAGAGAGATAAAATTCAGACTATTTTTCATACCACTAGAACGATTATGGGCCATTCCAATCTCTTTCGAATACCAACACATCACAACCAAACCATCACGTCATCAGCACCGTTCACAACCTTATTAAATAAGCACTACATCAACAAGGAATTCGACCACGTTTTATTTAATGATTTTCGTAAATTAATTTACAGAAACTTAATAAATTCATCTCTTTTGATCTACGCCGTAAGTTTCAACATAAACCATTTACAAAATATCGCTTATGTGTGTCGAAGTTAAAAAAATACTAACTTTGTTGATTACATAAAAAGCAGGTAGTTCAACTTACCACCACAGTGCACGAATATTAGAGATGAAAGCTGTACAGATTTTTATTGTTACTAACTAGGGTAGCTCAACACATGGTTGTTTGATTGTTGTTGTTGAGCGCAAAGGTACATCATGGGCTGTCCGTGCTCTGCCCATCATCGAGAATCGAATCGCAGATGTTAATGTGGGCAATCTTACTGTCCACCCACTGGGTGACTTATCAGATATACAAGTTTTGTTGTTTTTCCTGTCCGTTTACTAATTCCCACCCCAAAAATTTCACATTAAATGAACAATACTGGCTGGATCCGTCTTAAAATACATTTAAAATGTACTATAAGGACTACAGTAATTCTTCACGATTTTCACCACATACGTTATTGCGCATGCTCTCCGAGTAGCGACTAGCCAATGAGGGAGCCAGATGACGCGCACGCCCTCTGAATAATAGTCAATGTTTAATTATCAGCAGATAACATAATAACCGCGTTAAAACAAATAAGTAATTACAAAAATAAGAACGTCGTCTGCGCACCACCTAAAATATTCTCGTTCACCACCAGAAGTACGTGACCCACACTTTGGGGAACACTGGATCTTACATTTAGAACAGCACAGGATATCACGTAAAACTTATATTTCGCAATTTTCCTTTTTACAGTCAACGAAAAAGGTCAAATACACAAACCCGATCAATAATATACATTTATTTGGTGCTATGTAAGATATCCAATAGATTGAACAAAGTTCTTCCTATACAAAATTGGCTCCAGAAAAGATATTTCTAGTCACGAATATAGAACCCAAGATATCAGGGAAGAATTAGAAGTCTACAGTTCAATTTTTGAATTAGTATTTATTTTGTCGATAAGTCAGAAACGAATACATCACCAGCTACGGCAAAATTATCAACTATAAACAGAAGGAACCCAATGACAAGACAATGATGAGTAATACGAACCTCTTTAAACCTGTATCACAAAAAGAAGTCCCACAAGATAAGAGTTTGTTCGGATAAAAAAATTGTATCATTACCAATTCAGAAGAATGCTTACGACATATTGAACAAAAGTAAAGTGCAAAAAATGACAAAAACAGAAAGCTAAAAACTCAATAATATGTTTTAATTAGGCTACAAATACTATTTAACTACGACCTAAACCAATCATAGTTCTGTACCTGGACGAAAGGTGGGGAATAAATTAGAATAGAGTGAAAAAAACAATTGAAATTATCATATATAACGTTGACGGACGACAAACCAAGAAAACTGGGTAAATAAAATCAGTTATATGTTATCAAATGTGCTAATACTTCGGCAAAGGTTTGTTTTCAACTGCACCAACAAGTGATAAACGATTATAAGAAAAAAACGAAAAAAAACACGCAATGTTTTATTTATAAAATTAAACTGCAAGAAGCTGCGCTCGTGTGGCACAGTCACGTATTGATCTTGTGCTAAAGGTCGATATTCCAAGTCTACCTGAACTCTCACTCAAGGAATATTGCTCTGAATTAAACGAGGTATTCTTAGATGTCGTGAGAATTGTTAAGTTACGTATTATTTGGACTAACGGAGAACTCTGTGCTGATGCAAACACACAAACGAATCTGCATACTCTACACAAGTTTAACTTGGCATGGAAGCTGTCTAATTAGATTCAACAGGCTGTATTCTATACTAATCGTTGTTTTATTTGGTTGTCCACAAATAAATGTCGGAATTCTCAGGATGATATTTAAAAGCTGAATACCGAGTAATTTATCGTTGCTTTGTTGGTTGGTGTAATCCAATGCTTGTCGCTAACAGGGTGGCTTAATTGTCTACTGTTTCAACTCTACTCAGAGCAAGTTTTGCAACCACCAAGGCAGCATGGACAAGAAGGACTTTCGTCTGATTTTCTTCTACGAGTTCAAACTTGAACGAAAAGTTACTGAAACTACACCGAACATCAACAAGGCATTCAGCCATGGATATGTTACTGAGCGTTGGTTCCAAAGGTTTCGACATAGAGATGGAAGCCTTGAAGACCAGGAAGGTCGTGGAAGAAAACCATCCTTAGATGAAAACACGTTAAGGAAAGCAGTTGAGACAGGCCCTCGCACAACAGCACGTGAGCTTGCAGAAAAGCTAGGCATAAGCAAACAAAGTATTGTCAACCACCTAAGTACAATTGGAAAGACGAAAAAGTTGGATAAGTGGGTTCCGCATGAGCTGACTGAAGATCAACAAAATTGGTGTTATGAGACCTGTCAAGGATGACGCTCCAAAAATTGGACGCATTGGGAATCGAGGTTCTGCCTCATCCACCTTATTCCTCCCATCTTTCCCCTACAGATTTTCATTTTTTATGCACTTTGACAACTTTTTGAACAATAAACACTTTCAAAACCAGGCAGCTGCAGAAGAAGCTTTCAGGGAGTTCATTGACCATAAAAGCTTTGATTTCTACAGCAGGGGCATAAACAGCATCGTTACACGTTGGCAAAAGTATGTTGAAGCAAATGGTGCTTACTTTAATTAAAGCATGTTTTACAACACTGGTTTATACTTTTTCAAACTTTGCAGTTCAAAAACATTTATTTGTGGACAATTTAATCATTTTTCTTTTGCACCATATCTCAACTTACACACAAGTCTTTTAATAGAGAAAATAGGAGCATGTTAGAGCGAGGTCTTACCGCTACCAGTTACACTCAATACATTAACGTTACTGTGTTTATTCCGTAAATAATTTCTTTTATTTCACGTCATCTTCAAAGAATTCCGATTGTATTTAGTTGTATTTTTGCTGTATTAACTTTAAAAATTCTTTAAAGTTAACATTTTCTTACACAAATTTTTCAATTCACTGGAACATTAGCAATGTGGTAGAAGTTGACGTACTTCTTGTTACGACTAATTACGACAAAGGGTAATTAGCCATCAATAAATAGCCTTATTTGTATGTTGTATAAACTTGTTAAACAAGCTACATGTACGAAGTGTTTACTACAGGCACAACGTTGTTTTAGGAATTACCTTCACTCCAAGAATACTTGGGCAGTGACGTTTCGCAACGCACCAGTTTTAACGCTTTTAAGTCTTCATAACAATGTGTTTGAAAAGCTTGCTAGATTCTATGACTTCTTTATATAATTATTAATATTCTTCCACCCCCAACCCCTCACAGGCATATCTTAGATGTGAAAGGGAATGAGTCATCAGATTAAATATATCCCTAAAGCCAAACCAGTGCATAAATGACTCATGACAGGGGTGACTTCCAACTGACAAGAGATTGAAGTCACAAGACCACCTCCTATAAACTTGTAATACACTTCATCTTCAGGTTGGCAAATCTCAAAGATTCAAATATAAACACTGGGAAAAAAAAATCAAACAATTTTGCATTTCAAAACTTGTGCTACATACAATATGGCGACGGAAATTCTCTTTTCACTCCCGACAGTAGACATTTATTTTTATATTTTAAACAACTCGTTTCAAGAAAAATTGTACACGGTTCACTGTGGTAAGTAAATAACAACCTACTCTACCATACACTCAACCACCACACAAAGTATAGTCTGGTTCTTTCAATTTACCTTTGTAAACTACCAGAAATCAGTATACAACAGTGACAAGTTTTCGGAAAATAGAATGAAAGATTAGGTTTCACGTTTGTATCAAGTATCTTTACTCCAATACTGCATTATCCCCCACACTCTCAAGTGATATACCACTGGAAAGTGTGGCAGGATTCATATTTACAAATCTTCGAAGTCTTCCTTAAATTTTAAATCGGTAGACCAATGAGAAGCCAGGTAGCCAGCCAGTCAACAGCATCAAATGCCAACTCTCGGGGTACTCTTTCTGACCAATTACATGGAATTTGACTAACACTTTTCTTACTTGAGAGTTGTGTGTGCGCAGTAAAAGCGTATCCCCTCAAAAAAAAAAAAAAACTACTACACAAGTGATAACAGCTTGGTTAGGTTTTATAGATATAAATACATTTATTTTTAAATAAGTGGTACAACATTTATCGTAAGTCGTATTTTGAAAAAACAGAGAAGATATCAGGTTAAATAAACACTGCTTAACAAGTTTGTTTTGGTATTTCGCGCCAAGCTACACGAAGGCTATCTGCGCTAGCCGTCCTTAATTTAGCAGTGTAAGACCAGAGGGAAGACAGCTAGTCATCACCACCCACCACCAACTCTTGGGTTACTTTTTTTTTACCAACAAACAGTGGAACTGACCGCACATTACAACGCCCACACGGCTGAAAGGGCGAACATATTTGGTGTGACGGAGATTCGAAACCTAACAAATTCCAGAAAATTTTGCGAACAAAACAAAGACAATGTGCGACAGAAAAACACTTGAAACTTGTTTTACTGCATGTTCTAAATCTTGTAAAAATGCTAAAAATTTGTTTCACCATTTACTTTAAGATCAACCATTTAAACTTCAAGTGTAAAAAGGAAAAATTAGATGTGTGCGCGTGCGCGTTCTCCAATGACTTTTCTCGGCAAATTAATATCTAAACCATTTATTCAAATTATTTCTAAACAAGTTATACAAAACTCATATTGTTTCAAACTTAAAAGAAACAACCAACGTTAACAAAAAATTTGGGTACGTCTAGATCAGTGGTTCTTAACCTGGGTTCAATCGAGCCCCAGGGGTTCGGCGGAGGTCAAGACACACACACTGTGTGTGTGTGTCCCCGTTCCGTTCACCCCACTCATATGATTCTTGACGTCATGCTCCACTTGGCCATCATTGGCTGCGGATGATCACGTCACATCACTTGGCCTTTATATCTGTGCTGCAGGGAACTTCGTGCGCTTAGCAGTCGACTTGTGACTGTAGTAATCGTGTGTCATTTGTGATTTTTTCCCTAATCTTTCAATCCCTTCATACTAACTATGTCGAGCAAAAACAGAAAGTGGTCGGACGAATACGTACAATATGGATTCACGTGTATAACGGAACATGATGGGAGTCAGCGTCCTCAATGCATGATTTGCAATGCCAAGTTGAGCAATTCTAGTCTAGCACCGGCAAAACTAAGAACACTCCCTAAAGCTGCATGGAGATGGGAAATACAAGAACACAACGCTTGCTGAATTCAAGGTAAAGAGAGCTAGGTTCGATGAAAAGGCTACTTTGCCTGTTTCCGTTTTTGTATCCATCGACAAACTGATCCTCACAGCATCGTACGAAGTTGCGTACTTGATCGCAAAGCAGGGCAAACCCACACCATTGGTGAAGCACTTGTAAAACCAGCTGCGTTGAAGATGGCGAATATCATGCTGGGAAAAGCTGCTGAAAATAAATTATACCAAATTCCTTTTTCAAATGACACCATCAGCAGCAGAATGGATGACATGAGCAACGACATCTTGGCTCAAGTAGTTGCAGATCTGATTTCAAGCCCAGCAAAATTCAGCCTTCAACTCGACGAGACCACCGACGTTTCCAATCTAAGCCAGCTTGTTGTATTCGTGCGCTATGTGAAGAACGACGAAATAAAAAGTTTTTTTTTTATTTTGAAAGTCTCTTACAACAACAACTAAGGCAGCCGACGAGAAGAAACTTGTGGATGACTTCTTCAGAGACAACGATCTTTCGTGGGATATGGTTTCTGCAGTTTGTTCGGACGGAGCTTCAGTCATGCTGGGACGAAACTCTGGTTCTGGTGCGCTAATGAAAGCCGATGCACCACACATCATTGTAACGCACTGTGTTTTACACAGGCATGCGTTGCCAACAAAATCCTTGCCTTCAAAACTGGCAGAAGTATTAAAAATTGTAGTGGAATGTGTGAACTTTGTGCGAAATAGTGCCCTGAAGCATCTTCAAAGAGCTGTGTAATGAAATGGGCTCTGAAAGCAAGGTACTTCTGTACCATTCTAACGTTCGGTGGTTATCCCGGGGAAAGGTGCTGAATCGTGTTTTTGTCATGCGTGTGGAATTAGCCCTGTTTGTGCGAGAGCAACAACATTCTCATGCAGATTGCTTCGAAAAATCCGAGTTCATTATCATTTTGGCGTACATGGCCGATATCTTCAATCATCTCAATCAACAGATGCAGGGCGGTAGAGTCAACATCATCAAAGCTGAAGAAAACCTGAAGGCTTTTCAATAAAAGCTACCGTTATTACAAACGACGAACAGAGAATGATAACTTCGCAAACTTTCCCCTGCTGGACGACTGTGTAAGTAAGATCAAAGTTGTGTCTGGAATTGGAGACATTTCTCTACCCGAGGAACTGAAGCAAGCAATTGCCATGCACTTAGATGAGCTCGCAAAGTCTCTCGACGGATACTTCCCCACCAGAGAATCATATCCAGCATGGTGAGACGGCCGTTCACGTTTAATGTTGCGACAGCCGATGTCAATGATGAATATCTCGATGAAATCATTGAACTTCAGCAGAGCCAGGTTCAACAGCAACTTTTCAGAACATCAACGCTCTCAACGTTTTGGTGTCACCAAATCGTAGCGTACCCTCTTATTGCTAAGAAAGCCCTTGAGATACTCATACCGTTTGTTACAACGTATCTTTGCGAGCAATCCTTTTCGAGGATGGTAGACATAAAAACAAAGAAAAGGAACAGATTTTGTTGGGAAAATGATGTGAGAGTAGCACTTGCCAAGGTGAAGCCGCGCATTTCTGAACTTGCCTCTGAAAGGCAACAGCAAAAGTCACATTGATTTGCAGTAAATATTCATCGAGTTGTGTTTTTGTTTTTGTTGAAATTCATGTTTTGTTGGTTTTGTTCTTTGAACACAGCGATATTGTGTGCAACTGATGCATGGTTCATTTTCTGCACTAATAAAGTATCTACTTATGTGCTGAATTTGAAAAAAAATCATATATTATTCTTTCAGTTACGAAGGGTTCAGTGAATGCAAGTACGAAACTTCCGGGGTTCAGTACCTGCAACAAGGTCAAGAACCACTGGTATACATTCATTGTCTGCTACAGCTTAACGGTCCAAATCACGTTCGACTGGGGGCCAAAGCATTAACTTACAGACGTTTCGAGCCCACCAATTTAGTTGGGGGTCTTGTGTTACAGTTAATTCGGTATGACTAGAAATGTCTCACTACCATTTGCCCCCCTTTCAAGTTTGGGAGTAACTGCCCCTGCTAAGGGGAGGGTCATTTTTTTTTAATATATATTAACTGTGAGAACTGCTCGGAACTACGCTCCACTGGTCTTTACATATTAACTGTGAGGACTGCTCGGAACTACGCTCCACTGGTCTTTACATATTAAATGTGAGAACTGCTCGGAACTACGCTCCACTGGTCTTTACATATTAACTGTGAGGACTGCTCGGAACTACGTTCCACTGGTCTTTACATATTAACTGTGAGGACTGCTCGGAACTACGTTCCACTGGTTTTTACATATTAACTGTGAGGACTACTCGGAACTACGTTCCACTGGTCTTTCTTTACGTAACTTTTATTTATCACCGACGTTACGTATGTTGTTTATTTTACATTATCATATTAATCGCTAGTTAAATTTAAAAGCGCCTACCAGGCATTATTATTGATTATCTGCTATGAACAAAATACAAGAAAAACGGTCTTCACCAATAACTCGTTTTGATGTATGAACACAGTAAAACAAAGTTCCTTCAAGCAGAACTATATGGCTTCCTATAGTAACAACATGAAGTCTTTCAACCCTCACAGAACCGTACTTCCGATAAGTTTCTCAGCTGTAAAAATCATCTCAGCCTAGCTTTAAACGTTTCTCATTATTTCCTGGGCTAGTGGTGGCCCACAGTTTAGGCCTTAACACACAACAAAAGAACGCTCTCATCTTTGGGGCTACAAAAGCGCTATAAGAGTGATTGTCAAATCTCGCTATTCGCCCGCACAGAAGTAATCCAATAGTTGGCAGAGAATGCCATTCAGTAACTACCTTTACTTTAGAATATCAGTTCCATATAAGTTAACGGCCTCGTGTAGTTAACTCTTTCTGAAGTTTTACACGAAATCCTAAAACGCAATTATAAAACCTTCGAACTTGTGCCTAGAAAACTATGCATATTAAGCGTCTATGGACGAAGTTGACAAGACGAGACGGTATATTATTCAATTTTCTAATAGAGTGACTGATCTAGTGACAAAAAGTATCCCTAAATTAGTGCCCGGCATGGTCAGGTGGTTAGGTCGCTCGACTCGTAATCCGAAGGTCGCGGGTTCGAATCCCGGTCGCACCAAACATGATCGCCCTCTCAGCCGTGGGGGCGTTATAATGTCACGGTCAATCCCACTATTAGTTAGTAAAAAAGTAGCCCAAGAGCTAGCGGTGGGTGGTGATGATTAGCTGCTTTCCCTCTGGTCTTACATTTCAAAATTAGAGACGGCTAGCGCAGATAGCCCTCGTGTAGCTTTGCGCAAAAACAAACAAACCCTTAAACTATAACTATGGTGTTTAAGTCGCATTTTCTTTCCACGTATTAGACAATAATGTGTTTAAAAACATGTGAAGTAAGTAGTTCATTCCGAGATAGAGAACGGGTAGTACATGAGTAGATATATACAGGACGACAGGGAGCTATGTTAACAAACACGTTTTTGTTTTGTTTTTTTGCGGGGGAGGGGTTTCCCAGGAATGTTAGGGTTTCCCAGGAAACTAGTTAATAATTTCAGTTTGGTAGTTTAATAGGCAAGTTGTTCCCGGCTTTTTTTATGCCACAGTTCAGAATCCCCGAGCCAGCAGCTTAACCCTGACGCATTGAATTTATTGAAAAGACAACAACTTCAGAGTAGTTTGTATTCACAGAAAAGGAACATGAAAGGACATAATTAAAGCGAGTCGGCAACACGAACGTTGAGTGTTGATTGACTGGAAAGGAATATAAGAATAATTGCCTTCCAAATTTAAGGAGTGGGGTCCATTTTCTTTTTACCGATTTCAAGAGGTTCTGTATTCACACAGATATATCTATACGAAAGATAAAGGTTAAATATCGTATACAATATTTTGGAAAAAAACGAATGTTTATACACCGCAATTGTACTAAGCGAGATATTTTTTTCTTCACTGTCAGCTCCACATGGTTTTGTCAAAGGTACGTTCATCCGATTGGTTTAAACATGCTAAAAATGCACGTGTTGAGAATGTTATTCGCAATAATTATTTGTAACAATTTACTTATTTGATGTTCCTGAAGTATGGATATTGACATGAAATACAACTCTACATATTTTATCAAATTTTAACACGTTCTAATTGCATAACAACATAACTTGGAACAATGATTGCCTGTAAGTCAAATACATATGAATAGAAAGAACAATACAATGCCAAACTGACCTACTAATCTCCTGCCACACTTGACTATATCAATAATAAAATGCCAAACTGACCTGCCAGTCTCCTGCCACACTTGACTACATCAATAATAAAATGCCAAACTGGCCTGCCAATCTCCTGCCACACTTGACTACATCAATAATAAAATGCCAAAACTGACCTGCCAGTCTCCTGCCACACTTGACTACATCAATAATAAAATGCCAAAACTGACCTGCCAGTCTCCTGCCACACTTGACTACATCAACAATAAAATGCCAAAACTGACCTGCCAGTCTCCTGCCACACTTGACTACATCAATAATAAAATGCCAAAACTGACCTGCCAGTCTCCTGCCACACTTGACTACATCAATAATAAAATGCCAAAACTGACCTGCCAGTCTCCCACCAGACTCGATTATTTCAACACCAAACTCACAACCAATCTCATGATAAACATATCTCACAAGGATAGTTCGATCGTAGTTAAGTACAAAGCCAAACAACAAGCTATGTCGCGCCCACAGCGGGTATCGATTTTTTTTAGCGTTAGAAATTCTATGAATCTATTCCTACGAAGTAAAGAAATGCAAGCTCAACACAGACTATACGATAAATGAATAAACGTGAACATTCACAGTAAAAAAAAAAAAATGGAAGCATGGTTTTACAGTGATACTTGTTTTTCTCTTCCGTTGTAATATTCATTTAAAAAAACATAGCGCGGAAATAACAAAGCGATCCACAGAAAACGATCGAAATAAAATAATCCACAGATGAAGGGTTAATCAATAAATAAAACAAGTTTCAAAAATACTAAAACAAGAAGTTACAGCAAGCAGTAAAATACAAACTGCCTCATTTGAATTCCTCTGTTCGAATAGATTGTATATATACAAATACATATGTATACACACACTAGTACTATAATAAATGCGTTTCGTTTTAGTACGTTTGCTGGCCATATGGTTGACCAACTAGCAACAGGTGTAGCACACATTCATGTAGCAGTTGTTTTTTCATGAGGACTTCTAGTTAGTAAGAGCACATGCACGACGTAAAAGTTTTAGGTTACGAGTTAAAAGTGACAATTAACAGGTATTCATTATTGTAAACTGTGTGTGTGTGTTTTCATCATTGTAAAACTTTAAACACAATGGATATATGTTAGCACACTAAAACAACAGCCTGGCCTCAGAACAGGCGGAATTATGTGAAAGTGTTAATGTAGCATATTGTACTTATAAAATCGTAACATTCAGATATGGTTAGAAAGAAAGAAAAAAAATCCCGAGAAACCAAATCCTTTAACAAACAAAAAAGGGAATAAACAAAATCAAACTTTGTGTTGAAACACGTTCAACAAAACATCACAGTAACAAAAATGACGTCAGAAAAGAAATTGGAAGACTGTGTTGTTTTTAAACTGTTGAAAATGAAAGAAAAACAGAGATTTTTTAGAATATAAAAGTTGGTTACAAGTGGCTTAAAATTCATTTAATTTTAAATGGTTCCATCCAATCAAGTAAAAAAAAACAAACACATTTTTTAGCATTCCAGGGCTATGTGCGCTAGCCGTCCCCAGTTTAGCTGCGTGAGACTAGAAGCAAGACAGCTAGTCATCACCACCAACCGCTAACTCTTGGGATACTCTTTTACCAACGAATAATGGGATTGATCAAAACATTATAACGCTCCCACGACTGAAAGGGCTCCTTTTTTTTTTATAACACTTCCTAATTTTTAGCTTTCCTCCATTTTCTTTATTATAAATTATCTTTATAAAAACCCAGTCATTTTTCATGACCTTAGTCTAATACTATTGAAATTAATTACCAATCTATTGATATTTGGCCTGGCATGGCCAAGCGCGTGAGGCGTGCGACTCGTAATCCGAGGGTCGCGGGTTCGTGCCCGCGTCGCGCCAAACATGCTCGCCCTCCCAGCTGTGGGGGCGTTATAATGTTACGGTCAATCCCACTATTCGTTGGTAAAAGAGTAGCCCAAGAGTTGGCGGTGGGTGGTGATGACTAGCTGCCTTCCCTCTAGTCTTACACTGCTAAATTAGGGACGGCTCGGTGCAGTGGGCTAACAACCTACTCACTTAAATACTTGTTGAAGAATCCGCAAGCGATTGCGGCCCTATGTTCCTAGATGGAATCTAATGGTGATAACTAACTAACTATTGATATTTAGGTCTGACGCAAACCACTAATAAACGTGTGTATATTATACAGTGCATGTAAAGAAAACCAGCCAAGAACTGTGTGGATTTACACAGAAAAAAAATACAATTAAAGAAGTCAGACAAACATGCTCCCCCCATAAGTAGCATAGCGGTATGTCTGTGGACTTGCACGCAAGAAACCGGTTTTCGATACCCGTGGTGAGCAGAGCACAGACAGCCCACTGCGTGTTTAATTTCAAACAAACAGAAAAACATAACGAACGCAAGACAGACATTTTATACAAGTTTAAAAATCTGTAACAGGTTCATTTTTATAGCTATTGAAATCACACTCAGAGCTGTTTATTAACTACACAGCAGAAAAAGTCTTAGTTCTAAAATTTATTTTTTTTATTAACGTCAGTAATGACGCATCTTACGCACGCGCGCACACACACTGGTTGATTATTACACCATCCCTGAACTACAGAATTCAATTATTTCAACAAGTAAAAACGCTGACAGCTAACATAGTAACTTTAGACGTTATGGTATATTAAAATCATTTCGGGCATGCGTACAATAAGTTTAAAAAAACAAACAATATTCAAATATTAAGTTATCCTGCAAATGTGTTCTTTCTTACACGACCGAAAGGAATAAATGTACACTATTATTATATCAAAATTATCGATTCAGCCAAGCGAGTTATAGCACGACCATTAACGTTTAATTTTTTTTGGACTTCGTAACATTTTCATGAAAGAAATGAATTATTCGCTGTATAACAAATGAAACCCATCACGTGATCGTAATGCGTTTGTTTAGGCGGTCATCTACATCGGTACATCGCTACCCCCCTCTCTCTATATCTTTATAATATATGCTTCTGATCAGAGTATACTGTGCACTGTACTTATAACAAAATTACAAAAAAACTAGACATCCGTGCAACTATTTAAATATATCTTTCCCTTACGTATCTGCTAATAAAAATCAGAATGCATTGTTTCATCAGTTGTGTGTACTCGTTGCTAACAATACTTCTGGCCATAAATCCAATAATGTCTCAAAAGGTTCGACCAGCTTAGGAGGTTTAAGTCAGTCTTAAAAACAAATTATAAAGATGAGAATCCAAATCAATCTTTATAATAAAAGTACAATACTAAAAAAGAAAGTATAGTAAAAATATAACGACCCGAGGTTGAGTTAATGGTACAATTAATTATGTAAACGCAATAAAACACGAATAAAGAGAAAAAAAAGACATTACTCAGGGAATCTAAAAACACTAGTGCTGGACCATAGGTGGCGCTTGGTTAGCGAGTTTTAACAATTTTATATTGCTTGTTTCAGGGCAAAGCTTTGTTTGTTTTGAATTTCGCGCAAAGCTATACGAGGGCTATCTGCGCTAGCCGTCCCTAATTTAGCAGTGTAAGACTAGAGAGAAGGCAGCTAGTCATCACTACCCAACGCCAACTCTTTGACTACTATTTTACCAACGAATAGTGGGATTGACCGTCACATTATAACGCCCCCACGGCTGAAAGGGCGAGCATGTTTGGTGCGACGGGAATTCAAACCCGCGACCCTCAGATTACGAGCAGAGTGCCTTAACTACGTGGCCATGCCGGGCCTAGGGCAAAGCTACACTGGGCTTTCTGCTGTATCCACTGAGGGGGAATCAAACCTTAGATTTTAGCGTTGTAAAATCGTATGTTTATAGCCGTCCCATCGGAGGGTAAATTGTATACCGATTTCATTAATTGTAACTTACGATACATCGATACAAAGGTTAAAACTATCCATTTCTTTCCACATGCGCGCGCACACACACACACACTGATGTAAATTTTCGTGACAGGAAACGGTTTGTTAAGCATAAGAGTGGGTTAACACGCTATTGTACTGAACGATTTACAATCAAGTTCACTGCAACTTCTAATACGTACCCACATTAATAACGACGTTGTTCAGCAGCAAAAATAAAATTAATATTAATGAAGTTAACGCAACAACGGCACGTGCGCGCTTTGAAAGAATGACAAAAGAACTACGAGCTTACGACCTGCAAGAGTTGAGAATTCTCGAAACGGAATGTGTGAAAGATAGTATTAATAATTCAGTGTCTAATCTAAATACCCTAACATTTAATATTGTTATTATTATTACTATTACAAGTTTCATTTCGTTTGACAATAAACTTAAATATTACAACGTTTTTTTATGAAAACAGTGAAAAGACACTAAAAATTTCAAACATGGCGAATACGACAAATTTCTTCCATTGTACAAAGTTTCTCTATCATTCCTAAATAAAAAAAAAATTCCTACCAAATACCAAAACGTATTGGATAAGGAAGTATCAGTACACTTGTGTACTTCAGAATGACCGAATCGGTGATCGAAACCGTCGTAAGTGATTCAGAAATATTTGTTCTTACTGTTAAGAATGTAACTTGTAATAAAATAACACTTGTAACTGGTTAGTGAACTCAAGTCGAAACTATAAATTTATTCCGATTGTCTATAATACAGGATAAGAGAAGCTCGAAAACGGGAGCGATTGGCGTGTTTCTCACAAATCTTACAACGAAAGTTGTTTGTTTCGAATGTTTGCGCAAAGCTACACGAGGGCTATCTGCGTTAGCCATCCCTAATTTAGCAGTAAAAGACCAGATGGTTGGTTGTTTAGAATTGAGCACAAAGCTAAACAAAGGGCTATATGGGCTAAGATTAGAGAGAAAGCAACTAGTTATCACCACCTACCGCTAACTCTTGTACTACACTTTTACCAACGAACAGTGGGATTGACCGTAACATAATAACGCCCCCATGGCTGAAAGGGCGGGTATTTTTGGTGCGATGGAGATTCGAACCTGCAACACTCGGATTACGAGTCAAGCGTCCTAACCACCTGGCCATGCTACCGAAAGACGTTAGCAAATAATTTATTAGAGTTAATAATAGGTCCTGGTTCAAAATGGTCAGTATGCTAGCGTTTAGCGAGAAATTATTTAAGAGCATGACCAACCATTTCGCATTTAAATAACATCAAAATAAAATGATGATAAATCTTAGAGACATCGATGGACTACACGCCTGTTACTTTTCAACCGATATAACCTTAAAGCGGCTTTATTACTTAGAAGAATGTTGCAGACAAGGAAAATGTCACGTTACCACGTATAACATTGAAAATACAGAAAAAAAAAAGATGAAAACCTTTATAAGATGTAACCCTTCTTGGCACAGTCTGTTATCCCCCACCTCCCCAAAGACCTCAGGAATAGGTCATGATATAGGTATGATAAATATGTGGGCAATGAGAAAGGATGAAATGTATTCCTAAAGCCCTAACATCAAAGCCAAACTTGGAATGATAACTAGGGGTTGGGGATGTTGGATGTGACACGCGACATGTGACTACGGTATTAATTATTTGCACGTGTTTGAAAATTGTTCAATTAGAATTTTTCTTATAAGTTTGACATACTTGCATGATTTACAGACGATAATCGTGAAAATATAAAACTAATATTTACGAAGTAAACAATTTCTAATTATTTATTCACAATCGATAAATGCGCACTCGTCTAGTAGCTCTTTGTGTATAGCTAGTAAGTTTGGTGCATGCAAGTGTAGAGATTGCACGGACGGTTTAGCACGTTATGCTAAACAAATTTTAGATCTTCGTGTCATTACAATCCACTTCCCCACGTCTGGTCATGCTCTAGATCATGGTTCGGCAACCTACGACCCTCAGTCCCCAAATGAAATATCACATCTACTTGGCCCATGGTGATCCTAGAAAAGAATTCAAGTTTGTAACTTAATGTGGCCTTCCATCTGCTCACAGACATAGCCTCTGGCCCCTGTGCGGAAAGAGGTTGCCAACCCCTGCTCTGGATGATGACTGTGCATACTGACAACAGGACTACAGCGTGGTCTCTATTGCAATGGGCTCTGTTGTAAGATTGTCAAGTCCCATTTAACTACTTCTCCTCACACACTTTCTATAATTTACCTAGTGTACAAGAGTGACAATTTACCCTTGTTAATTTCAACAATGGTCGCAGATAAATCCATTCAAGCTAAATCCAGCAATTTAAATAGACTGTCTTTGTATAATATAATATGAATACCCCTTTCACTTTCCATGGCACTACAAGTGGAAATTTTATCTTTATGTACCTATACCCTGTAGACCTCATTTCCAAAAGGAGACCCTTCAGTTGATACTGTGGGCTGTTGTCAAGTGTTCATGTATTCTCAACTGTTACAAGATGTCACACTTTGCTCACCATGGGTATACTGTAATTTGTTGCAGGTCTCTTTTTGGATGGTCTTAGTACCCCAAACTGATCCATCTTCATTTGTTTTCTAATACTATTTACTACAAGGGATATTTTCCTCTTAGAAATCTTAAATCTTCAATAATAACAAATCTTTATGATCCAAAATGTATGGGTTTTTAAAGTAAAAAACATTAACATTCCATTCTCAAAACAGAGCAATTTTCAGTGGCATAACACTATCTAAAAACATCAAGTCAGCATCAAGATGTAATTCTGATACCAATACACCCAATTCCACCACAACTTTAATGAGACATGTTGATTTACACATTTGGGTGTGTGTATGTGTGCGTACTTTTGTTTTATGTCATTAAGCCACAGTCTTGAGTCCACACACACACAAATAATAATAAGCTGGATATTACAAAATATTTCCAAACACTACAGTCACAATCTGTTTTCACCATAAAGATCACCACCCCAGGTTATGTATAGTCTTTCACACTCCAATGCCTATTCAACAAATGTATTAATATAACTTAACCAACTACCTATCAGTAGGTATGCTACTTTAAGTTTTTCACAATGAAAATTTATCAAAGCCATGTATGCATATATAGAACATCCATTTTTTATACCGGTCACTCCTCCTTGTGCAGTATTCCACAAAACTTACCACTTCACCAGTTACATGCATTTGGTGCTTAAAGACAAAGACAAATCATACCTTCTCCACTTCTTCCACACCTGTCTTTTAGTATCATACTAACAGTTGTTATTTGCTGTATTTCCATCATATCAGTTTTATACCAAGGGCCATCATAAAAAGCCTCACCTGATATGTTAAACTTTTAACAACACCTTTTCTCTCATACAAGTGAAGAATTCCTTTTACCACTTCTCAGTGTAACACTTAATAAATTCATGACCAATTGCCAAGACTAACTTCTTATGAATCAATTGACAAATGCATGTACGTATAAGTCCAATATGGATAACTTGCTGCCAAAATAGGTATCCATCTCCTTAAGATAAATAATATATATATACCAAAAAATCCAAATCAGACTTTAGAAAGACCATAGTAGAAACATTCTTCTAATCAAAGTAATGCCAAGAAGTCCATTTTTAACAAGTTTTAAGTTTTCACCAATCTCATAAAAATACAGTTTTTACACTTAATGTTTTGTATGAAGAAATATCAAGCAAGATACACTTGTTAAAAATAAATTGTAATGTTATTTATTACCACGTTTCTACCTCTACGTAACACTCAAATTCCACAAAGTTTAAGGATAAATCACATTTGGGTATGAAATAAAGATGGATTCCTAAAACTTCCAACCAAATTAATTCTACTGACAGAAACTAAACATGCAAGTAAAATCTCAACATTTCTTACAACAAAAAGGTAATTCTCGGCAAATGCTTCTTTTATCCACAGAACTTTTCCAATTAGAGTTTCCTAAAAGGTCAAACATTGACACTTCTTCATTTTTGAACTTACGTGCATGTAAAAACTATTTGGTTCAAACTCCAATCATAGTTCTGACATTTAAGCCTCACAAATGTTTTCTGTTGTTGTTGTTTTTTAACCATTGGAATCTCTCCTGAACAACATTTCATATTGTGAACTTGACATTACTGTACCAAGTCTTCTGATTTATCTTGCCACTGTCCCCCCCATCAAAAATTAGAAAAGTTACATCTTTTATAAACACTAAATGTAAAGACAAACTTGCTAAAACCCAATGGTTCTTATACAACAGCAATACTAATATCCTGTTCTGTGGTACAAGTAAAATAAAAAAAATAACATTCTAAAGTGACACATCAGAAATTCCCTAGGCTTGCATGACAAAGAATAATTATCCCATTCAATTTTCAAAATGAAAGTTCTAACAAACAAGTTTCTACGAGCATTATGACTTATAGCATGTATGTTCCCTCATCTATAATTGACATAATAATAAAATTATTAAACACCAATAGATTTTTCAATGAAAATCAATAAGATTGATTCTCGAGGCATTTTATTGGTTATTTTTCCTGCTCCACCTATTGAGCAAATACTCATTAAACAAATGTGTATACAATACTATAAAAACAATGCTTCATTTCTTTTATCAATGTACACCATTTTTTAGGTAGTTAATCCAAATTAATATGTGGCTGTTGAGAAAAAAACTATATATTTCAATTTCCATTTTATATCACAATGGAACATTTCACATAATTACAAAACTAGAATGAATAAGTCTACACTTAATGTTAACAGCATAATTCTTGTAACTGAAAAATGCATTTTAACATATTTTACAAAGTAACAAAATACAACCAACTCAATACTGTACAATGTAATCTCTAAATTAAGCCTTGTCAACGGTTCAGGTCAGAAATATAGTGAGACTGTATTTCAAAACGTTAATTACAGCCACAGCTGCCTCTCCCCCCAACTAGTATTCATTGCACTGTGAAAAGCATTTCTGCATTATATATATATATTATTTGCAGATTATCTGTCAGAAAAGATAATATATATTTGTTGTTTTCAACTTGAAAGGAAGTAAAGAGGAAGTACTCCAGAGAGATGTTGAATAAATAAATAATTATGTTTCTCATTTTGCAGAGGGTTCACAATACATGCAATTTTTAGTTTATGCATGACAGGAAAATATATCTTCACAAAACTATACACTAAACACAAGACTTGTCAAATTATGCGTAAATAAGCTCACCTCAGCAAGTTTTTTTTGTTGTTGTTTATTCTCTCCTTTACCTTACATTACTACCTTTCAACACTAAAAAAAACACATACAACAGTAAGCTAGTTTACTACTGCCTTCAGCTGCTACATATGTTACTTTTTCTGTGAAGTATTTTCCCAAAACCTTTCACATTTCTGCACTGAAAGTTGGAATTATGGTTAGCCACTAGTTTTCAGTAGGCTAGGACAAAATGTTTTAAAGGTAAAGACGAACAAATTAGTTTGTGGCAGTGAATGTTAACACATGACTAGAACTAATTCATCTTCTCTAAGAAATTCAACAGATGTTGATAATGTTGCCAAACACAAACTTACACAGATATTCTTGACACCTATCAGCAATTGCATTACGAAGTCTTGGTTAAATAAACATTTACAAGGTGCCATCAAGAAACTTGAAAATCTTTCTTAATGACTATTAAAATAGAAAGAAGGAAATATTTATTCACAAAAATAACTTATGACCTTTCACAAAGTTAGTACCAGAGACTGAAATCTGGCACTCAATACTCGTGACTGGTCTTTTCACATATTTTACTTTAAATGGCAATGGTACATATATCCCACTAGATGTACTTATATTTATTTTAAAAGTACCTTTGAAAAGATACTGCATATTTGTTCCTTGTTAATCTATACTTGGAATTTGAGGAAAGATTCAGAGCATAATGATATTAAAAATGGCAAAAATAGAGAACAGAAGGAGGGTAACAAATAAAGTTTTGTTTTTTGAAGGATATAAATAGAAAGGTTCTTGGAATAAAACCATTTAAAAAAAAATTAATCAATTATAACTACTAGAGCAGTAGTAGCATTTTCAGTGATAGTACAATAACAGGAAATAATATTTTTATTACTATTATTTAAATTTAAAATACCTCAATATCTGCAGTAAAAGTTCCAGTTCCCAGGGGACAACTGTAAATCTTAAAATGTCAATTTTTATTGGTAAACATGTGTCTTAGAGAAAGAAAAAAATTTAATGGATCAATGACGTAGTCTTGGTTATACACTTGAGAATAGAAAGCCGTTTCTATACCTAAGATATCCATTAGGGTATTCTATGAAGAAAGAAAATATTATTCTATCCTTAAAAAGATGTAGGGGAAGAATATCTCCCACATATCCCTGTAAAAATTACTTCTAAGTGCAAGATTACCAATTAAAAGGGGAAGGGACAAAAGTAAAACCCCTAATGACAAGGTCAACTGTGGTTAAAAATGACCAACTTTGGGTTTTACATCTACAAATTCCAAGTTTTTTTTGTTGTTGGTAATAACAATTGTTTTTTCAACTTTGTGTTATAATGTGGCAGAATCTCAGTTTGAAGGATGTACGAAGATGTAATTATGAATTACGAGGAAGACATGAAGGTTATGACATGAAGACATGAAGTAAAAAATACTAAAAAATTTCATTCTTCTAGTTCAAGATTTTAGCTGTGAGAGAAACAGCTTAAACGTGTTTTCTCTCAAGTCTTGAAGAGCCGAAAGTGGCTCAATTTAGGCATTCAAGTCCTGAAAACCTCAATTTCAATTGAAATTTCAATATTAGGTTGACATTTGTCGAGTAGTTTGTTAGGGAGAAAGCTCACATACAGATTTATACAACATTACATTTATTTGTAGCATTTTATTAAGAAATAACCTTCAGAGGCTTCACATTTTGGTCCTCTTAGTTGGAAGGTGGAGTCAACTCACTAAGAACCAGACTTGTACATAAATAGGCAACCATATATATATATATATACACATTTAGCCCCCCACTGGTACATTGGTAAGTCTATGGTACTACAATGCTAGAATCAGGGGTTCAATTCCCCTTAGTGAGCTCAGCAGACTGTCCAATGTGGCTTTGCTATAGAAAAACACAAACACACATTTAGGACATTTTTAAGTAGGAAAAAAACCAAGATTCAAAATTATTGCAGAAAAAAAGAAAATCTTAGAATAGGTGTTATGGAAAGTTTAACAAATATAAACAGACAAAACTTATTAATTCTCAATTATTTATATAATAGCAAAGAAGTAAAAGTAGAGACTTCAATGACAGTACAAAATCTACTACAGTATGAAAAAAATAAAACCAGTTACAAAAGGCTTGATAAAATTGCAAAAATATTTATAAGTTTTAGAAACAGTCAGGTCATGGAACACAAACACTAAACAAATTAATGAACAAGAATGGGTTTCAACAGGATGTCATGAACCCAAATCCTTAACACATCTTATCACTTGTGACATGTACAACCTGGAGATAATAATGTACCCAAATTTCTTGAACATGTTTCAAACTTACTGTTGAGATACCAAGGGTCTGGAGGGGGAGAATTTTTCCACTGCATCTACCTGTTTACATAGCAGACTAAATACAACCAATAATAAAGCACAATGGCCTTACATTTCAATACCAAATTATTTTCATGAATATATTTCTCAAAATCACATTTACTTATAATTAACTTAACATACAATTTGAAAAAAATCGTTACTTGATATTTTTCCAATGAAGTGTTAAAATAGAAAAACATGTGTGCCAGCCAATCAAAATCAAATATAGATATTGGTCTGTTTAAACCGTTAAATTGTATACACTTCTCAATACCGTTAACTAAAGTAATAGTTCATTTTTTCTCCACAGGATAAGATCAAAATACCAGTTTTACTCTATCACTCAGTATCACATTCTAGAATGGTGACCAAACTATTTACCCAGTTTTTATTTACTAAATGACAAACTAAGTGTGATGTAAAATAAATTTAAAAAAGGACATTATAATTCCGTTCGACACCCACTGTTTATCTCACATCGTTTCTTTACACAGGACTACGCTCTGAAGTAATAGCTATTCTTTGCAAAAAGTTTCCACATAACAACTCATATAGTACAGTATTTATATAGTCTATTCTTGATTCCAGACTTAAAAAAATAATTTTTTACTCATCAAATTAAACGTACGGCAAGTATAATATTGAAAATTTTAGAAATGTTAACCTCACATTTATCGAACCAACTTTTATATTTCAATATTATTAATATTTGACTACCATAATTTAACTTCAGTATAACCATAAACCCACGCCTTGTTACTATTAACCTGTTACGCAAACTTAAGAAATACGAAAGACGTAAACCAGTAATCGACTCACCAAATGAAGTCTTTACAATGGCTACAGAAAGTCGGCTGTTTGAAGAACCTTGGAATGAACTTATGATCTTTAATAACGTACACATTTTTCTTTTTTAGAGCACCTTTTCTCCCTCGTAATTTAAACGGGCTTTTTATAAGCACCAAATCCGCCTCATCATAAGTGTCGTCAGCCATGTTTCCAGCCTCTTAATCCCAGTAACCCCGTCCTTTACCGGTGGTTTTATAACAGGACGCGCACGCGCTAAGCTACATCGTACTGAACTGCCATAATTTCACCGTCTACTCAAAACTAACGTGATAAAATACAGCAACATGTCACGGTATGCAGAGAATGATATATAAAACGTAAACTGAAGTAAAATGCCCACGCGTTCTTCGAGGATCTACTCGCGCAAAACAAGCCTTCAAATAATTTCTGAAAATTTTTCAACAGTTTGTATTTTCTTTAATTTACAACCTTGCGTTCATTTAGATTAACAATGAGAATAACAAGTTATACGTCTTTCCCTCCAATGGTACTATGGTATGTCTGCAGACTTAGACTGCTAAATACCGGGTTTCGATATCTTTGGTGGGCAGAGCACAAACAGCCCTTTGCGCATAATAACAGACAAGATTATAACTCAAGTTGGTTCGTTTTAAACGTAAGGTAGTAATTATTGCATATAGTTCAAGGCAAATAGCATCAACACAAATAGTAAAATTTTTAAAATATGATTCGAAATATACAAAACAAAAGGAGGATGGTAAACTTTCAATATTTTACATTTAGTTGATGTTTAATCACTACTTGAACGCAGGCATAAGTCATAAACAAATTCATAACTCTGTGATGTATACACAATCAACATTAAATTCAGACCACTGCAAGCTACTTACTTAGAGGCCTGGCATGGCCTAGCGCGTTAAGGCGTGCGCTTCGTAATCTGAGGGTCGCGGGTTCGCGCCCGAGTCGCGCCAAACATGCTCGCCCTCCCAGCCGTGGGGGCGTTATAATGTGACGGTCAATCCCACTATTCATTGGTAAAAGAGTAGCCCAAGAGTTGGCGGTGGGTGGTGATGACTAGCTGCCTTCCCTCTAGTCTTACACTGCTAAATTAGGGACGGCTAGCACAGATAGCCCTCGAGTAGCTTTGTGCGAAATTCAAAAACAAACAAAACTTACTTTGAATAAAACTAATAACAGTAGCTAATTAAATAAGCCTCTTAACGTTCTTCAGAGAAGAAGCTACACATTCGCACACGGGGACAGCTCCTAGATTCTATTTAACAGTATCCCAAATCCCTAGATAGTGTCTTTAAAATTTAAAATATAAAACCATGATCGATATCATACTTACACGCTTAAATTCCCACCGCTTACGAACTGGAGACAAGAAACTTAAAGTTACACTAGCGACACCTCTGAAGTTCTTTCTATGAAGATTAGGGTGCATTGTTTCATCTTGTTCACAATGCCTCAGGCTGGAAACCCAAAAATATTTCACTAAGTTTATCCAGCTAGAATTAGGGTCTTAAACACACATTTAAGCTAAAAATGCAAAGCAGTAGCTAAAATATAAAAAAAATAAGTGTGAGGCCTAATATATCCCTCGATCTAACACTTTTTAGACGGTTATGTTGCTTACGGGGAATTCCACACATATTCAGTCACGAACAAAATAAATTAACGTATAACTATGCTTCATATAGTGGTGGAGTATATATTATGTATATAATGTTTTAGAATGTAATGAATTCAACAGTAATTCTTAATTTATACAAATAATTCTAGAATACACAACATTTATTCTACTGATTTATTCTCGTAAATTATTCAAATAGACAAGTTATTTGAACAACCAAACAATAAATGAGACCTAATCTATCATTCGATTTGTCACGTTTCAAGTTATATCGAAAGCAATAAACGTATATAATAAAAATTAAAAATAATAAAACTGGGTATTGACGGAAGTAAAGATAAGGTACACCTGACTTATGAAGCACACAATTACTGGCTGTTGGCTTCAAGTACTGTCGTATTAACGTTCACGAAGTACCCATCATCCTCCTTAAGCAAAATCCGACAGTGTAACTTCGGAGAGCATAATACCTGACATAAGTTGTTACAAAACACGTTTAGGTGGAAATTAACTAGCAAGACATTACTAAAAGCACAGTCAAAAACTAATGTTTATAAAGATATAAAATAATAAACTTAATGAACACTTAAATTGTTCAATAAATATCTAAAATATTGGCTTTGTTATTAAAATATAAATGTTAAATGTAATACAATTAAAATGAAAAACTGTACTGCCATCCATAAAATATACTTGTGGGGATATAGGTGTTTAAAGTACTTAATTTTAAGGGTATACAAGGGGGACTGTCCACAAAATGTTTCAAAAGTGGGGTTCTCATTTGTGAGATAAAAATCCAACACATATTGTGCGAAGTAAGATCAACATGTAAAGTATGCTAACACTATAAGGAGGTCTGGGGATAACTATACGAACATAATCTTAATACATCACAAAATTAGGAGTTCAGGTGTATACCCTTCCCCAGATCCCTGCGTACGGAACGGAAGTAGAAAAAGTACTCTCCCACACAGGTTGTCATTTATAAGAAGGTGGACCTTGATATTATTTCCTGACTTGAGACACTGGAAGCTAGAGAGCGTCTTGACTCTCATTTTATTTTTTTTTTTTTTTTAGTGTGGATCAGTGGTACGACGAAAAATATAAAAAAACGACTGGTTTGGGTTGAACACAACCCCTTCAAACATGGTGTCAGCTGTCGGTCAGTTACCTCTTTCTTTCTTTGTGAATCTGACGATGACCAAAGAAGGTCAAAATGTTGTTCGATCCTCTACATAAAAATTTTCTCAACCCAAACCAGCCGTTTTTGCATACAAATTTTTGTCTACAAGTTGTTGTTTTTTTTCGTCATTACTGAGTGGTACGACGAACTGGTATAAATTTTAGTGCCTGCATGATGAACCGTCAAATCGTTTTCTCAAGGTCGTTTTATTATTCGACTTTTACACCGGTATTGTCGGATGTCATGTTACATTGTTATACAAAATATTTTGCCTCAGACTCTACTACCATTCAGGTGCGATGACATAGTAGATGATCATCATGGTAACTGCTTCGGGATCAATCTGTAACTTTCGGCTATTCCACAAAGGTAACTATCGCACCAGTACAGCGGTAGGTCTACGAATTTACAATGATAAATTAAGGGTTCGATTCCCCTCGGTGACTCAGCAGATAGCCCGATATGGCTTTGCTATATCAGGAAACATACACACACACACAGAGAGAGAGAGAAACACATCCGTACAGGTAAGAAATTAATAAGTAACTTTCACCGCTAGGTGAGAATCCAAACAATACCTCTTTTCACAGCGTATTTGATACTTTCGGGCTCATTTTAAGTTAACATTCACGATTTTGCAAGACAGCGCTAAATATACATGATAGTACATAAATTTTGGATAGGACTACGTGCACCTGATCCAGATCTCCCAAATTTATATAAAATCTCCATTTGTTTTTTTTTTCTTTTTAATCGCATTTGGTTTGAAATGTATAATAAAGTAAACCATATAAGGTATAGATTTTTTCATGCTAGTTTTGATGCTAAAAATTACGCTACACAATTCTCATACAGTTTGTAATTCAAATGTTTAACCGTCATGGAACCTGTTATAAAATAACATTAAAAGTTTGCAAACAAACACAGTTTGACTAAATCAATACTGTAGATGACTTGTGCGACTCTATAGGCCTGACGTCAATGCTATATATTTTATTTAAGCTAACGAGTAATCCGACTTACTTTTCGAAAAGGTACTTTAACGTCTTTGATCATGTTACGTTCCTCCTGGCCTTGCAATTTATGACGTTTGCATAATATATTTAATGACGTCAGTGAATAGACACAACGAAATGTCAAGCGAAACAAACCTTATTTCTTCTATGTCTGTTTCATTTTTTTTTTGTGAGCCTAATCCCCAAGTTTAGTAATCTTTCAGAACAAATTTCCTGAACCGTTATTTTAGAATTAACTTACGTCAGCTTATAATATCACAATAAAACTAATAATGACTCAAATCAAATCATTCTTTACTGGCCAGCTTTACTGTGATATCACGCTGAGGTGCAATATATTTCAGATCTCTTTCTGGATGGTCTTGGTGTCTCATCTTGATCCATCTTTCTTTGTTTCCCAATGCCATTTTATTGAAAATTTTAAATCTTTAATCTGAATACATCTCTATGAACCGAGTATGAATAATTTACATCGGAAAGGATTGTTAATATCTATCCGAAAATCACCAATTTTTGATTGTATCATACTATTAACGTAACCCTAAGTAATATAAAAAAGTATGTTTGATACATTTTGTTCCATCACGACATTACATCGGCTGTGATTGTCACATAACTTGCTAATTTACAAAACCAAAATCGTTTCAATACAACATAATCAACTTTGTATATCACATTCGCCAAGTGTTAAAAATATAACTTGTCGAGTCTGCGACTATGTGCAGATTTCAACTTAAACTTAAAAATTATTCTACAATTCTATTAATCCTAACTTCTAACAAAGTGTATGAGTTTCTGTTCCTTTCAGGAATAGTAGTGATTAAAGTTTAATGGTATACTCAACATTCTAGATGTTTTATACCCTTTTATATCATCCATCCTAAAATATATATTGCTTCGTTTTGAGGGTCAGTTTATATCTTGGTTTGTTTATTACTAAACACAAAACTTAACAATTAGCTATCCGTGTTTTTTTCACTTAGCGGGTATCTAAACTCGAATCTTAGTGTTAGGAACCGTGAGACATTCTGCCGAGCCATCAGGCAGCGTCGAGAACAAAAGTCCAATATTCTGGTAAAATACCAGTGATATTTATTTTGTCAGTTTTGTCGAGTACACCTTCAGTAAAATGACCCAGTGGTCATCTATCTCTTCTTCTGCAATTTTGTACCTATAGTGTATATCACTCAGGTAACTTTTTTTCTGCTTGAAGATCTTTTAATAGTATAATGTTAATAACTTCATATTAATATATATTTGTCTGAATCTAATCTTTCATTTCTATCTTAGACTCGTTTCGGTCTTCATCTTAGATATACACTATTAAGTTTTCTTTTTTTCTTCTTTTGAATGGGGAGTTTGCTTTGTTTGTTTTAAATTTCACTCAAAGCTACACGAGAGCCGTCTGCGATAGCCGTCCATAATTTAGCTGTGTAAGAATAGAAGGAAGACAGCTAGTCATCACAACCCACTGTTAACTCTTGGGCTACTCTTTTACTAACGAATAGCAGGATTGACCGTTACATTACAACGTCCCCACAGCTTTGGTGCGACGAGGATTCGAACCCGCGACCTTTAGATTACGACTCGAGCGCCCTAAACACGTGGTTATGCCGGGCCGTGAATGGGGAGTTATAACATTCTGTGTCATTATATATGTTAAATTTGTTTTGTCTTTCTGTGCCATTATAACATGTTAAATTTGTTTTGTCTTTATTTCAGTACAGCATCATAGTAAATAATGCAGTAATTACACTTCTGTGAGTAAAACAAACTGCAAGACATTTGTTATTCAAACACAAGCACATAAAACCTTCCTACAGTTCTATTATGTTAGATGTAGTGCATAGCAGGAGTTAAGGTTTATTTGACCCAACGATACGACGAAATCTGTACCACAGAGTTTCCGTTACAGCCAAGGTCTAGGATTCTGGATCAAAGATTACATTTTTTGTATTATCCTACTTTTCCTGAGAGCAATATATATATTGAGAGATTGCTTCCAACAACATTTAACTGGATTACTTTAGTTCACTCTATAACTTGTTTACGTGTTTCTATTTGTAACACACGCTTAATGATCACTAGCAGTATTAGATGTACGTATAGTCCTAACAAAACTGTATTGTAGAATGCTCGGCCTTTGGCAGTATCTTCTAACTTTATATAAACTCTTAGTTAGCTTTTGCTCAAGAGATTGACAAAAGATCACGTGTCGATTATCTATTATAATAGATAATTTGAATTTCGCACAAAGCTACTCGAGGGCTATCTGCGCTAGCCGTCCCTAATTTAGCAGTGTAAGACATCACCACCCGCCGCCAACTCTTGGGCTACTCTTCTACCAACGAATAGTGGGATTGACCGTAACATTATAACGCCCCCACGGCTGGGAGGGCGAGCATGCTTGGCGCGACTCGGGCGCGAACCCGCGATCCTCAGATTACGAAGCGCACGCCTTAACGCGCTAGGCCATGCCAGGCCATCTATTACAATAACACTCAGTTTTGATTTGTTCTGAAAATGCACGCTCATCATATTATCTACATGCGCATGAGCACACACTTGATTTCAACAGATATAAACAAAAGACGGATATAAATATACTTTATAAGACACTTTGTGGATCAACATCGTAGAAAATTGACATAACTTTTAAAGATGGCTTTAACGGTAAGTCGTGCAATAACATTATGAATTTATTTATAAACATAACTTCTGTATTTAAAGAAATATTATTCAAATAAAGATAGTAATTTTACTGGAAATGTTTTGTGAGTTTTTTACACATATATATATATATATATATATATAATTTTATGTCACCGAAGTTGACGGATCTACATTATTAGGCAGGACGAAGGCCCAACATCTCAAATAACACTTTAGTCATACATGTCGAATGTTAAAATAGTTCGAACTTCAGTTGCTACTGAATAACAATAAAAACATTCGCCTTTAAAAATTAATTATCATTTTCTTTCGTCACAGTATTTTCAAATACGTTTTTCACTACAGATTTAGGGAGCCCGACATGGCCAAGCATGCAACTCGTAATCTGAGGGTTGCGGGTTCGCATCAACGTCGCGCCAATCATGCTCGCCCTTTCAGCCATGGGGGCGTTATAATATGACGGTCAATCCCACTATTCATTGGTAAAAGAGTAGCTCAAGAGTTGGCGGTGGGTGGTGATGACTAGCTGCCTTTCCCCTAGTCTTACACTGCTAAATTAGGGACGGCTAGCACAGATAGCTTTGTGCGAAATTCAAAAACAAACAAACAAAAAACAAATTACAGTAATTTATATTTTCTGACAAGTTAGCAGTAACAAATATATTCTTCAAAAAAAGAAACGCAAAAGGCAAATTTTAAAAATATTGTTGACAAGTTTATTCCGGGTAGTTCTGTATGACATATGTGAAACTTTGCACATTCACTGCTGAAGATCCAAAGTCTGCAAAGGCGAAGTCCACGCTCACTAGTTGACGTTTAACATCACTCAACGTCAATAACGAGTATGCCCCCCGTGAGCATCAATAACTGCTTGGCATCTCCTGCCCATGGTAGCGATGAGATGACGAATCACATCCTGTGGAATGGCTGTCCACTAAGCCTGCAAAGCTGCTGCAAGCTGAGGTAGAGTCTGCGGTTGAGGTTGTCGCCGTCGCAGACGTCGGTCCAACTCGTCCCAAAGATGTTCGATGGGGTTTAAATCTAGTGATCTGGAGAGCCAGGGAAGAACGTTGATGTTGTGGTGTCTCAAGAAGACAGTGGTGAGTCGGGCTGTGTGAGGACGGGCGTTGTCATGTTGAAAAACGTTGTTGACTTACACCATAATGGATTGCACATGGGGCCTAAGAATCTCATCGACGGTTGCGTACGGTCTGATCGGAAATCCTATGCAGCCCTGGTATGGTTGAGGCAGTAGACGTCGCAGTGGTAGTCCTATCCCGAAGGTGACGTAACCGGATGTTGCGATCTTGTGCGGGCGTGGTCACACGAGGTCTGCCAGATCGTGGACGGTCACAAGTTGATCCATGTTGTTGGTGACGATTCCATAGCCTTGTGATGGTGCTTGGGTGGACATTCACAGCTCTGGCAACATTTGATCGAGATTCGCCTGCTTCCACGCGACCAATGGCGTTGTTGCGTTGTGCTTCAGTCAGTCTTGGCGTAATTGTATTGCGTGTCGGTGGCTTAACACTGAGCTATGGAAACCGAGAACCCGTCACTTTTATAGGGATTTTGCACATGTTGCACTTGCAACATGCAGATCTCTCAAACAAATTTATTGGACACGCATGCGTTTTGGCGAAAAATCCGATATTTTCCTCCGTTTTCAAAGTGCACAACTTTTATCGTCATTTTGGTCTGACAATCAGTGCCTTAACACGTTTAACATCACATACTCTGAGCTTGTAACGTTATTACATATATTTCTCTTTAAAATAACAAAAATATCCCTTTTGCGTTTCTTGTTTTGAAGAGTATATATTTTCTAACAAAACTAAAGTCTTCTGCCAGTAGATAGGTTTTCTAGGTTTCAGTTTTTCTCTCAACTTGTTCGATCGATCTTTGCAAAACTCGCAACATTCGAACTCAAAACAGATTTTATATTATGAGTTTCTTATTTCGTTTTTTTTAATGACCCGTTGTTACATTTTAAAATATCCTGGATTCCCTACGTATGAAATAAGATATATTTTTCGACACATGTTACTGAACCTGATAGCTGCATTTGACTCAGATTTCATTTAAATTTGATCACGAAAGAAATTAGAATCTTATTTATTTATTTTTATTTATGTATTTCTGCATGAAATAGTAATGTTTAATAGAGAACAAATATGCGATGAATAATCTGCTCCAAAAATTTTCGAATAAGAATTTATTCGCTGATAAAACCTGTTGTACGTGCTAAACAGTCTGCTTTCTTCCTGTCTCCCGGTGGGGCAGTTGTAAGCCCATGGACTTACAACCCTACAACCGGAGTTCGATTCTCCGACGTGGACACGGCAGATAGCCACATGGGAAAGGAGACATCTACAAAAGAAAAATATTAGTTGTCACTCACGATGTGTGCTCATGACGTAATATCTCGTGTTCACAACTTATTGCTTTGTGCGCACAAGATATCCGTGTTCACGAGTTGCAGCCTTTCGAAATAGATATCTCGTGCTCTCGAGATAATAAGTTATGCGCTCAATATAGTATATCGTGAACACGAGATAACAAGTCGAGCGCATGAGATAAAAAAATTGTAAGCACGAAATAAAAATTTTCTTTTCCGTATCACCTCATTGTTATCGCAGAATACGAAAGTAATTTACTATCTAAACTAATCAAAATATTTGTTTCGAACTTATATTTTTTCAGTAAAACCAGTGGCAACTAATGTTTTACATTGGAAAACCACGAACTTTCATTTTATTCGGTTTTGCTTTTTTGAATTTCGCCCAAACCTACACTAGGGCTATCCGCGCTAGTCGTCCCTACTTTAGCAGTGTAAGACTAAATGGAAGGCAGCTAGTCATCACCACCCACTGCTAACTCTTGGGCTACTCTTTTACCAAGGAATAGTTGGATTGACCGTAACATTATAACGCCCCCACGACTGAAAGGGCAAGCATGTTTGGTGCGACCCTCAAATATAGTCGAGTGCTTTAACCCCTTGGTCATGCTGGACCTGTTTTATTGGTAACAGGAGTGTATTTGAAAAAAGCATGCTTCTTGTCTAACAGTAATTTTACACATAAAATCTTCCATCACAACCGTATTTAAAATTAACGTAATAATAAAAACTATGTTGTTTATTTGCTAAAAAAATAATTACAAAAGTTTTACCCAATGCACATTTACAAATCAAAAGGTATTCAATTAGGCAGATTTATTCATCAAATTTTCAACTTTACGAATTAGCTAAATGCATTTTAACTTATATATTTTATTTGCAAATAAGCACAAAACCACACGTGTGACTATTTGTGCTCTGCCCATCACGGGTATTGAAATACGGTTCGTATGTTGTAAGTCCGCAGACATACAACTTTGCCACTAAGGGCCTTGTATATTTATGAATGAGTTTTCCCCATTGTCCTCTTAAGAATTTATACAATAATACAGGAAACGTTTCAATATAAAATTGTCATCTTCTAGACTGCGCATTTAACCGAATAAATCAATCAATTAACTCTGAAGGAAGTGTTATATTTCATGAACAAAATATTATACACTCATATGTAGATTGTACTTATAGAGAACGTCTGGCTCAGACTACCAAATGGTGAAACAGTAAAATTTTTCTCAGGTATAGATATATGTCGATCTATAAAAGTGTCCCGTCATTGCTAAGTAGTTAAAACACTTGACTCGTAATCCGAGGATCATGGGTTCGAATCCCCGTCACACCAAACATGCTTGCCCTTTCAGCCGTGGGGCGTTATAATGTCACGGTCAATCCCACTATTCGTTGATAAAAGGGTAGCCCAAGAGTTGGCTGGGGTGGTGATGACTAGCTGGCTTTTCTCTGGTCTTACACTGCGAAATTAGGGACGGCTTGCAAAGATAGATCTCAAGTAGTTTTGCGCGAAATTAAAAACAAACAATTACATATTATTGTAAAATACAACGAATTGCGTTGAAAAACAAAGAATCTTACGACTGGTGATTGTAATTTTAATTTGTTTTCTTTAAAACTGTGGAGAAAAGGGTACATCTTGATGCTCAGTACAGACGTAGCAGTAATCAGTATAAAAAAATCTTTCTACGAAACCTGTTATGACAATAATTGGATTACACAACCACAGTGTAGTTAAGTATATTTCACTAATCCTCGTGGCCACGTGATTAGAGTAGATCTGAAGATGTTTGTTTCACTTCCTTTACCGCAAAATAAATAAATAATCTTGCACTCTGCTCTGTGGGTGTGTTATAAAAGTGACGGTCAAATTCCACTACTTGATAAAGGTACTGTTGACTAGCTGTCTTTCGTCTAGTCTGCCAGTTCAGATTAGAGACAGCTAGCACCGATAACCTCTGTAAGAAGACCAAATATTTTATGAATCCTTAAAACAAATACTACAAAATTTGATATTTTACTTCTCGCATTGAAATAGTGGTCCTGAAATCTATCATGTGTTTTCTAGCAGCGAAGGTTCATTTAATATTAATATTTTCAAATATATGGTTTACCAAACGTTTGTCCCTCGGAGTGACCGCGATAAATTTATGGACTTACATGGCAGTAGGCACAATGGATAAAATGGATAATTCAACGTGACTTTAAAACAAACAGAAAGGTAACAAAATCACAGAAGAAATGCAAGGATACACTTCTTACATTATTCCAAACAGTCCAGAATGTAACATTTGAATTTCGCGCAAAGCTAGTCGAGGGCTATCTGCGCCAGCCGTCCCTAATTTAGCAGTGTAAGACTAGAGGGAAGGTAGCTAGTCATCACTAACCACCGCCAACTCTTGGGCTACTCTTTTACCAATGAAGAGTGGGATTGACCGTCACATTATAATGCCCCCACGGCTGAAAGGGCGAGCATGTTTGGTGCGAGCGTGATTCGAACCCGCGACCCTCGGATTACGAGGCGCACGCCTTAACATGCTTGGCCATGCCGGGCCGATTCTTTCTAAATGAAATGAATGATTATTATAATTAGTTACTCTCGCTATAGAAAACAAGAATAATCATCAATTTCTTCAATGTAAAACAACAATAATTATCAATTTGTTAGATGTAAAAACAGCAATAATGATCATAAATTTGTTAGTCACATTCGCTGTACAAAACAATAATGATCAGTTTGGTTTCAATAAAGATCTATTTCAGGTTATATTAATTTGAGATCATATATTCTCCTTGTTATACAAACCAAACTGTTTGTTGAATGATTTTTCTCTTTTGAGCATAGTAGAGTCATCCTCAATGATCGTAGTTTCAAGCTACTGAGAGCAGCCAAGAAAATCATACCTCGTTCCTACGTCTTTACATTTGTATACATATGTCTACACAGTAGACGTGAAAACTTAAAGAAGTAAAGTATGTTGACAAATAAATTACGTAAGTATGGGAAGATTTGATCATTCATGACTAAATTACAGGCACAGTCTTTCTAAACAAAATTTAAGTATATTCTGGTTGTAACTGAGATTAATTCGCTTCGACAAGAAGACAGAAAATGTTTTATATTCTTTGATTGATTGTTTAGGCAGAACATTCGTGATGAAATTTTGTAGAATGGACAGCAACAGCCTGTTGTGAAGACAAAAGTGTGAAGGACAACATTTCGAAAGTCTTCCACCTTTCGTCTTCAACGAATAAAAGGTTGAAGACTTTTTTATATTGTTTGAAAATATACATATAACTCTAAAAACCGAGTTTCGACATTTGTGGCGGGTACAGATCGAAAAGCCCATTGTGTAGCTTTGCGCTTAACAACAACAAAATAACCTATAAATAAATGTGTCTATACAATGTTATGTACACTTCTGACATAAACATGTGGTATTAACTGTTTTCTCGGGCCCGGCATGGCCTAACGTGTTAAGGCGTGCGCTTCGTAATCTGAGGGTCGCGGGTTCGCGCCCGAGTCGCGTCAAACATGCTCGCCCTCCCAGCCGTGGGGGCGTTATAATGTAACGCGCAATCCCACTATTCGTTGGTAAAAGAGTAGCCAAAGAGTGTTGGGGTGGGTGGTGATGACTAGCTGCATTCCCTCTAGTCTTACACTGCTAAATCAGGGACGGCTAGCACAGATAGCCCTCGAGTAGCTTTGTGCAAAATTCCAAAAAAAAAAACAAACAGTTTTCTCAACTGTTGTTCTGTGTCATCAAATTATGATAGAAATACGTTACAAAATCTCGCAACAAAATTGCCAGTCCTTTATACTACACACTAACAAGTAATTCGAAACCGTACTCAAATACATCACAAATGAATCAGATAAAACAGTAACGTGTAACTTCAATTTCTGTAAACTCATAATGTCTTAAAACACATGCCATAAGTTTGTAATGACAACCATTTTATTGTACGGCTTATTAAAACCCCATAAAGAGGTTTCTGCCTGAAATCTTATACATGAACGTGAGAGAATCATCGAATAACAGGACAAACTTGTCACGTCTAAAAACAGACGTCATCATCTGATCGCTTACTGTCTCTAACTTTAGTTTTTACTCTTGTGAACTTTGAATCAACTGATCATTTACTGTCGGTAACTTTACTTTTTTACTGCTGTAAACTTTCAATCAACTGACCGTTTACTGTCAGTAACTCTAGTTTTTACTGTCGAATAACTTTGAGTCAACTGATCGTCACTTATCAGAGCATAACAAGATAATTTCTGAGGTTGAGTACAATTAATTAATAAATCCTGAGAAAAAACTTCAATCAAATAATTATTGTTATTCTAGGTCTGCAACAGTTTTGCAAATATTATAAATAAGAAAACAACTTATTCGTTAATCTTCGATTAAAATCTTCGTAATAAATTTCCACGAAAGAGAATCCATGTGTTACTGACTAATAAATTTTTATAGGTTTTTCATATTAATAGGTTGGCCGATACGCCTGCAATAATACAGAGTGTTCGGAAAGTCACTGTACAGTTTTGTAATCATATTTTATTCAGTCTATTTCAAGCCAGCAACTGATAGCGGTGTTTAGAAACAAAATAAGAAGGATCCAGACCTGTATTGATGCCAACGGTGGTCACTTTCACCATTGTTTATAATTGTTATTCATATTTACCTCCTGTATTCTATATTTAAACATGTCTGTTAATAAATATATAAGTGCACAGTGACTTTCCGAACACCCTGTATAATACGTTAGGTACAGTATTACCACAAAACCATATTTACTGAAAGCAAAGAAAAAATCACGATACTTATAGATTTGTGGTTCTCGTCTAAATTGTCCCTCAAAGATACAGCGTTATGTCTGCAGACTGACAATGTTAGAATCAGTGTTTTGGTGGATAGAGCACAGATTGCTCATGGTGTTGCTTTGTGCTTAACTTCAAACAAACTCATCTAAATTTATCAATTACATTTATAATTTAATGTTTTTTAATCGTTACTTTTATAATTTATAATTTAATATTTTTTATAATAACGCTAGAAACCGCGTTTCAATACTCGTGGTGGGCAGATCACAGAGAGCCCATTGTGCTTAATTCCAAACAATCAATGTAATTTTAATAATTAATGGTGTTATAATTTGATAATTAATAATTTTAATTTTTATAAAAATATGTTAGCTGTCCCTAATATAGCAGTGTAAGACTAGAGAGAAGGCAGCTAGTCATCACCTCCTACTCCTGGGATACTCTTTTACCAACGAATAGTGGAATTAACCGTAACATTACAACTCCCACATAGCTGAAAGGGCGAACATGTTTGGTGTGACGGAGATTCGAACCCTTGGATTACAAGTCGATTGCTCTTTAACCACCTGGCCATGCCGGACCTACCAAGGACGAGGTCAGACGACTCATCCTGTCTATCTCACGATCTATAGTTTTGTGAGTTCGTGTTCGAAGCAGTTGTTTTAAACCGTCAACCTAACATTCTTCATAGTAGTTAAGTCCTAAATCCACCAGCTAATGACCAAGAAACATGTTCTGTTTTTCCTTCAAGTAGTTTCTCTCTGACTACAAAGTGGAATATTTCAAATCTTAATGTTCTGATTATTCAGTTCATTCTTTGTCGTTTTGTTAACAGTTATCAGAGTCCGTTGGCTACAAAATAAATCTGTTATTGGTTAGGCTTTCAGGTGAAATTATTAAAATGTGTTTCTGTGTATTCCTCACAATACCTGAGACAGCGTACTTAGCTAAAGTAGATCAAAGTACAAAATTAATCAAATTTATTTCGTAGTTTCTTCTAGAAAAGAAAAAAAAAACATCCATTTCCCTAACTTATTCTTCGTGCAGAGCCCCCTAGTAGCTCAACAAAAAGTCCAAAGGCTAATCACACTAAAATTCGGGTTTCGATACCTCTAGTGAGCACAGGTAACCAATATATTTTGCAAAACAAAACCTTCTGGTAGATAATGTGATCTCACGCCGGTTCTGGAGTAGAAACTCAGTTGTTTTCAAAGCTGTTTCTTTCTACTGGTAACGTAGTAATACAGTCTGTAGTGAAGCCATTGAAATTTGTTCCATGACATTTCTACGTTTGTATCTCTGTCTTTGACTTATACCATCACGTGCTTAAGGTGGGTGTGAAATAAAATAAAAACTGGATTTAATTATCCTTAAGAGACATCTTAGTATTAAACCACGTACTGTTACTGGTTGGTATGAGCACGTGACATTACTTCCTTCTCAACTCTGTTCAGTGGGCGTGTTTATTTTGTCGAATTTTCGATGGCTGTTGGCGCTAATCGTCTTTAATTTAGAAGTGATAGGCTAGAGGATTGTTTTATTTTTTTTATTTTGCGCAAAACTACACGAGGGCTATCTGCGCTAGCCGTCCCTAATTTAGCAGCGTAAGACTAGAGGGAAGGCAGCTAGTCATCACCACCCACCGCCAACTCTTGGACTACTCTTTTACCAACGAATAGTGGAAATGACCGTCACATTATAGAGGGTAAGCAGCTAGTCAACATTACCCATCATCAACTCTTAGACCATTCGTTACAAAAGCAAAGTGGAATTGGCCGTCAAATTATAACGCTTCCATAGCATGTTCGTTGACGCAAATTGCGAGTCGAGCGCCCTTACTACCAGCCTTATATTAAGAAGGTATAATGCTGCTTAGCTTATATTGATATCATTCCCAAATAACTGCAGCATGAATATTTGAGGGGTTTTGACAAGATTTCTAAAGATCTGAATAAAACCCCATACTCACCCTTCTTTCATTTCACTTCTCTCAGTTCAATCCAATGTTGTTTTTTTGCCAACAGGATGCCACTGCCATCTACCGAAAATTAGCAATATTATCTCTTCTGACATGTCGCTTTCTTCGCTTGTTTCTTTGTTTTAATGTTAAGTACAAAGCCATACAGTAGGTTATCCGTGCTCTGTCTACCATGGGTATTGAAAACTGGTTTATATCAGTCTGTAAACATACCACTGTGCCATAAGGCTTGCTTTTTCTAAAAAATAAAATATCAAATTTTTCTCACACGGAGATGGTTCTTTCATGGTAATCTAATGATGTTTTAAAACCGGGGTCGTTTTCAGTTGTGATTTTATCAACGTCGGAGTTCTTTGGTAGACATTACATCTCCTTGGCCGGCATGGCAAGGTGGGTTAAAGCGTTCGACTCGTAATGTGAAGGTCGCAGGTTCGAATCCATGTCGCACCAAACATGCTCGTCCTTTCAGCCTTGGGAGCATTATAAAGTGACGGTTAATCCCACTATTAGTTGGTAGAAGAGTAGCCCAAGAGTTGGTGGTGGGCGATGATGACTAGCTGCCTTTCCTCTAGTCTTACACTGCTAAATTAGGGACGGCTAACGCAAATAGCTCTTGTATAGCTTTGCGAGAAATTCAAAAAACAAACAAACACATCACCTCATTAATCCAGTTTTATTCTGATATTTTTGTCACTGTGACATTGTGTTTGGGTTGTTCAGCATCGATTTCTTCACTTGTTTAAAGAGTAAGCAGTGGTACTTCGATAAAAAATGTTCATGTTTTCATCTTTCTCATAATTAAGTATCTGGCAAGTGACGTCAACCAGGACAGCGTGCTATAGATGATCATTATATATTTTTTAAAATTTACATTCTAGTGACGATAAAAAACAGTTGAAAATTTTAAAATTAGCCCACCTATAACGGGAATTTAAACCCGCCACCCTCAGATTAGGAGTCGAGCACCTTAACCACCTAGTCATGCCAGGCCTGTGAATATGGTACAATAAAGTTTTATAATTTGACATGAATATTTATTTGTACTTAAGCACAAAGTTACATAATGGGCTATCCGTGGTCTGACCACAACGGGTGTCGAAACCTGGTTTTTAGTGTTAGAGATATGCAGTGGAATGTCTGCATATTGAAATGCCCATATTTTCCATAATTGTTTTACCCCTTTAAACTATGATAACTGTTATGGTTGCTGCCAGATTTTTATTCCTTCCATATTTACTGAGCAGCCATTTTCACATTCTGTATTAGCATATCATCCTCTGATGTTTATCTTAACTACAACCATCATTTTGAAGTCTTTAACCAAATAAACAGCTTCATGTAATAAAGAAAAATCTTAAACATATATGTATATGGAATTAGTACTAACATTTATAAGCGTTATATCTGTAGTTATCTTGCAATGAAACTGCTTTAACCTGTGCCCTATAGGGTCGAAACACTTCCTTAGCTATTTGACAACCCAGGTCTAATCTCATTGGTCTTAAGAGCCCATATTCGTTACAGAATTATGGTTTTACTTCCGTTAAACAAAAAGAAGGCACTGTGGAAAGTGGGGGATGATTCACTCATTCTAATTTTCTAAAATTTTCTCTTAGTCTTCTATGGCCATTCACAAAGTTGTACCCAACCACCCTCTATCCATCTTATTTTTCATTAAGGTGTGACACACCTTCATCCATGAGTTTAATTTCTTCTATCGGAATGTCAGCTTAGTTCCAGCTTGATACACAGTTCGTACATTCATCAGATTTCTGGTTATCTACCATATACCATCAGATGACTGTCTTTCTGATGGATCTTGGCAACCATCATCATTGTGAAGTGAACTTTCCGTAATACAAGACTCTTCACCTCTATTTCCATCACCATTTCTACGTCTAAGAATCATGGATATCTATATTATCATAGTTGGTGAGGTCCCAATCTCTTTTGATACAACTGACCACTAGTCAAGAGTGTGCCCTGGATGTGTCATCCATCCTGTTGCTGCGCCATCTGAACCGTCCACCATCGAACATTCATTTTCATCCGCTTCTTCTGCCGCTCCAGAATGAGTGCACTTAAGGGGTGACCTCCCCTGTACGACAGCTCAGTCCAAACCTGCCGATACCTTCACTTAGTTTAGCGCGCCAGTCGACACGAGGTTCAGTGGTGTGCACGACCAGCTACTTGGAGCCATAAATGAGAGTTGTGTAGTAGTAGGAGACCAGTGTACAATGTCCATATCTAGGTTAGCCCAGATGTGCGAATGATAACGTCCAAAGGGAGGGACTAACTACTCCAACCATCGTAATAACCATGTGACGTCAATTTATTTGTTCAATTTAAAACAAAACTTAGAAAATGTCCCAAAACAGTAAGTCAGATTACTAACCCACGAGTCACTAGTAAAGTCATTTGATGTAATTCTCTTCTGTCATTGGTTCTATGAGCCACTACTTGCAACTATATAGCATCGAAACCAGTTACCTTCCTGTCTTTCCTCAATATGTTGCTTCAAAATGAATAACACAGGCCTACGTTGGTTTTATTGTCTTAAAATTTTTATATGTTCTATAATAATGCCTGTGCACTGAATCCGAAAATGATATCCATTTTTACCCATTATAGATTCTTCACAAAATATCATATGTACTTTTACATCAGTGAATCATTTTCATTGAATTTGGGTCACATTTTATCATGCTTAAAATGTTGACAACCACTGAGTATAGATTTCTTTAGACCAATCGCGACGTGAGAGTTTTATCGATTGTTCTAAAACCAACAAAAAACACACTGCTAGTATAAAAAAAGGTCAACAGGTCACATGACGTGTTATTTCTGCGAGCACATTATAATTGAGGAATTATTATTGGACATTATAATAGTTTAAGAATATTATTTATTCGTTGCTATGGCAGCAAGTTATGTTAATGACCCTAACATATTCTGTTATATTTGTGGTAAATGTGTGATTAAGAAAAAAAGGAAAAACATCACAGAATTTGTAAGAAAAAAACGTATTACACGTATTTTTGAATAACATTTGGGGACTAAGACAAACAAACCACGGATTCCACACAAATTTTGCACAACTTGTGTCGAAATGTTGAAAATGAATTAAAGGTAGGAGAGGTAGGTCTTTGCCGTTGGAAATACCAATTGTATGTTGTAAGTCTAGAAACCACAGAGATGACAGCTATTTTTGCTCATGTAACGTGCAAGACTACAAGACTCGAAATAAAAAGGAAATTTCTTATCCAGTTCCTCAATTTGCTTTAAGACCTCTTTCTCATGGACCTAATGTACCTGTACCTACTACACAAAACACTCTTGTTACAGTTTCATCTAATTCTGAATCTGATGTCAATAGAAATTATGGTAAGGATTGTTTTCAACTTGAAACATCTAGCTAGCCACAATTTATAATACAAGGTGAACTTAATGATTTGGTGAAAGATTTGGGTCTTCCATATGATTCTTCAGAGATTTGAGGGTCAATACTTCAAACTAATAACTTGCTTTTTCTAGAGACATCATTTTACTGACACAGAAATTGTGAGAAAAGAGTTTATACCATACTTTTCATAAGAAATTTCACTGGTTTATTGGAACATTATTGCTGAATTAATACCAGTGCTAGGAGTTGTAGTCTATAAACCAACTGAGTAGCGATTGTTCATTGATTCTTCCAAAAGAAGTCTAAAATGGTATTTATTTACCCTCACAATAGTAACATATACGAGGGCTGTTCAAAAAATACGCGGACTGTTTGAATTGCGCGGCTCCAGTTGGTTCCAGGGGAATCCGCTTGGTGTCGCTAGGTTTGCATAGATCAGCTGATTACGACGCCATTTCCCGATTGCAGATATCTTCATTTGTGTATTAGCCACGCGGTTTTAAGTGGAGTGCGATTTTTTCGTTTGGCGGATTTCAGAATGAATGACCTGAAGGAGCAACGACTTGCTGTAAAATTTCGTGTTAAACTTGGAAAATCTGCGACTGAAACTTTTGCTATGCTTAACACGGCTTACGGTGATGTTGCTATGAAGCGTACGGCATATTTCAAGTGGCATGAACGTTTTAAGGATGGTCGACAGTCCAGTGAAGATGATGAGCGTCCTGGACGTCCTTCCACGTCAACTGACGACCCACACGTCGACAAAATCAACACCCTGGTGCGGGCAAATCGACGTCTGACTGTCAGGGAGGTTGCTGAAGAGTGTGGGATATCAGTTGGATCTTTTTACGAGATTTTGACCGAAAAATTGAAGATGCACCGCGTTGCTGCGAAATTTGTGCCTCAAAACTCGTGAGTTTTTGGCCAAACACTCGATCACTGTTCTTCCCCACCCCTACTCACCTGACCTTGCTCTTTGCAATTTTTTCTTGTTCCCCAAACTCAAAAGACCCTTGAAAGGAAGAAGATTTCAGACGATTCCCGAGATTAAGGCAAATGCGACGAAGGAGCTGGAGGACGTTGCAAAAGAAGCGTACCAGGACTGTTTCAACAAGTGGAAACACCGTTGGGATAAGTGTGTGCGTTGGGGAGGAGAGTACTTTGAAGGGGTCCCAGACCTGTAACTTCTAAATAAAGTACATTTTGTTTTATGACGTCAGTCCGCGTATTTTTTTAACAGACCTCGTATGCATTTGTTCCTATTGCTCATTCGGTTCAGTTGAAGGTAACCTGCGAAAATCTCGTCTTAATGAGATCAAATACAAAGAACACGATTGATTACTTTGTGGACACTTAAAACTCTTGTATGTTGTTGAGTCAAGAATCCGGTTATACAAAGTTTCCATGTTTGTGTGTGTGAGTGGGACAGCAGAGCATGAACACTGAAGAAAGAAAGAATGGCCCCGCAGTTTCAGCCTAATACAAGAATCGAAAAAAAAAATGAACGTGAAAGTTTGGTTGACACAAAGAAAGTCCTATTACCTTCAATTCACGTGAAACTGAGATTGATGAAACAGTTTGTAAAGGTGTTAAACAAATATGGCGACTGTTTCAAGTGTCTACGTGAGCAATTCCCAGCTCTTTCAGAAGCAAAACTTAAATAAGAGATTTTTGTGAATCTCAGATTAAGAAATTGGCTTCGGAAGAATAGTTCGAAAGGACAATGAAGAAAGATGTAAAAGAAACGTTGATTGCCTTTAATAGACGCTATTGACACATTTTTTAGGAAACAACAAGAATCCAAGTTACGAAAATGCTCGACAAATTCGAAGAATTTGGTTATAATATGAGGTTGAAAGTTCACAGTTCATTTTTTACACTCACATATTGACCTCCTTGTCGCTGTCAGCGAAAAACAAAGAGACAGGTTTCATCAAAATATCAGGAGGGTTTAGATGAGATGTACAGAAAGGTGGAACGTCAGCATTATGGCTAATGACTGCTGGTCATTGAAACGAAATGTTCCAGTCTCAATACATAAAAGAAAGAACACAACACATAGTTTTGAGATTAAAAGACGTAGAATTTGCAAAAGAAGAAAAAATCAGGATGAATGATGATACATATTCGTTTGACATCAGTGTTCTTCCCTTTTCTTCAGGTTTTGTTTTGTACTTTTGTAAACAAGCATCATTATAAAAGAACTATGCATTGTGCTAAATTAAATAATAATTTATTGTAGGTAAGAGTCTTTCAGATTTGTAAAAAAATCATTGAGTGATAAAAAAAATTATTTTCAAAATATGCGTAGCTGAGTTATTGAAAATCTATTTTTAAAACCAATAGTTTGTTTGGTTTTGAATTTCGCACAAAGCTACTCGAGGGCTATTTGCGCGAGCCGTCCCCAATTTAACACTGTAAGACTAGAGGGAAGGCAGCTAGTCATCACCACCCACCGCTTACTCTTTGACCAACGAATAGTGGGTTTGACTGTAACATTATAACGCCCCCACCGCTGAAAGGGGGAGCATGTTTGGCGCGACGGGGATGCGAACCCGCGACCCTCAGATTACGAGGCGCACGCCTTAACATGCTTGGCCATGCCGGGCCTAAAACCAATAGTACTTTTATCGAGTTTAAATTCGCGAACCTATGTTACGAAAACCATTAGTATTTAGAACAGAAACTGGGATTTTTGACAATAACTCTGGCTTTAGCAAATATTGTGATAGAAACAGACCACTCTCCTGTGAAACGTGGAAAGGCAATATCCAAAGTAAAAAAAATTAGAAAATTCGCTGGGTCTATTCTTTTGTCGCCAAAACATTATCCAATTGACTGTCTTGACTATGCACGCTGCAGGAATCGAATCCTGAATCGTGAATGTTTAGGTGATACATCGTTTTGTTACTAAATCTTTCTTTTTTCTTAAAATTTGGTTTTGGGTGAGAAAAAAAAAACTGCATCAGTTACTGGAAGATTCTAATCAGTTTCACAGTTCTATCAACAGAAGTGTTAAGTGTTGTGGTTACAGCAAGTTACTCTTATCATTAACACAAGTGTTGTGTCAAGAACTGTAGTTACTGCAAGTTCCTCCAGTCTTACCATAAGACTTACAACGCTAGAGAACTAGATTTCGGTACAAACTCTCTGTGACATACAAGACCAGTGTCATCTTCAAGTGTAAGATTGGTATTGGTGAACAAACTTCTGTATGATTAGTGTTTTCTTTGTATGTTTATAGCTAAGCACAAAACTGCACAATAGTCTATCTAGCATTGTAAGTTCGCGGACATAATGTTGGGGACACTCACTGCAGTTTAGGGGTTTGTAACGAAGAGTTAAACCATTAATTTTGAAGATGGCAAAAAATGGTTGGTAATTATTTCTGTAATAAGTGTTCCAAATAAAACACGCTAGTAACACTGCGAGTTAGAATAAGATGTATATATTTCAATCTTACAACAGGTTGTTTTATACTGTTGTAAAATTCAACTGAATGATTTCGACTTCTCAGAATGGACATCAACAACTCCAATCCTTCAACTGATTTGTTTAACATCTCATCCCCTTTAAATCAATTTCCAAATTATATAATTTTGCATTTATATAAGAATATTCTTTTATAAAGCACAGAGCTGCAGAATAGGTTATCTGTGCTGTGCTCATCGCAAGGATCAAGCCCTGCATTTTACCGATAGACAACTACTACTGAGTCACCGGGGTCAACAAACAGTAACATTTGAATCTTTTATCAAAATGATCTTAAAAACTATTAATATTTAATACACTACTCTCGTGGATTACCAGATATCGACATTAATACACTATTATCGTGGACTACCACATCTTAGCATCAATACACTACTCTCGTGGATTACCAGATATCGACATTAATACACTATTATCGTGGACTACCACATCTTAGCATCAATACACTACTCTCGTGGATTACCAGATATCGACATTAATACACTATTATCGTGGACTACCACATCTTAGCATCAATACACTGCTCTCGTGGATTACCAGATATCGACATTAATACACTATTATCGTGGACTACCACATCTTAGCATCAATACACTACTCTCGTGGATTACCAGATATCGACATTAATACACTATTATCGTGGACTACTACATATTAGCATCAATACACTATTCTCGTGGGCTACCACCACTTGACAATAATACACTACTCTAGTGGGTTACCACATATTGACATTAATAAACACTACACTCGTGGGTTACCACATCTTGTTTGTTTGTGTGAGAACCTATAAAAGTCGGGTTTCTTTACCCACTTTAGGAAGGGTAACAATAGCCTATTGTGTATATTTGTGGTTAGCAAAAAAGAAACAAAAACCTCAGAAAGGGCACTGGGTCATCAAACATCACTAACATTTCCAGAAATTGTGAATTTCTTTACGAGAAATATCTTAAACATCATCTACATAGTAATAAATAACCAGAATCCAAGTTGTTAGATATGTGAAGACATTTAGTTACAAAAGAACTTCAATCACAAATGGACAATGATTTTAAAACCATATAGTGTCGGTCAGCTTTGGACATTTAGCAAATAATGTTTGTCTGCTTATTTCAAATATTTGCATAAAATTACATAAGAGCTAACTGACTTAGGTGTTCTAATTTTGAATTAATAGACTACATGAAAGGCAACTGGTCAACAGTACCTACCATTGGTTCATAGATTATTCTAATCGAATATGGAAGTTGACAGTTACACTTATAGTGAGCCCACGACTCTAGATGAGGAATGCGAGTTAGATAATGTTTAGGCCTGGTATGGCAAGGTTGTGAGGGCTCTGAAGGTCACAGGTTTAAATCCCTGTTACACTAAATATGCTCGCCCTTTCAGTTGTGGGACGTTATAAGGTGATGGCCAATCTCACTATTCGTTAGTAAAAGAGCACCTCAAGAGTTGGCGGTAGGTGGTGATAACTAGCTGCCTTCCCTCTAGTCTTACACTGCAAACTTAAGGAAGGCAAGTGCAGACTGTCCTCATGTATCTTTGCGCGAAATTCAGACAAAAAATTCTTATGAAATAGATTTTTCTTTGTTCAAGTACGTAATAATAAAAATAGTAGAAATATTAAAGTAATTCTCTTTCTTTTATTTATTTTATCTAGCTTTTGCTGCTATCTTTGCTAGATTTGTTATTCCATCTAGCCAGAGTGGCTGCATTTTTTTGACTGGATTAATGTCTAACATTTCTTTTGCATATTCAGTATTACTCTTTGTAACCTTAGTAGTGTTCTTGCTGTAGTGTTCTCTTTAATGAGACAAAGAGTTTTCAAAGTTACCATCACAAGCTTTTTTGTCTCGTTTAGTTTCATTGAAAGACACAATTTTAAAGAAATGCACTGTTACAAGTACAACTTTAGATATCAACTGGTCACACTTGGTTTGAAAACAATTCAAAGATGAAATAACACAACTTTTTGTTTTCAGTCACGAATGCTCGAGCAAGACTTTCGTCCTTAACCCGAGGCACCAACTTACGTGTCAAAATTCTCTTGTCCAATACAGAACCCGTGAGTCAGATATATAGAACTAAAAAATTCTCTTTCAAAGGTTAGATCATAGTCAGAATAATATTTAGAAAATATACTCAGTCTGTGTTTTTATCTAGCTCAAAGAGCTGTAGAATGATCACATAGCACATACACATAATCAATCATGCGTCCACACATGATGCGAGAGTGGATTGTTGCTTGGCAACTCACAGACCGTTCTTGTAATGTTGGAATATAGCTACTAGTGTATCGATAGTTCGTTAATATGTTAGAAAATGGTTATTGTTATTATCAAGGCTATAAATAAAACTAAGAAAAGCGCTTTCAGCCAAGATAGCGTAATTCAATCATATGATTTAACAAAATGTTTAAGAATAACAAAAGACCCATTGACCCACTTCGGATGTCCCATTCTTTAAACTAAATCATTATTAATGTTTTAAACCTTAAAATCAGCCCTTATCATTCGAGTAAATTTGAAAATTTCATTACCAAGATCACAAAAGCAAAGTTTGAAGAGAACAATAGGTCTTTTCCATTTACTTTAGGCATAAGAAATTAGGAAATAACACTTTCTGCCCAGGAACAAGTAAAAGTAAAAATTTTGTTGCATAGTGTTACACCAAGATACCTTTCTTTCATGACACTGTTAAGGTTATTCCCATCTGAATTACACTTATAATTCAAATTACGATAACTCGCATGCATTATCTTGCATATATTATAATTAATACCAATCTGCCATTTGTTTTCCCAACGTTAGGGAACTAGCAACACATCGATATCATCTGTACATTTACGTATTTTGTTGGCTATTCCTAGGTCCCGGCATGGCCAATCGTGTTAAAGCGTGCGACTCGTAATCTGAGGGTCGCGGGTTCGCGCCAAACATGCTCGCCCTCCCAGCCGTGGGGGCGATATAATGTTACGGTCAATCCCACTATTCGTTGGTAAAAGAGTAGCCCAAGAGTTGGCGATGGGTGGCGATGACTAGCTGCCTTCCCTCTAGTCTTACACTGCTAAATTAGGGACGGCTAGCACAGATAGCCCTCGAGTAGCTTTGTGCGAAATTCCAAAAACCAAAACCAATTGGCTATTCCTTCATATATAATTAATATCATTAATATAATTAAAACAAAGTAAAGGTCCTAAAACTAATCCATGAGGTACCTATTTGTGACATTAATCTAGTTTGACTGAAGTCCATTTATAACAACCCTCCGATTCCTTCTACACAATTAGCTAACTTATCACTTATTTTTAAAGCCTTTTGTGTAGTACCTTATCAAATGCATTCTGAAAATCCAGATACACCAAATATATACCTTATATAAAGAACCAGTAACCTTTTCATAAAATGTCAAAAAAATCATTTCTCAGTGAAACCACGTTTACTATTCATTAACATTCTAAATTTTTTAAATGACTTTTGCGAATCATCTTTTATCAGAATTTCCGAAACTTTTCCCACAGCCGATGTAAGGCTAATGGGTTTATAATTACCGAGACAATTTTTATTACTTCTCCTGAAAAGAGAAGTGGTATTAGCCAAGTTTTAATTCTTTGGCACTTGCCCACTATTCAAGCACTTACAAAAACAAGTAGCAGTATGGTAACATTGATTGTTTTATTAAACTTATTTTGTATTAATATATATTATTACAGTTCGTTATTTTCTAAATACGTGCTCCGTCATTTAACAAAAATAATTGTTCTTATTACGTTATATTAATCCAATATATTGTTGTCATCGCTTTATATTACTCACAAAAACTGTTGTCGTTACGTTATATTAATCCAATATATTTTTTAATTAGACTTAATTATGATAAGTTTCAAAACATTCTCTTCGGAATCCGGATCAGTTGAAATATCTGATTAACATTTTCAAATATTTATTTCCGAAACCAACTTGTGCCTTATGCACAGTTTTTTTTTCAAGAACTCCATTGAGAAAATTTTATTCAGATTATTATTTTTTAATAATGAAAAACAAACATAGGTTGCACTATAAAAATTGCAGTCAAGATGGACGTGATACTAGTTTGTTTAAAACATTTCTAATAAAAACTTCGCAACTCAATTAAGAAAAATAACGTATTCCAAACGTTAATACTGCTGTCGAGAAATCCTAGATATATGTACGTTCAACAAAAATGCGAGTACGGAAAACACGACCCGATTCTTATCAGTTTTATTTTTAAAATTCATATTAGGGAATATTTCTCAAAGTTTTAATTATTTATTTAAATTGTAGTGTAATCTTAGATATTGTGGTGAGATTAAAACACTTACGCCCTCTACTGCGAATATTTTCTTTAGTTTATTTTAAAACTAGAAAGGGATTGGATGATTAACGATTTTTTTTTTCAGATGTTCCATCTGCTATTTATTTTGGCAATTGAAGAGAAAAACCAGACTTATGTCTTCAGTAATAGGTTTTGGGATAAATTCCACATTCGACCTTTTTTCATAAATGATAGAAATTAGTAAAATTCTTACACAGTCATATTCTGTTGCATTTATGAACCGATGGATGAAGTCATCCACTCATCGCTTGTGTTTGGAATATGCATGTTTAGAAGACTTTAAAAACACATTTTTCAAACACAAAATAACGAAGCCTTGTGCTCAACAACTTGGAACATTTTTTCCTTCTGTTCAATATTTCGTAGAATTTGCAGTAGCATTAATGCCAGTTAATACAGGTGTTAACTGAATACAAAACACAAACTACCAAGCAGTAAAGCTGTAACCTACATGTCCATGTAACTTTTCATTGTAAGACTGAACCACCATACTTCACTCAGTTTACAACATTCATTATGTTGCCTTCTATTAGATTTAATGTCATGTTCGATACATTTTTTATATCTGCATTTGGAAAGACAGAATATTGTACCTACTCTAGCACTATTATCAGGAAAAGTTGGATTAAAATAAATTCAAACTTAAAACGTGTAAGAAAACAATACTTTTTAAAATTTTACATTATCTTTAGACAGTGGTGTCACTGGACACCCGCACGTGGGGCCCGTGTCTCGATTCTCCTGGACAATGTCTTGAAAAATCATAATACAGAGTGTTCGGAAAGTCACTGTGCACTAATATATTTATTAACAGACATGTTTCAATATAGAATACAGGAGGTAAATATGAATAACAATTATAAACAATGTTGAAAGTGACCACCGTTGACATCAATACAGACCTGGATCCTTCTTATTTTGTTTCTAAACACTGGTATCAGTTGCTGGCTTGAAACAGACTGAATGAATGCTGATTACAAAACTGCACTTTCCGAACACCCTGTGCAAAATGATTATCAACATGACACTTAGATGCCAAAAATTCTTGCACTAATAGTCTGAGCCTCGAATTTTAAACAACTACTGAAGTCTCTGTTTTTAGGAAATGAATAAAGTCTGAAGGACACTCCAGTAGTCAAACTCTGAAAATGATTTACAGTCTGTAAAAGCTACTCATGTTTAAATTACTCAATTTCTTCCTCTAAAAGTAAACCATTAAAAAAAAGATTTAGACTTTACAAGAACTATTACATTTTTGTTGTAATTATATGAATATGTGATTATTTTAATTCAATACAATTTTAGCAAATTCTAAAACAATATAAAGACTAGTATTTTTCTATTTAAGGACCCGGATATCACAAAGAAGAAAGTTGACTCAAAACAGTTCGTCCTCATTAGGAGATAAACTTTAACAATTCAGTTTTATAAGAAATATGAGCATAATAATTAGCTTCAATCTTTCAATTTAAAGAATATGGTACCGTAACTTCCAATTATCCCTAACACCAGTTTAGACACCTTTCCATCAGACCGTTTAAATGAGCTTAATAAAATTGTTTTTTTAAGGTCTTCAAATTTATCTATGATGTTACTTATCAGAAAAGCTAGTAATATAGCCTATATTGGTTCATGTTAAGATTATTACACGTACAGTTATTCAAAAATAAAATATTACAAATATTCAATTTCGTGTAGAAACTTCTAGTTATTATAAAAGAAAAAGATTCTGTAAATAAATTATAAAAGTGTGACATCTTTACAAACTTTACTGATTGGTATTAAAACAATAATGGATAATATGAAAATGGTAAAAAACATGTAAATAAATCATTGGTTTGTTTGTTTGGTTTTGAAATTTGGACAAAGCTACACAAGGGTTATCACACAGTTATAACTTTAGCTTTAATAAGGAAATTTCATATTTATTTTCTAATGGTCAAACCTACTATATTCGTAAGTATGTTTGTTTTGAATTTCGCACAAAGCTACTCAAGGTCTAGCTGCGTTAGCCGTTCCTAATTTAAATCCTAAATTGTGTCCTAATCCACACAAAACTGAACTGGTGTGTGGATGTTTGAAAATGCAGGATGGAACACATATCACATGCATGGAAAAGTCCATATTATATCTGTGTGTGTTTTAAGTTTTCATAACATCACTCTCATAACAATAACAAATGTGCACATTTGGGTAATTCATAACACATTAATTTTAATAAAAACAGTATAATTCAATTCAAGTAACACAATAAATACAGAATTTATTAATTTTCTTCAAAATGTTAAAATACCACAGTACTTCGAGATTCTAAATTACATCTACCTTTCACATGTAACTGAAACACATGGATCATAAACAGCTTGGCATCTATACAATAAAATTTAAACAAAACAGCATTACAGTGCATCATTAAGATTCTCAGATGAAACTATAAAAACAATTAAACAGCAAAGAAAATTTGATTTAAAATATAAACAGAATAAGGTACAAGACACAAAGAGATGAAATGAGTTTCAAAGTTTTAATATGAATCATGTTTTGTCAAATGTATAATGTTTATGGCTCTTTCTCCCCACCCAAGTTCCCATGTCTGCTAACATAAAAGCTACAAACATTTTAAAATCAACCACCTGTTCAGCTGACAGGAGTTTAACCTGGAACCATTAGGTAGTTTCTGGTCATGTTACAGACTACTCTCGTTCATGCTATCCATGTCTATAACTTGTCCATTGATTTGGGTGCGTCCTCGTCGTGAGGCCAGACGTTCATGCCGGAAGTTTTCATAGTGAACAGATCGAGTTACTTCCACTAGGTCTTGCATGTGTGTCCTAAATAAATAAACCTTTCACTGAAACCAGCTCTTTGGGAATGTTCCCACAGAATATTTCAGCTGTTTTAAATATGGGCTGACTTATATTTGTTTTTGGCTTTAACATCCTCTATCAGTGCATGTCACACTACATACTGACTTCAAGGTATAACAAAGACATCAAGAGGATAGAATTAAAAACCACTTCTTTGTAGAAGATTCTTTGAGTAGAATACCACAATATTTAAAAAAAAGCAATGTAACTTTAGAGAATCAGTGACTCTGAGAGGACAGGAACATCTTTAGAGCTAAAGGTAACATTTCAAATTCATTTTCTGACTCACTACAAAGATGGAGCTGAAATGGAACTTTTAACAGGTTTATCTGAAGTAGGCGACTACAGCTGATCACCTGGGTATAAGAATGAAACATAATGGGCTAATCTTCTGTTGTAGTGTTGTATACAATGTGTAATCTCATAAACTGCTGAGTGTATTTCATACATTTTTACAGTCTTGCATAAAACTAATCTTCTTGAGGTTTTACTATTATATTTAAAGTAAAATACAAAAGGAAGGGTTAGCAATTCTCACATTTTACTTTCTTCCAATTGAGGGTAACAACTGCGAAAAATGTTTTTTGGCACAATAATAAGTATAATTATCTAATACATGTAATTCACAGCCAATTAGTTTCAGTAAATGTGTTACCATCATCAGGGCAAAATTCTAGTGTCTGTTAAGTAAGTAATTAGTTCCAACGGTTAATAAGAAAGTTTGTTTTTGGAAAACCAGATCAAGATATGGAGGGAAAGCAGAGTTACATGCTAGAATATTAAACACAAACAAGTCTTCCAACAGCACAAGTTGATTGGCCCATCATCTACGTTGATACACAGGGATTTGTTTTTGATTATATAAATACTTTCTCTCAAGTTTCCTCACATGTTAATTTTGGCACTTCTTAGATTATTACTTTATACCATTCATAAATATCATCACAGTTCCAGAATTGTTCAGGTACAACAGAGAACGTTATGTTACATTACCATGTTACTAGTGTCATTTTATTCTTGTTTCTAATTTTCTTACTTAACGGACACTGTAGAATTTTGTCTTGATGATTTAACACGTTTATCAAAAGTAGTTGGCTGTAATTTATAATTATTAGTCTGACAAAAATGTCTTTCTTCACACTTGTAATTCTTAAGTTACCAGCACATTAAGAAATCTCAATGTGTAATTAATACGCATGTAAGCAGATTATACCACACGTGGAATGTCACCAGATCTAGTTAATACCGTGGAGTAACTGTTGAACAGTGATGCTCCTGGACTTCTAATCTTTATTAATGAAACTGTCCATTTATAATGAATTCCATCAAACAACACCTTCCAAACATATTGAGTAGCTAGCATACATGTTCAAGCTTAGCACTGTTTCATTAAATACTTCCTTCACCAGGCAGTCACTACGATTGAAGTCGTGTTGTTCATTATTACTGTTGTCTTTAAAGTTTTTAGACAAACAATATTAAGTTTCAGAGATGAGACTGATTTCACACTATTATTTATTTATTTTTAACACCAGAGAGCACCAAATCTGACATTAGAAAAACTTATACCAGTAAGCTAAACTTAACTCAAAATTTTCATGGAAGCGATACCCAAATGACAATTTTGTGTGTTTGTTTGCAGATGAGAACAAAGACACATAATGTACTGTCCATACCATGCCCAATGTGGGTATCGAAGTTTGGTTTTTTAGTGTTACAAGTCTGAAGACTTACTGTTGCAACACTGTGGGGGGTTACCAAAACTGAAGTGTCCAGTAATGTAATCCTCACAAATAAAAACAGCTTATTATCTAGATTAAATACTGGGCTAATATTATTAAGCCCTGATCTATGAACTCAGCTTCGCAAGAGTTTGTATGAACTTTAAAAACTATGTCAGAAGATAGTTTGTTTTTTTCATATTACAGTGTCAGTTTGGTATAGGTTTACAAGTAAATGTAGTTCTTTGGCAATTCAGATAATTAAAAATAAGTTCTCCACTCTACAATTTCACAGGATCTAATAATTTAAGAATACTGACTTCCTGTAATAAATATCATGTGCACGACCTGTTGTAGCATTACAAATTCTTGACAGAAATGTCATAATTGAGAACTCTTGTCATATTAAAGATTTCTGCCATTACGTGATGATGAGAAAACTACTTGTATCTCAAAACGGCTGGTATGGGTATAAACACTTTTACCAAAATAAAGCAGAAAACAACGTTCCAACTTTCTTAAGTCATCTCCAGGTTAACAAAGAGACTGTCTTGCTGTTTTAATATAAACCTTTTGACTGGCATAACTTTAGTATGAGAGATTCAACAGTTACTTAGACAAAAACTGTGGAAAAACTTGAAACTTACATGCAGAGAAATACTTACCTGGAAATTAAAAATTTCACATATAATTCATTATTGATATTTTCAAATCATTTGGAGTGATCTATAACACACATTTGTCGTTAAATGTTAAACTTAGATCAACACTAATTTGTGTTAGACAAAAATACAACAGATAATTTACTGTTCATGATAATAATAATGAAATAAACTCAAGTTCCAAACAAAACTAACCTTATAAGCATATCCCTTAGGTCTGAGAACTCACAGTGACCTTTGTTCTCAACCTCTACAAGACCCCACTGTGTTCGTCGTCCATATACAGTTCTTCCATTGACTGGATACTGCTGGTTGCTTCCAACAACAGCAAATGGTAGCATTTCCTGAGAAAAATGTTTTATGTTTGACACTCACTAACACGAAGGTTTAAGTAGGAAGAACAAACACCACAGTGACACTCAGATGATGACAAACTGAATATCAGACTAATCAATGAAGATTTCACATAAATGTACATGTAATCAGATAAACATTTAGTCATAAACTAAAATATTCAGATATGCATTAGGCATTTCTAACATTATAAAAATGGTATGTCAAAATCTGCTTCCCAGCTAAAACCTGCTATTAGTAATTAGAACACACTATCAAATGTTTGAAGGTTTGGAAAAAAAACTACTTGTTTTTTCTATTTTTTTAATTTCATCAATAAAAGTCAGATACTTCACACCAATCATTTGGTCATCATACACAAAGATACGACAGTTTGTGGAACTAATGTTTAATTGTGGTCCAATGAAATTAAAATTTGTCTACTTGGTACTTTGACTTAACAACTTTTCCTCTTAATTAAACTAAATAAAACATTACATATAAAACAGTTTAAACTACAACATTTAAGTAGCAAGTTTTCCTCTCTTGACACACTTTAGAATGATTGCATGTTGATGTGTGTATCAAAATGGTTTTTATTCACATTTAACCACATTAATCTGGGTGCATAATTGCTGTACAATATCAGTAATAGAAAACAATTTATTTCACACTTGTTCCATTAACTACTGGCTAAAATAAACTCAGTTCCTAGTTTTGACAATTTCCAACCTATTCCATAATGAAGCATTCTGAAAGTTTTAAAATCTATCAAGCTTGTTGTAACTTATTATTTGACATTGGGATGATCTAAACTGCTTGTGTGTTAATAACCATTCTTACTCTGATTTTATTATTTGACACTGTCTCTTCTGGGTCTTCTTCAAGTTCTTTCATAGGGTAAGTCCGAATTCCATTGTTAGCAAGGTCTTGTTTGATCTAAAAACAATTGTGATATACAAGTGACTTACCATCCTTACACAGCTTTACTCAACAATAAATGTAATACGTCACAGTAGCGTATCGACTAAATTTGCTTAACGTATATAAAATACCGATTTCATATTTATACACAATTCTTGTAGTTACCAAGTTTGTAAAAGACACACAATTGGAAATATCATTGAGAATACATAACATTTATTTTCTTTGCATGGTACTCAGTTAACTTTTCTTTTTCAAACACCTACTTTTGACTCCTATTAACTTACTTCATGCAACTCCTACTTTTCATCACCTTGTTTTACTTTCTTTTTATGACTCCTTTTCAGTCAGACTAAATTATACCAACTTTTATCACAAAATCTCATGATAAAACAATGAATACCTACAACGTTACCTTATGTACAGCAGAAAAATAACATTAGAATATAATTTTAATAAATTCACAGACAAAGTTCTTCTATTTGCAGATTTCAACAAAATTTCATTTAAAGCTTGTCACTTATAAAGATCTGTTAACTCTCTATCTACAATAGCATGATTTGAAAATTTTAAAATAATAAAGATTTATAAATTTAAAATTATATTTTAATTTTTGAAAAACCATATACTTATTTTTCAAAGTTTATAAGTTTGTTTTTTTTTAATTATAGTACACTTATCTTAATACATTTTCACATCTATTACAATTTTCTTTGTAGTTCTGTTATAAAAGCATACTTTTTGAATAAAAGGTGTAACGTAATCATAAGTTCTCTTTCAACAGTATTTCAAACTCAATTATACATCAAATATCACGAATCATATATAGATTATAAAAATTACCCTTTGTTTGAAGGCAGTTCTTTCTTCAACAGTCAAAGTATCAGCTTTAGCTATGACTGGCACAATATTCACACACCTGTCTAATCTTCTCATAAATTCTATATCAAGTGGTGAAAGTCTGAAAAATATCATTATTAATCTCAAACATTTTACACTAAACTACAATCACAAAAAACACCCGTGACTTACTGAACTTTTATTAAGAAAAAACATAGAACTGATGGAAAGGGTTGAGAGGAGGGTTGTTATAATGGTACTGAGGATGGAAGGGTTGTCATATATGAGAGTTTAAGATCCTTAAAATTGTTTTATCTTGAAAAATAAGCAGAGTTAGAATGGACCTGATTGAAATGATTAAGTTTGTAAACAAAAGTCAGAGGAGGTCTGATTGAAATGTTTAAGTTTGTAAACAAAAGTCAGAGGAGGTCTGACTGAAATGTTTAAGTTTGTAAACAAAAGTCAGGGTAGGTCTGACTGAAATGTTTAAGTTTGTAAACAAAAGTCAGAGGAGGTCTGACTGAAATGTTTAAGTTTGTAAACAAAAGTCAGAGTAGGTCTGATTGAAATGTTTAAGTTTGTAAACAAAAGTCAGGGTAGGTCTGACTGAAATGTTTAAGTTTGTACACAAAAGTCAGGGTAGGTCTGATTGAAATGTTTAAGTTTGTACACAAAAGTCAGGGTAGGTCTGATTGAAATGTTTAAGTTTGTAAACAAAAGTCAGAGGAGGTCTGACTGAAATGTTTAAGTTTGTAAACAAAAGTCAGGGTAGGTCTGACTGAAATGTTTAAGTTTGTAAACAAAAGTCAGAGGAGGTCTGACTGAAATGTTTAAGTTTGTAAACAAAAGTCAGGGTAGGTCTGACTGAAATGTTTAAGTTTGTACACAAAAGTCAGGGTAGGTCTGATTGAAATGTTTAAGTTTGTAAACAAAAGTCAGAGGAGGTCTGTCTGAAATGTTTAAGTTTGTAAACAAAAGTAAGAGGAGGTCTGACTGAAATGTTTAAGTTTGTAAACAAAAGTCAGAGTAGGTCTGATTGAAATGTTTAAGATTGTAAACAAAAGTCAGAGTAGGTCTGATTGAAATGTTTAAGATTGTAAACAAAAGTCAGAGTAGGTCTGATTGAAATGTTTAAGTTTGTACACAAAAGTCAGAGTAGGTCTGATTGAAATGTTTAAGATTGTAAAGTGAACTGATAATGTTGATGTATCAACATTTTTCATAGTTAACAGTGAGAATTATAGAACAAGGAGACAGAAATATAGATTTAGATAAGGTAGAAGTTGTCTTCTGTTAAGAATTTTAATTTTCAAATATGGTGATTGAAAGGTTTTTGGTTTGATTTGTTTTGAATTTTGCACTAAACTACACGAACGATATCTGTGCTAGCCAACCCTAATCTTGCAGTGTAAGACTAGGAAGCTAGTCATCACCACCCACTGCCAACTCTTGGGCTACTCTTTTACTAATGAATAGTGGGATTGACCATCATATTATAATGCCCCCATGGCTGAAAGGGTGAGCATATTTGGTGCGACAGGGATTCAAGCCCGTGACCTTCAGATTACGAGTCGAGTGCCTTAACCACCTGGCCATGTAGGGCCCTATGGAATGGGTTGCCTTCCAATGTTAAAGAGGCAGTAAAATTGAGTAAGTTTAAAAGACAACTTGATAGATAAATGAAAAAATTGAGTAAGTTTAAAAGATAGCTTGATAGATAAATAAGGGCTGGCTATAAATTGAGTAAGTTTAAAAGATAGCTTGATAGATAAATGAATAAGGGCTGGCTATATATTCTTATCAATTTATTCATTTGATAGTTTTAGTTTGGTTTAAAGCAGAAGTTCCCAGGTATAAGATGTCCCACAGTAATGCACCAAATTTATGAAATAACCATTTGCTGAAAGAGTAAAGAATACAATAAAATGTTAAAACATTAAAAATTCATAAAGTAATATACATCTATGCTGTACATCTGGCACTGCTGTCTCTTTAACACATAAAACTAAACAGTTGATTTCCAGTTGGATTGACACTTATAAAATCAAAGTATAGGAATGAGACAAATGTGGGGCCAGATTTTCATTTGAACATCTCACAAACTGACCAGTCATCTGCAAGATTGCTTAAACAAAGCAGGTATCACCCTTCACGTTAAAGTCAGTCATAAAATAAATAAAAAAAAGTCCATATTTAAATCTCTCTTCATTGTTCTTTGCTGTAAACTGGAACCAAGCTATGCAGGTAGCAAAATACATATATGCAACACCAGCTACACATCATAGAAACTATTTTTAATGAGAGGTGGTCTGCCAACACAGTACAAACATTGACAGTGGTCTGCTGGTTGGCAAAGTTTGGGAATCCCTGGTTAGAGGATGGGACAACTCAGATGGACCAATAGGGTCCTTGTTGTCCTTAAACATTATGTTATATCAATGTTTCTGTTGAATCAAAATCAAGTCATTTTGTTAAATCAAAAGTCAGTTTTTTCCAACAAAGCAAAAACTGTAATAAACATTTTTTGAAAATTAAAAATATGTAAGCTTCTAAGATGTTAATATAAAGTATAATGTCCATTTTTGTATTTCTACATTATTTCTATCTCTTTTAAATAAAGAGTAACTTATCCTATAAAAAGATAATAGTATGGTTAAAAAAGTTTTAAAATCAACAGAAATGCTATTTTGTAGCAAAAATAATATTAATAAAAAAAGGAAAACACAAACAAACCTACTGTAGTCTTTTCTATTTAGGTAATTTATACATTATGTTTATTCTATGAAACTGTAAAAAGGCAGATGTTTTATCTTGGACATATCTCTATAACACGCCTTTAAAATTCAATTCAGCAGTTTTGGTTACTTATGATTCAAGATAAAAGTGTTTCATTAACTGGTGTTATGAATGTGAAGAAAAAAATTTTAGTTTGTTCACTTTGGAAAAGTTTGATTTTAAAAATCATAAACTACTTTAAAATGACATCTAATTATTGTCCTTCCTCATTATTGACCATTAAAGGAAGTACTGCTGAAAAAGCAATCAAACTGAGCATATGACAGACGCTAGAATGATGTTCACAAGGACCTCAACTACGGCCACTGAAACCTTACTTTATCACAGAGTTTAAGATATGTGCTACTCCTAAGACGAGTTGCACAAGAGATAAATTCAATCTATGTTTACTCAGCTGAGGCAGTCACCTGCTACTATTTAATGTAAATAAATTTTTCTTGAAAGTACGTTATGTTGGTGATGAATAGTTAAAAAAAAACTAACTAATAAAAATTATCCCCCACCACTTTCATTCAGTCACTCTAATTCCCAGAATTCATTTTGCATAGTTGAGCTCATATAATGTCATATCATTTCACAGTTTCATATGGCTCTTTCTTGCACGTCATCCTTAAAGATAACTCACTTTCCAACTCTATGTCACCTACCTGATAGTGTTGTTTCAACAATATCCAGATCTGTACATTAATTCTGTACAAGTTGCTCCTTTTAAAAGGTGTAGTTATATAATATGATTACAGTGTAAGAGTCTGGAGTTGATGTAACACATAAAAGTATATGAAATCTATATGAAAATGCTTAACCAAGGTAATAAATTTAAAATACTAAATTCTACTTTAACTCAGAAAGTAGGTTATGTCTCGTAAACACAATAACAAAGCAATTTGGCATTTCTCACATTTCATCACTTTATTAATGTACTATTAAAAAAACTTATATTCAGCTTATATATGATCCACCATATATTTTATTCAACACAACTCGATTCTTAAGGTGAATTCAGTTTTACTGTACATGAACAGAATGATCCACTGTGACATTATTTTACTGTTTATTTAACAGCACCTACTGTCCGAGTTAAAACAACATTGAGGCTTTTTGTTTTTAACCTTCTAATTTTCAAGGGATAAAAGTATATTATTGTAATGTATATGACTTAATTACATTATATTCTGAACCAAGCATGCAATGTTATTTACCTGGATTCAAGCAATCAGTACTTACGAATGTCCAGTTGGAGCTATGAAGTACAAACAGCAATGAATGCGTGTGTCAGGAATATGTTTTTTACGAGATACGCTTTGTTCTTCACTCAAGTAGTTTTCATACTGTTCATTGATATAATCCAGAACTGGCAGCCAGCTACGAAAAGAAGTGTACACTTTATATCATTAGATTCAATTAAGTCATATCACTATATTACCAAGAGTTCTTGAAATGTATATTAAGTTTTCTCAAATGAACAGCTCGAGAACCTTGTTATGAAAGGATTTTGTTTGTTTCCTTGTAATTAAGCAAAAGGCAACACAGCATGCTATCTGATTTTTAGCATTATAAGCTATCAGACTTACCACCTTGTTATTAGGGGTAAAGTCATAATAAAATGACCTTTATACTTTTATAGGAAATTTATAATGGCATCAATGCCAGGTATGCATAAGAAACTGCTAAACGTATTGACAAAATAAAACACACTACTATAAACTACATTATAATATAATTATTTGCAAAGTATTTCATCAAATAAATATTATATAAAAATTCCTGCATTAGTTTTTTTTATTACCAATGCTGTACAAGTGGCATAAGAATTAGTTGGGAATATGAAACACAAGTTCCTATTTTCCTAGCCAGGTGTATGTATGTTAAATTTAAGTAGAATGTAAAACAAACAATTTTCAACCATGAATTAAACAACCATAATGACTAAACCAGCTCTGGGAAGCTTAATGATTTTAATCAACTTTACAGGATAAGAATTAACCAGAACTTATTAACGAAACGTTAATTTTCAAGACTAGCTGATAACATTGAGTAAGGGAAGAAAATCTCAATAGATAACATATTTCATAAGAAAAAATATACAGAAAATTCACAAATTGGGCATAGCTTATTCTTGATTAACCCTAAAAAATTGCACAGTGACTGTTAGAACAAGACTTTATTTCAACAAGTATAAATTCTGTTGCTCTGCTTACATTAGTTCTTCAAAGCATCTTGTCTCTGTCAGAAGCATAATAAACATATCAGTAATGTAGAGGAAACATGACACAGCAGTGATACGACCCATTCTGTGGGTTTCTTTTAATCATTATACTGGTGTTTAAATAGCAACACCAATAAAATGTTTTCACAAGGACTTGTATTTTTTAAGTGGTCATACACACATATATGATTACTAAACAAATTTTCATTAAATATTCTACAATGAATGTCATTGGTCAACTAAACCAAATATCACCTTGCATGAGTACACGTGTGCCAGTGTATAAACAAAATTATGAGCTTAAATATGCAGTAAAAAACTTAAGTAAATATGTTAGAAGGACTTGCATGCTGTTAGTTATGTACTTTACTGTCCACTTTTAAGACAACTGTTGGTTTAAAACAACATCTATAACAACAGAAACTGTTAGCTCATTACTGCTATACCAATCAGACATTTTGGTATGAAAAAGTTAATTAAATTCTAAATCATACAGTTAATTGTATTATTATATTAGAAGGAAAATGAAATCATATTTCTCCTTATATTATATCCAGATACTGTATAAAAATTTATGGTTTTAAATTATTAGTTAATATAAACCTTACATTTGTTTGTGAAATGAAATCAGTATTTTTATTACTTCAACATTCAAACACAAGAGATCCTAGTTCCTACAAGTACACTGTAAGTGAAACGTTTCAAAGTACACGAACAGAATGATGCAGATTGTCAAACATAGCATGACATCACAAATGTTTTACCAAAACATGATTATGTAAACATTTTACACTGATGTGATGGTACATTTAAAACTGTTTTAGTGTTTGTTAGTGTCTGTAGAGTTTGTTCTAGACAATATTCTGCAGAGTTTGTTCCAGATGTTATACTGTAGCTTGTAATGAGAAGGTTTATGCGAAACAAACACGTTGAGAGTGATGAATTATAGTTCATCAAGGTTCAACAGACACACTATAGACACACACACACACAAATATCAAACTATTTCAGATTTTACCAGACTTTGTGTGTGTGTGTGCATCTATTACCAACTCATACTTTAACTTAGGTTAACAGTTACTTAACCAGAAATTATTCAACTGAAATGTTAAAACAAAGTTCAACTCCAACCAAATAACAATGTTATTTCAAATTTAACTAATGTTTGATGGTGTAATCTACTTTTATTCACTTGAGAAAGGTTACGTGAAAAAAGATACCTGAATATAAACATTGGTAATACCAAAACTGATTCACATAACACACAAAACTGAATAAGAAAGAAAACTTGCCACTTATCATTATTGATTTGGTCTCCAAAACCAGGTGTATCTGTCACTGTTAATCTCAACCTCACACCTTTCTCTTCAATTACTGTAACAAATATCACAAACATTCTAATCTTAACATATACAGATCAAAGTTAGACAACGTTTTAAAGTCTTACAAGAGCATTCAAAAGGAAAAACATCTGATAATTAAAAAATAAAAAAAACTTATTTCAATATCCTTTGATATCCATATCACCAACTATCACACTTGAATCCAAATTCTTCTTCATTTTAAAAGTTACATAGTGTGGTTTAGAACAGTCTATTTCATAAATTAGATATTACAGAAGATTTCCAAATGAAAAACTGGTAGTTTTAATCATTAAACCCCACAGTATCACCGTGACACTAAAGATGTTCTATCATTCTGTAGCTACATGTAGTTTGTATCCCTCTTTTTTTCAGAAGATAAATATATACATCAGACTAGTCAGACATCACTCAGAGTAGCTGGTTTCTGTGAAAGTTCAAATTTTCTTTGTTTTTAAGCAATGAAATAACAATTTTCTTCAATACTAATAAATTTCTAAAATAATATTTCTAGTCTTCTAGACTAATACAAGTTAACTTAATTAATATCTAAAATTCCTACTTTTGGATCCATGGTACTCAGTTTAGTTTCAATCTCTTGAATTCATTGTTTGAGTTCATAAAAGCAAGCTTAACCATTGTTTTAATTCCTGTTTCTGAATTCATGGTACTCAGTTTAGTTTCAATCTCTTGAATTCATTGTTTTAATTCTTGTTTCTGGATTCATGGTACTCAGTTTAGTTTCAATCTCTTGAATTCATTGATTGAGTTCATAAAATCAAGCTTAACTATTGTTTAATTCCTGTTTCTGGATTCATGGTACTCAGTTTAATTTCAATCTCTTGAATTCATTGTTTAATTTCATAAAAGCAAGCTTAACTATTGTTTTAATTCCTGTTTCTGAATTCATGGTACTCAGTTTAGTTTCAATCTCTTCAATTCATTGTTTGAGTTCATGAAAGCAAGTTTAACTATTGTTTTAATTCCTGTTTCTGGATGCAAGTTCACAGTTACTACAGTCTCTGAAATTCATGTTTATTATTTTAGTCACTTAAGCACAGGATGAACAATTGTAAAGTTATTTTAGTTATCAGAAGAAACAAGCTTAATGCTTCATGAACTATTTAGATTTGTTTTGAATTTCAAGACATTTGGTGAAATTACAAACACTGATGAACACCTAGTTTCATTTCACAATCTTTTTGTTGTTGCTGTTTTTCTTGATACAAGGCTAAGCATACAAACTGACTATCTGCACTCTGTTAATTACAAGGAATTGAATCCAGGATTTTTTACTTGTAAGCCCATAAACTTACTGTTCAATACCTCATATTTTTTAACCTTTATGCAAGCCTATTATTATAAATTCTGTGCCAACTGAAAACAAAATCAGAATTTTTTGTTCCTGTATCCTGCACATGTAAGGCAACATGCTATATTATTATTTACTGTTTGATTCTGAGTTTTAACTGGAAAAAAAAAATCTGAATTATTATTCAGCAGTTTGTGTTTAGTGACCACAAGCGAATGAATCTTGTAGATACAAAAAGTACAATTTTTATTTATAAGTTTTGGATAGACCTCAAAACAACTGGAAAATTACAACTGAAAAAATTCAAAGTTGTTTAAATATTATATAGCAATCTATATACATTGAATTTATGCTATAACACTTTAAAAATAATTCATATTAATATTTTATTTTAATTTTAATGCTCGTAACCAAGAGATAAGATTACAACTATATTCATGTTTTACAAACTTTAAACAAACATAGCAGGTAGTGTAAATGTAAATAAGTGAAATGATTATAACTGATGAAGAAAAACAAACAAATATATTTTTATTAAAATATGGACTGAAATCAACTGCAGTTGAAACAAAAACCATATTAAAAATATTAAAACAAATATGAAAATTTCTGTCCATGAATTATAATAAATTAAGTAGGTTAATCACAAATCAGAAAAACAGTTTCTGGATTTAATTTATTGGCCAAAAATCAATAAACATTCAGTATTTCCTATTCAAAACTTTTATACTTTCTTCAAATGTGTCAATCTATAGATATGTATATAATTTTAGATTAAGTATATTATCTAGTCCTACTGTTAGAGATTTTATCTTTAAGAAATAATAAAAGTGTGTTTTTCACACAATAAAATATTTTATTTTCCAATAGATATCATCTAGTGTGAAAATTTTAATTTATCAAACAAAAACAACTTCAAAATTTTAATTATTTTTAAGACTTTACATTTTCAGAGATGTATGTATTTTTATATTGACAAAAGAACTTTAGTTTAAATTATTTGTTTAATTACATGATAGTTAGTAACGACTTTTGAGTTATTCTATATAAATGACTGTACAGTAACAACACATGGGTCAAGCACATGAAATCTTTCAAAGAAACTTTTGTTTGTTTTTGAATTTTGCACAAAGCTACATGAGGGCTATCTGCACTAGCCATTCCTAATTTAGCAGTGTAAGGCTAGATGGAAAGCAGCTAGTCATAAACACCCACTGCTAACTCTTGGGCTATGTTTTTACCTATGAATAGTGGAACTGACCCTCACATTATAATACTCCTATGACTGAAAGGGCAAGCACATTTGGTGCGACTTGGATTCGAACCTCTGACCTCAGCCAATCACCCTAACTACCTGGCTATGCCGAGACTAAAAACTTCTGTAATCACTTTCCATAAATTGACGATATGGCACTAAATAACTTCATGCCCTTAAATGAATACTGTAAAATGTGTTCACATTTTACTTGATTCAATTACACAAGATGCAAGGAAAATGATTTCCTTAAATTACACACAACCTTTTATTTGTTCACTTACCATGACTAACAGACTTCACGTGTGTCGTCTTTGCAATCTCAACCTTCTCCTCTGTTTTTGAACAAGAACGTAGACTTACGTTTGCTTTGAACAAAGTATTAATGAGTGTTGACTTGCCTAGTCCACTTCTACCTGAAAATTAACGTAAACAAGTTTAGTGAAGGATGAAAAATGGTAAATGGGTTGATTTAAAGGAAAACGCATGCATTATAAGGAAACTTTAAATTTATCCACTCAGGAATTAATATGTGCCATCCTTAGGTACCCTGCTATTAGTATTTTAAGCCAGGCTAACTAAAATAATAACTCTTGTTGGATGTCTTAAATAAGAAAATTTTTGTTTATCACTTCATACATAAGCTTGTAAGTTAAGCCAGAAAAACTACAACAGTCAAAAGCTTGTAAGAAAATAGAGTAATACAAAACTTACAATTCCAGAAAATAATGGTTAGTTAAAAACAGTTGATTTATATGTTTAGATAGAGTTATTTGAAATTAAATTATTTTTAATACTACTTCTAAAGAACCGATATTTGGTATGGAGGACAAGTGAAATATAATTTGTCCATTTAACTCAAGACATACATACTAGATATTTCTGTCTGAAAATATCTGTTACCTTCCAGGAAAACTCTATACATAATTTAGCAAATAGATACTGAGCATTGTTGAACTCCATCCAGCAAACCATTAGTTTCACTACACAAAATTACCAATAACAAGAAAAAAATTAAGTACAAGGACAAAAGGTATTGAATAACATTTAAAGCACATTTCAGTCTGTAATCATGCCATATATAGTTCTTAAAGGATATATCTATTTACTTCAAAAGTAAATTCATATATACAACCATTTAAAAATAGAATTAAATATTATATATATATAAATTACCTGAGCTACACCCATTCATTTGTAAAATATTTAACTTTACCTAATTGTAAATTCAATTTTTCTATCTGTCCTACAAGATTAACTCACCAACCACCATAATGTTAAACTCAAAGCCTCGTTTTAAGACCTTTTTCCTGATCTGTTCCTGTAACGTGTCTATCCCAACATATCCTGCAATTTCAGTTTTTAGGTTTCCCCAGTGTGTTGTCTCAACCAGAGTGTCAGCCATGATGGTGAAGAAATCCTCAACACTCAACTGTCCTGAAGAGAAAATTGTATTCCAAAGCATAAGGTGGATTTTTTTTTTCATTATATCATTATATAACATTGAAATATTGTATTCTTAACTCTAAGTAAAACTACACATTTATTACAGAACAGTTAACAAGTTGTAGTTTAGTATGCGTACAAAAACTATCCCACCCAAAGAGCAGCGTGATGAAAACAGTGATTGTAATTACACCACCCAAAGAGCAGCGTGATGAAAACAGTGATTGTAATTACACCACCCAAAGAGCAGCGTGATGAAAACAGTGATTGTAATTACACAATGCTAAAAACATCCACGAAAACTGAATTTTCATTCAAAATTGTGACTTAATTTTAACTTCACAAATCAACTATCTAAGAAAATACACTCAACAATAATTCTAGGATTAAAAACTCAAGAGTTGGAACAAAATACTTATGATTATGTTTGCAGCTAATTACACTTAACGTATAGTAATAATACTGACCATTATAAAGTAAAATTGTTGCAAAAAGAAATGGGGCTTTGGCTGCAAAGTGAAACAAGCAGGTACAATCCCAACATACTCCAACTTGGATTAAAACAACATGTTACAGATAATTGTTGTAATAATATAGAATGGAGAAATATTAGTAAAATATGTTATCACCTTATATCTAGATAACTTTAGCAAACAATACTATACTGATACCATTGTTATTATTAGAAGAAACTATTCACTTAGATGTTTAATCTGCTGTTCTTATTTGCCCTGGAACCTTTTATTTGACTATTTTACAATTCTAAAAGCAAAAGTTACTTTCATTGGAGAACATAACTAAAGTAAGAGTTTAGAAATCTCCAGCTGTTTTTTTTTTTATGAATTTATTAGAAAATCTAACAATTTTTATTTCTAGTTAGTCTGTTATAAACACTTAGTTACCTTTATATTCAGGGATCATAACTTCTTAGCAGCAGTTCATTAAGATATTTTTTTAAATATTCTAACCAGAATCAAATATAAGGTTTCTTTCATGCACAACATTCTGAAATAATTTGGTTCAGATTTTTTAGTTCACTGTTTTTTAAACTTAACTGACAACCTTCAAATAAAATAACTAATTTGTTATTTCTACTCTGAATCTCATACTGCATTATGTCCAAACACTCCTAAGTTTTTATTAAAACACAACCTGTACAAACCTAATTATAACTTTTGCCAGTAACTCTTTCAATATGCATGTTTTGGATCTGTTTTTGATAAAACTCATTACCCTATGTAATATTTCATAAACTGACCTTATGTTTTCCCATACGTTAACAATTCTTTAAATCTTAGCTTTGAAAAATAGAAATCAACTGTGATATGTATACAGCAATGGTAATATTTTACCAACATCACTATAATTATATCACCAGTCACTAATGGGAGAAAGACATCATTCATGTTTCATATAGTTTATCATCTTTGAACTGGCTGACTCAGAAACACCAACTTGTCACTTGTTTACTACCAATGAGAGAAAGGCATCATTCATGTTTCATATAGTTTATCATCTTTGAATTGCTGACTCAGTAACATCAACTTGTCACTTGTTTTCTACCAATGAGAGAAAGACATCATTCATGTTTCATATAGTTTATCATCTTTGAACTAGCTAACTCAGTAACATCAACTTGTCACTTGTTTACTACCAATGAGAGAAAGACATCATTCATGTTTCATATAGTTTATCATCTTTGAACTGGCTAACTCAGTAACATCAACTTGTCACTTGTTTACTACCAATGAGAGAAAGACATCATTATGTTTCATATAGTTTATTTTTGAACTGGCTAACTCAGTAACATCAACTTGTCACATGTTTACTACCAAAGACATTCATTGTGTTTCATATAGTTTATTTTGAACTGGCTGTCCCAGAAACATCAACTTGTCACTTGTTTACTACCAAACACATTCATTATGTTTCATATAGTTTATTTTTGAACTGGCTGTCCCAGAAACATCAACTTGTCACTTGTTTACTACCAAAGACATTCATTGTGTTTCATATAGTTTATCACCTTTAAACTGGCTGACCCAGAAACATCAACTTGTCACTCGTTTACTACCACAAGAAAAAGACATTCATTATGTTTCATATATAAATTGGCAGAAATGATAAAAGCAACTGATTAGTTTGGACAATTGTGCTACATTGTAAATCACAAGTACTCTGAAGATTTACAGCTTAAGTTTGTTTTCAACAAACAGTTCTAGATAGAGACAATTCATAGTTAAATTTTTTGTGTACCTGTTCACAGAAAATTTATATTCTCACCAGTTTTTTTTATTTGAAAGTTATTGAGAAAAAGCTAAATGTAATTCAGCTGAAGGCATAATTTTCAAAGTAAGTCCTTAGATCTACATTTGTTAGCTTTATTTTCTTTGTTTAAAACAAATTATCTCGATTTACTCTCAGAAAACACCAAGTTTACTGTTTTTATTTTTTGTACATGGCTTTAGAAAAGTTCTTTCATTCAATTCTTGACTTTGATTGGCCAATTCTTTTGGTTTCCATTAGTTAAGATACTGCCCAATATCACTTTTTTTACATTTATTAAATTAGTATAATACTTGAAAACAACTGTACATACATTTACATAAACATAAAAAAAAAGTTTCATGTACTAAGTTAAGATAAAAAAACTACCTTATGTTAATGTTTAATAGACAAAAGATAAAAGAAAAAAAAAAGGCCAAGGACAGTTATCATGAAAATAGTAATAGTTAAAGTTATTATGGATTTTAACAGTATTGAAAATACAAATGTTAAGAATATTCTTAAAATTTTAACCATGAAATCAGCAGCTATAAAACACAAGTTCTAAAGTTTATATTAGAACTTTGGATAAATCAATGTATTCATTCATAATGGTTTTTAAAATATAGGTAGTACCAATGTACACTTAAATTCGGAATCCCTCTCAAAATTTGTTGGGTCTACAGAGAGTCCTATTGGTGAAAAGTTCGCATCTTTTTCTACAAATTTATTTCAAGTTCATTATAAATAAGTATCTACATGAATTGCTGTATATTAATGTTGCAAACTGACTGTAAAAGTCATGATAACTGATTTGCTGAAGACACCACACAATGTTTTTTTCTCTTTTAAACAAAATCCAAATGTTTATAAAGAAACTAACTTCAAATATTGAACCCAGACAAATGCAAAAACCCTAAGTACACAAATCCAACTTAATATACCCAATCAATCAGAGCCCACTGAGTACAAATTAAAAGCTAGAAAAGTAAATCCCTATGATAATCTAAACCATTAAATTGAGTCATCATCTTTCACAGTTACCATAAGTTACAATGCTACAACTAGCCTAAAAGAAAGACATTAGGAATGGCTTTCAGCAAAATGATACAATTTCTTAAAGGTCTTTTTCTGGGTGGTTCAGGGTCACCAAATTAATCCATTTTATGTTGTTTACCAATGCCATTAAGTATACTGGATTGCCTTTACCTGGAATGTATAAATCTCCAATCTGAACATGTCTATGATTTGAGAGAATAAATATTTTTTTTTGTATCAGAAAGGGCTGTTATACATCCTTCCCAAAAGTGAATGACTTATGGCAGAATCACACAACTTATGAAATGCTAAATATAATTTGAAACACATCAACCCACAATGACTTCATATCTTTTGCTGTCAAATCAATTATTATATTGTATATTCAAAATAATTTTTTATAATGTATAGTATATATTTCATTAGTGAACTTTATTAAAAAATATGAATGTTTGGACTTCAAAACATACAACGTATAATACAAGACTGACTTCTAAATTACTTTTACATATTTCACCTTATAAAATTAGAACAAATATTTTTATCAATATTCTCTTTAGTAATACAACTATGAAAGGTTGCATACAATGGGTTTTAGCGATTCCAGTCAAAAATATTGCTAACAACGAGTATACCCAACTAATGAACCAATGCATTCTAGCTTTTAAGTCATTGCTAATTCCTAGCCCTAGTTCGTTTGGTGATGGTAATAGTATTAGTGCCATATTAAATAAGAGAAATTAATTTTTAGTTGCTAATAATAATTTTTTCATTTTATGCATTTCAATATTCGACATCTTGACAAAATACTCTGAAGGTATGACGGCAAAATACAAACAACCAAAAACACGAATACTGCATCTCAACTTCTAATTAAAGCGTCACACCCCAGAGTGAAACAAACGTAAGAAAATCGTTTTTTTTTTTTAAATCCCGAGCGCCTTCTGGGTGATTCAGAAATAACTAACTTATCTTGATCTTTGATAAAACTATCGCTGTAAAGCATAATTACGAAATTTTTTTAAACATATAACTTGAACAACAGGTTCATAATAGCAGTAAAATTAATGTAATATGTGCACTTTTATTCATTAATAATTATGACTAACTTATTATACGAAGTTATAAAATATCGCAAACACGAAAAATAATACAGCTCTGGTATTACCTAAATTTGCACACGACATAAATGTTATCGATTACCAAATGAAATTACATTGACATTTATCACAAACTGTTATGTCAATAGATATTTTTGTACTAAGTAATTACTTGGTAATCAGTTACTAAAATCGTATATTACGTGATTGTAATATTATAAGCCTCACAACTAAACCAGTACGTACAAAACTCAAAAGTTTCAGTTATTTGCGATTAGTAATATTAGTTTCATCAAAGTTCACAGTAGACGTTATTCCTCAGACTTTATGCATTTGTTTAGTCAGGTTCAAAATTTTTTCGCTGTCCAATTCCTGATAAATAAAGAATTTAACGTTTAAAATATAACAGGCCTAATACTGATATCTAACGATATATGTAAGTTTATATTCTTCGTCAGCTTGTAAGAGACATACATGGCGGTTGGTTTGTTCTAGATTTCGCGCAAATCTACACGAGGGCTATCTGCGATAACCATCCCTTATCTAGCTGTGTAAGACTACAGGAAAGAAAGCTAGTCATCACCAATTACTGGGCTTCTCTTTTAATAATGAATAGTGGTTTTTACCTTAACACTATAACACCCTACGGCTGAATGGGCAAGCATGTTTGGTATCTCAAGGATTCGAACCCGTGACCCTCAGAAAATGAATCGAGCGTCCTAATCACATGGCTATGCCAGGCCCGTATACACTGACTATAAAAGTTGTTGTATCATACGGCTTTTGTAAACAGTGTGCCAAATGTTTGATCAATGAAAGTAATTTTTTCTCGGTTCTCCCGCCCCCAGCAAATTCTCCAAGCGTAGGATTTGTAGATCTCTACCTCCTTGAATAACAATAGCCGTTGTTTACCTCAAGATAAAAAAATATATATATATTTTCTATAAATATCGAATCCAGCGAATACTATCAACCTCACCCTGCTACATTCTCATGTTCTCCACGTCTCATAAATGTCAAATCACATTTAAATTAATGGTATTTAATTTCACACACTTTGTCCACTTTACAAATATTGATTATACAACTTCTTTGAAAGAAAAAATCTAATTAAAATTAAAGTAACGTGTCTGTTACTGTTAGTCTAACTAGTCTACGTAATTACATTGAATTTAAAATAGTGGCGTACACTGGCGTCAGCAAGGGTATAAATTACCATTGCTCTAGACAATATGGCAGCAGGTTTTGTTTTTCTCATACTTCCTCTGATAATAACGAAGATAAGTGATGAGCTCTGTAATTCTTAGAGAAACACTGCGTCCCCTACAGGAGACTAGACACTTCCACCTACACTGGTAAGCTGATACTGTGATAGAAATGAAATTAAAACAACTCGACACACTTAGATACGTACTGCTTTTAAAACATGTTTCACTAAACTGTTTATGTACGAAATTATTTGTGGGGATCCCAGTAACGTACGAGTCACACAAAAATATCGTTAACAAAAAAATCACCATCTTAATTTTTATCTTAACGAGTTTTATTGATTACTGTTATGTTTTTATATGCATTTTTAAGTTGTTGTTGTTGTTGTTGTTTTGAATTAAGCACAAAGCTACACAATGGGCTATCTGTGCTTTGCCCACCACGAGTATCGAAACCCGGTTTTTAGCGTTGTAAGTCCGCAGACATACCGCTGAGCCATTGGAGGGTTATGTTTTATATGTATCTTACACAGAAAACGACTGATTTCACCCAGTTTATTTGATTTTTTTTTTTTACACTGAGTACTGTAGCATGCAGAATATAAAATCACAAGTGTTGCAATATGTGGACCCTGCTCCCAAGCAGTTAGTAATTAGATGGTTAAATTACATTAGTCCCAACCACGGAAACTTGTATATTTGAGGTTTTAATTCAGTAGTAACAGGAGCGCCATTTCAGATGTCACTAGAGGAGGAGTAGCTTTTACTGGCAGTTCTATTCCCAAAATAATAACAACAAGCACAGGGTAGGGAGAAAGGAGCAACTGTGTCACTCCCTGACCTACCTAACTGATGCCTACTAATGCAGTCTTCAACCCCAGACGCGTTTTATTGTACTGAAAATAGCCACGTGATGATATAAGAGGGAGTAATGCTTCCAACACAGAACAGAGGGGAACAGCTACTGCCTTTAAACTCGACAGGAATTCTTGTAAAAATTTTATCACTATATGTTTATAAGATATCTATTGTGAATATTATGTGCTAAAAAAAAAACGCAAACTGCCTCGTGTTAAATTATGAAGTAATAAACATTTCTGCTACTGCTCAGATGAATTATACAGAATTATTATTCTACACACTATTTTGTTTTGTTTTTTTTTACAAAATGTTTTAAACCTCAAATTAATGACTTGTTTTTACACTGTTTACTATTCAAGTGGGCCCATGCACTGAATCATTTGAATTTGTTTTATGTTTTGGCCTGTTAAAACACTCGGTTAATAGAAAGGAGAAAAATAATATGGATGTCATTATTTATTTTCTGCATGAAATAGATAGGAGACTAGTAACAAGTAGGGGTAATGTAATGATGGATAATTAGTAGGTATAATATAGTAATGGGTAACTAACGTGTACATAGTAAGTAGTAGCGGTAATGGGTAAATAATAGGAATACATAGTACCTTGTAGATGTAATAATGGGTAATTAATAGGTGCACATAATAGCTGGTAGGGGTAATGTAGTAATGGGCAATTAGTAGAAGTATACAGTATCTAGTAGTAGTAATGTGGTAATGGGTAACTAATAGGAGCACATAGCAACTAGTAGGGGTAATGTAATATTGGTATTATTCTTCAGTTTGTGTTAAAGATCCTGTGTTAAGAGACCCACAAGCAATTTGGTGCTTCATATAAATAGTTTAGAGAAATGTGTTTAAATCCACTGGTATTTTACAGATTAAGTGGTTTTTGTTTGCAAATAATTAACATAATTCAAAGCAAAATCTAGAAAAAACTGTTTTACAACACTAGTTTAACTCAAAACCTATTAGAAACCGCAGCAATATTTCTAACGAAAAATTCAAATTTCAGTTTATCTTAGATTATATTTTCTGATGCAGATGAATCACTTTTGCTGGTATACTAAATCATTGAAGTTCTCTAGAAATAATTTAACACAAAACTACATTTCATGTTTCAAGATTTAACATATTACTATATCTTACTATTGTACAACACAAAAGTCAACCTTAGTTTTGAAATAAAGTTGAGTTAAGAGTTATTCTAGTAACAAAATTCAGTAAATCTTGTCATTCTTAACCTTCAAACCAAACTATACATTTTATAATTATAACCAACAAGTTTCCAATAAAATATGTTTTCAGTTTTAAACTATGACAGTCTATGCAGATAACTGTTAAAAGGAAAGGCATGTGGAATCTGTGGGTAAAACTTGATGTTCTAGTGACAAGTACATTTCCCCAATAACAGACAGATGAAGCAAATACAACAAATGTCTGGTTAACATGTTCTGTGCTATAGAGTAAAAGTAACTTTCAGAAGTGAAATTCACTCTAACAACCCACACGGTCCAAGCCTGAAAGTGAGTCACAAGGCAGGTCACCAAGTCACAGCTGCTTCGAGGCATCTGACTATCCATTTTTATTTTTTTTTTTAACAGAGTGAACAGAGGGATGCATGTGTAATTATTCTTTTTAAACTAGCTAGCTACTAATGTTCTTCAAAGCCACAATTCATCTATCTAAAAACAGATGTGGCACATACCATATGTATGTTGTCATGATAGGCACATTCTTTCTGCAGAGTCATGACAATTTTTTTGTTGTTGTTTCACAGAAAATTTAGTTAGCCTCTAAACAGTTTTGAAGTTAAACATTCCCAATTTAAGTGATGTAGAAATTAAATTGTGATGTGAATATTACAATACACGTTACCTTTTTCAAACCATACATAATAACCAAAACTGTATCTCAGAACGACTGGTATGGGTATTAACACTTTCATTGATAAGGAGAGAATAATATTTTGACCTTCCTAGGTCATCTAGGTTTTTGTTAACCTGAAAATAACATAGAAAGATCGAAACGTTGTTCTCTGGTCATCAATAAAAGTGTTAATGCCCACATCAGCCGTTCTGAGATGGTTTTATTTCAAGCAGGTTTCTCGTCATGAAGAATAACTAAAACTATTATATGTTTCAACTTCTGCCAAAAATATAAAAAAAAAACATGATTAAAAGATGGTTTAACAAATAATCAATTACAATGAATTGTATCAATACAAGCTCTGAACACTATACTGTAGACACTAATAAAAGTGTGTATGGAACACAGAAGTCAGTTACTGGCTTCTACCTCATAATAACTTCAGAAGCACTAGATTCCTGACAAAAGCTTTCACCTAGAGTATCGGTGATGCCCCAGGTATCAGCTACTTCTTGGTCATCAGAGAGCAAGATCGAGTAGAGGAAAGAATTATACTGCCCACTAACCTGTTGAATCTTGTCCCATATGACTTTGGAATTGGTGGTAGAAGAGATGCCAGTTGTGAACTAAATCCAAGATTCCTCCTGGCTTTGACATCTTACCTGCCAAGCACATTCATAGACCTGCTGGAAAGTGATGTGGTTCAAGACTGTGTACCATGTGGCAGGCAGTATTCCACCACGGACAAGGATAACCTGGAAAATGTACCGAGGTTTTAGGAATGCATTAAGTAGCTGCCTGTATAATACAGTTAGTCACTGCTGCCACACGATCGTCTATCGATGGCTTACAGACGACGGCAGGATCAAGTGTTACAAGAGCAGTGAAAGAGGGCCAGTTGGCTTGATCCAGCTTCTACTGGGGCATAAAGGTCGGGTTGTATCGACCACGTACAGTCTCTCTCAAAATGATCACTGCCCCATGAATAACTGTCAACCCTCCATGAAAAGTGAGAGAACAGTGAAGGGGAGCAAACTGAGAAACCAATAAGAGTAAAGGACAGACTAGGTGCATGAAAATAAGTAGAAGAACCAGTGCTGAAAAGAGAAAGGTTGTGACCTGAGAGCATACACTCTACAGAACAACCTCTCCCCATCAATATCAGTACCTCCCCAGAGAGGATTGTCCATCAAAGTCCCTCAGGATTAAAATAGGAGATGGTAACTGTTCAATGAGAGCATCAAGATCTGATTGATCATAGGTCTCTTCAGGAGACAGGTAGAGAGAACAAACAGTGATGATATGACTCAAGGAAACAAGAATGACTATGGCCTCCAAGGGTGTGTCGAGTGGCAAAGACAAGGTGGGTACATGCTGATCAACCAACAGTGCTACCCCTCCATCACACAACCTGTCATTTCTGTACAAAAAAACACTACCGAAAAGTGACTGTATCGGTAGGTTTCAGAAATGTTTCCTGTAAGGAAAGACATACAGGATGGTAGGAAGCAATCAGTGCTTTGATATCCAAATTAGAACTTTAACCTCAACAGTTCCACTGTACCAAAGTGGCCATTTTTATTTATATGTAGACGAATTGGGTAGAGAGCCCTTCTATTTTTGACCACATCTTTTTTCTTTATTCGAGGGAGGTCTGTCAACCTACATGGATGCTGCCATGGGCCGATTGGGCAGGTCTTTGTCATTGAAAAAGGATTCCAGCAACTGAGAATATGAGAAAATGATTGTTTTGCATCTTGGGGCGGGAGAAGATGTACCTGAGGAAACGCCCATACCCAGAACCAAAGGAAGCGAATCTTGGGGTTTGCTGGAATGAATGTTAGGGACAGAGATGGGTGTTGATGTTGATTCAACTTTTCTAACCATGGAGATCAAAAGACTTTTCATACAGTTTGAGAATGATTCTTTTGGAGATACAGAAATATCTGTCTGCACTCCCACTGTAATAGTGGAACAAAATGCAACAGCATATGTCCAAGAGGAAGCGATGGACAGTAACTTTTGAGCCTCAGGGTAAGTAATGCCTTGAATCATTTTCAAACACTGCACCTCTTTCTTCCAATCAGTCAAGGCAAGAATGAAAGTAAGATGGGTGAGAGCTGTTGCAATTAACGCAATGAGGGTCTGTTTCACACTCATAGGCTTCATGGTCCTTACCACCACAATGAGCACATGTCAAGGAACCACGACATAATGTCTTCGAGTGACCAAACTGCTGACACTGGAAACATACGAGAGGGTTTGGAATGTATGATCATACCTTGCAATTAAGATTACCTGTCTTGATGGTGGCAGGTGGATGCGGTGATGTAAATATTAAAATGAGAACAGTGGTCGGCATCATAATTCCATCTTTGCGAGGGGAGATATGTCTCACTGTAGATACTCCTTGGGTGGAGAAACCAGCAAGAATCTCTGACTTGAGGATGTTCTTCACATCCCTCTCAACAATAACTCTTCAAGACGAATTGAAAGTAGCATGGGGCATAACCTCAATGGGTATGTCCCAATCACCTTTGAATGTATGAGTTCACTGTCTTTAGATGTAGATGTTTCCACCAGTATTTTACCATAGGAAAGCTTTTTGACTGACTCTATAGAGCCAGCAAGTCCCTCTAGTCCCTTCCGAATAAAAAAGGAGAGATATTTACCCCAAAGGTTTGTCTGAAAGAGAATGCAATATAAGAAAACAAGGTGCAGGTGTTACAGATGTTGAAGATTGCTGCTCAGAATCTTTAAGATGTGGTCATTTACCTATGGACTGTTTTTTCACTATTTAAGTTTTTATTTGGTGGATCCATAATACAGAAAGAATGTTTCAGTGCCCACTGACCCACCCACCATGGAGCCCTATGAGGAGATGCAATACAATTCCAAACAAGTACACTGCATCAATGCCAGGGTTTCATGAGCACAATACTCAAACACCAGTATTAGATACTATGTCCACAACACCTGTTGAGAACATCCAACACTGGTACTTAGTTAAACCCTATCCCAAGTGAACCAGCAGACTGACAAGTACACTGCATCAACACCAGGGTTTCATGAGCACCATACCCACATACCAGCATTAGATATAATGTCCACAACACCTGTTGAGAACATCCAACACTGGTATTTGGATGACCCTAGCCCAAGTGGACCAGCAGACTGACCCTCGGGGGCCCACCTCAAGACTGCCCATCTACAGGAATTCAAGGCCAAAGTGGTGTGTTAAGGTTGGACCCCTCAACCACCAGGATCCTCTCCTCCTCTTCATGGGTCACCTTGTACATCAAACACATGGATGGATGTTTAGATCCCAGAGGAGGTAAACTGTAAGAACAGAACCTTCTCTGGGAGGTTACCTCACCACATACAGGAATCCACACCGAGGGGATGTGGATGTTTGTGTCACACCAAAACTAGTGTAAAACCAACCAGTCCACTGTGGTTACCATTCATCCACACAGAAGTATCACTTCCAGAAAACAGGTTGAACATTAAATAACAGATTGCTTACACTATCATTCTATTAATCCTATGTTCATGACTGGGGGCTAAAGTATATAGAATACGACTTTACAGTGTCAATCAAAATGGAATTACATATTTGATGAAAGTCATTAATTATTTAATTTTTTTCCTAAATTCACAATTTTAAGGCAGTTCTTGGTGATGAGGAAATATCGGATACAATTCATATTGATACCGAAAAACCACAGATACATTTTGTAGATTCTAGTGGTTATGAAATACAACATTCACACCATTCTTTGCACAAACATCAGTTTGCACTAAGACTTGTCAGTGTCTGAATGAAACTGATGTCATCAATTCATGAATGTATCTCAAGCACAAATAGTTTTATAACATCTGATTTTGTGGGTACAACATATTTGTACACTTTATTAAAAGCTTGCTTTATTTTGTGTAAATACATGTAGTAAATTAGAAATTATGTCAACATTCCAGGTTTGATCCCTATACACATTTAGTTCCACAAAATGGATCAATTTTATTACCTTGACTTTAAATATGTTTGTGTGTCTTCCAGATAAAGTCTTTATAAATATACTTGACTATTTTATTGAACGAATTTTTTTACAGAAACATAAACTTCTGCCTACACAACATACAACTATTTTACCATCATTTCAAAGCATAAAAATACAAAACTTAAGTTATAAATTGAAATAAATGTGATTTTTGTTTTGTTTTTTTAGCCAATGCTATCATTTAACTCACTCTACATTATGTAGCATTTACCTTTAGTAGCCAGATATTCAGCTTTTGCTATTATTTTAGCTTTTTCTGTGTGTGATAGGAAGATACCAAGAACTTTACGAACAACATTTACAATATTGTTTGATTCCACGTAACCTCTTCCTTGGATGTCTGCTTCCAGAAACGTTTCTCGAAGAGCTGAAAAAAATTGTTTACATTAACACCAGTCACACAGATACAATTTTAGCACGAACATAACCAAATAAGAGACATGTCTGGGAGAATATCTGGCATACTACGGCAGGTCATTAACTAACTCTTACACTTTTAAAAAATTAGGAAAAGTTTTTATTTATTCACTTTTTGTGCATGAAAAATTCAAATTACCACTATTATAAGTCTTAAATGTACCAAGCAAACAAAGAATCTTTTATTATGTCTAATTGATGGAATGCTGCATGTATTTGTAACACTACTTGGTAAATGTATGATACAGATTTGTATATTATTAATGAAGATTTCCCTTCATAAATAATCAATCACACAGAGGATACCCTTTTCATATAAAATGTAAGATCACATGTAAACTCAACTCGTTAGCACCTTCCATGAAATCTTTTCTACTTTTAAAGATAAGGGTTGACCTAAATGGGCCAAAGGTTCCGATTTCACAAATAAAAAATCTTTCTCGAACTTTTTTTTTCTCAAATAAGAAGCTGACTCTAGAAGTTGGAAATAAAAGACCTTTGCAAGTGTATGTGCTGTATAATCCTCAGTCACCTGCAGGTGTTGGGTCTACATTATTATCCTTAAGGGCATTTCCTGTTACCTTTAACATTCAGTCTGTTACATTTCTTGGAATTCTGTCTTGACATTGATTATGAAACTTACATTCCTACCATGTTTTATCACTGCATAGGTTTTGCTGTTACACCCACAAGCTAACTTGTAAAATGAAACGTGAAAGTGAAACTCAAAAGTTCCAATTACGTTCACATCAGTGAATTTTTTACAGCACACACAAAAAATAAGATACTTTATGAGAATTAAAAATCTTAATATTAGATTTTCAAGAGAAAAGTTACTTTAATTTTTTTTCAATTTTCAATGAATTTCATGTGCTCATCTGATTATTAATAGAATACATCAGGAATGTTTTCTTGACAAATCTATGAAGAAAGTTTTTGAATATCTGGAGTATACAAGTATCTAATGCTACAACTGCATTATTTTATTTTGGGTGAAAGACAAACACACATTTCACATTTAGGCTGTTCATTGAAAAACAAACAAAGTTGAAGGTGAAAGAAAAACTTTGCATACATTAATAACTAACCACCAAACTGATAGTTCACAAACACAACAAATCATCTGGTAAACCATTCTACTGATTTACAAGTCTAGCATGAAAACGACTGGTTTAAGAACAAATCTTTAATATACCAATATCTTAATACTGAAGTCAGAATTTTCAGTTCCTTCATGTGCTGTTCAGATAGACTACATGAAAGCAGGTGTTTAAAGCCCTTATAATATTAAACAGATGAACTATTTTATTTATACAAACAGGGATAATATTGGCAACCTTCCAACTAAAAATAATTTTGCTAGTGTCAAGAGACTTAAAAAAAACAAAAAAACAGTTAAACTGCCCACTAACTCCTTGGGCAAGTGTATGAAGTTTTAGAACAAATCTATCCAGAGGTTTATAAAACAGTTCTCTCTGCATTATCATTAAATGTTGATTTCAAAAAAACCTAAATCTTTTATCCATTCATTTAAACACATCCCTAATAACCACTCATTCTTGTACACTTCACAGTTTGCTGTCTCCATTTCACAAAAATGAATTTCTGAAAAAGTCAGAGAATTATTTCTATCTTGTAACTTCAAAAACATTTATTATGCATTATTTATAACTACTCTGATCTAGCAGGTAATGGCATCACCTTGAAAGGCCCTACAATAAAAGTTTATTCATTAATAAATCTCATTCAGTTTCTTGTCCATTCTACAATATCCCGAAGAATAAATTATGTTCTACTTTGATGTTTCTCTGCTACATAAGAAACATTCAGAATACTTAGAGAATATTTTACCATAAAAACTTTTACCAACTAGTTTAACACTATCAAAAATAAATAAAAATCTACAGTTAGTACAAAAGTTCAAACTAATTAAACTACTTGAAAAAAAAAAACGTAACTAGTAGAAAACTGGATCTAGACATAACCTTAAAACACAAGTCTATAAGATATTACAATCCAAAAGAAATATTAAGCAACATATAAAAAACATTGGAGAAATACCAGAAACATCTCATTACTAAAATACTGACATTTTAGTATTCAACAAATAATGTAAGATGTCACACTCGGAAGTTATTGTTAAATGATAAACTTACACAATTTATAAACTTAGTTCTACAGGAAAGATTAAATTAACATTTATATACGTCAACTACATATACACTGGGCATGAAGGCCAAAGCAGTGTATTAACAATAAAAACTACATTCTACACTTGTTTTATAGGAAAGAAACCCATCAATTATCCATCATCCAAATGTAACATGATACATAATTGACATGAAAACCTTGGTAACTGATAACTTTACATCTGAATATAATGTGTCAATTTCTTTATGACAGTTTCATTTATAGATTCAATTTTAAAAACTCAAGTCTTGCTCTGTTTGATAATATTGTTAAAACAGCTTACTTTTTCAATGAAGAAAACCTTTGAGAGATTAATTATCTTCAACTGGCTTTCAGTAGAAATCTTTATAAATTATTATTTAAAAACTGACTTCATAAGATGATGTATACAAAAGAAAATGTTAAAAACAAGTTTTGTATTATGTTGCATTAGAAAAAAGAAAATCTGTAGATTTCCTTTCTCTAAAAAATAAACAAGTGTGGAAAACTTGCTTATAATTTTATACTTGGGTTTTCTCTACTTGTGTTAATATAGATGACAAATGAAAGTCGGAGGACCTTGGTTTATTATTGGCTAAACATGTAGAATTTTATTATCATCTGTTTTAACTAGGAAAAAGATGTGTAGTGGATCTTCTACCAAAAGATTATTCAATATATATCCTTGAACAAAGTAAGAACTACGTAAGCACTAGTAATATTCAAGATGGGAACAGTGAAGTGAAATAAGACACCCTGGCTAGATCTAGATAATATCTGTCCTGTGAATGACAGAAGAAACAAAAAAACAGATTTACTGTTTAACCCTAATTCTCAACAAATCCATTAAAATTGGTGAATGTACCAGCAAATTGCACAATAATCAATATCGCACTGATTTTTAAGGGGAAAAACAGACATGGCTAAATAATTACCAACTGGTTAGTGTTATTTTACAAGTAGGAAATTATTAGAAACTAAAAAATGAGCACAAATATTTACACAAGTTTTGTGTCATCACAAATATTCATGATGTGTTTTGACCTGCAAAGTCATCTCTCAAAAATTTGTTTCTTTGTAAATATTACATTTGAGGTAAACAGGTAATGCAGTGGATCTTCATAAAGCTTTTCATAAGATGGTTAAATGGAGAGAAATAGTTGGGTGGTAAAGTTTAGGGAAACACTGATTAAACATAACTAGCAAATTAACTAAATTTGTACATGGGATTAAATCTAAGGTTATTTCAAACTGTACTATGAATGATGTTCTTTTACAAGAAGTTGGGACAATGTGATGAGGTGAACACATGTCTTTCAATCTTAAAATGCCCACAACTTTGTATAGAGGTTCTCAACACTTTATTATTCTCATAACCTTAGAGGTGAAGCTTTAATGGAAAGTGGTGAAGAAAATAGTCTAGACATAGTGAGTTTATAAATTCTTCTATTGTACAAAGCAAAGAAAAATCATCAGTTAACTCTCTAATGTGCTGACTGGAAAACATGAAATATTGTGACCAGTCCTGGTTACCTTAATCAAGAAGTTTTTACTTGTGTGTGTGTGTGTGTGTGTGTGTGTGTGTGTGTGGAGAAGAGCTAAGGATATGGAACCAATAAATCCAGATCACATTTAAAAATAATTTTGTAGGCAATAAGACTAGAAAGCACAAGTTTAAGATATGCAAAACATACATACATAATTCCATTTATGGTAGTGATACTTTTCTAATAGTGGTTGCTGATCAGCTTATAGAATAGTTTGTTTTCTGATTGACAAACTTCAACAATTTAAAAGTTTAAGAGGAAACTGGAAAATCATTTTGCATGTCAGGATTGGTTACAAGAAAAGTAATACATGCAGAAGTTAAATACATTGTAATAAAATGCTATTGCAGCCTCAACTACATACTTAAATCCCATGTCACCATGGTTTTCGACAATAACCTTACAGTAGTTTCTATTGGAAAAGCTTAAGAGTAAGACTGTCACATCCAAAGCATATTACACCTCCCTGCAAACTATCTATGATCCATCTAGTTTAGGAAGGTGATGGTTATCCAGCAACAGTTTCAACAGTACAATTTCAAAATAATCTATAGACACTCAACTTGAACATTATGATGGAAGAGAATGAATACTCATTTCATTCCCCAGCTACTTGAGGTATGCAATGGTTGAATAAGAGGTATGACTGCAAAGTTTTTCCTGGTGAACCCATTTCCCATTGCCCTCATTTCCAGCAAAGATCCTTCTTGAATATGTTGCTTACTGTTTCCTTTGGTATGTGGATGACTTTTTCATTGACCTTGTGTTTGTTAATTCACATCTATTACAAGACTCTGAAGCCAGCTTACCATAAATGGGGTATAACTTACTGTTAGCCAATTTCTAGATGGTCCTGGTGCCCCAAGTTGAACCACTCTCCTTTATTTTCCAATGCTATTATGTATAAAGTGTTGAATTTCTAAGTCCCTGACCTGAACACATCTCTTTCATTTGAATTTATAAATATTTGTTTCAGAAAGGGTTGTTACATATTCTTTCCAAAATCAATCAATTTTGAGTGGCATTTCACTATATACAAAATGCAAAAAAACATGTCAAAATACAGTTCTAATACATGCCAACTTATAGACTCTTTATACCAGCTGTAGATGTCAGTCGACTTGCTAAGTTACAGTGGCCTGGCATGGCCAAGCATGCATAAGGCGTGCGACTCGTAATCCGAGGGTTGCGGGTTCGCACCCGCATCGAGCTAAACATGCTCGCCCTCCCAGCCATGGGGGTGTATAATGTTACGGTCAATCCCACTATTCGTTGGTAAAAGAGTAGCCCAAGAGTTGGCGATGGGTGGTGATGACTAGCTGCCTTCCCTCTAGTCTTACACTGCTAAATTAGGGACGGCTAGCACAGATAGCCCTCGAGTAGCTTTGTGCGAAATTCCAAAACAAACAAACAATGCTAAGTTACATATACAAAATCATTTTTATGTAACATACTCAACCCTTTATATAGTTAGTATGGAGTAAGATGATAGTGAAATATGAGATAGCCTAAATGGGATAAAGTTTTTAACTTAAGAATTAAATCATTAGGAATCGAAAGATCAGACTTGTGTATTTCATACACAGAAACCTGTTCTACATGACAAACCTTTTTTAATCCCAAATCTAAAACTCTGAAATAATTATTATATTGTTATTTAAGATATGATCAACTTCTGATCAAAGCAAACTACCTACACACAACAGAACTGAATATTAATTCGGTAAACAACAACAACAAAAATATATATATATATATACAGGGTGGCCCGTAAGTCCCTATCCATCCATATTTTATTATGTTATATTCAATTACACATGCATTATAAATTTGTTTCTCTTTTTCAGAGAAATATGGCCAATGTTAGCCCATTTACACATGAAGAGCGTATTGTGACAAGTACGTGGATACATGAGCGCAAGAATACTGGTGACACCCTGGATACATAAGATATATGGATGGGTAGGGACTTGTGGGCCACCCTGTATACACACACACACACACACACACACACACACGAGTAGTTTACTATAACATTCTTACCAATAATGATTAGAATGTATTACTTCATTAGTTGGGTGATTCGGTTGTTATCAATATTAGTATCTGTAAGTTAAAGTTTTCACCACTGATTACCATATATCTTTTATTTTAACTTTTGTACGCAAATGTATGAGAACCCCATTACAATTTTATTCCTAAGTTTATATTTTTTCATCTGTTAATCATACCCGATTATTTATACAGGTCAATAAACTAGAAAGTTTAAAAGTAAAACAAATCAGTCACACTCACTTCGTATCTGTTGTTCAAATTGATAATCTACTCTTTTATGCTAGGCAGAGATAAATAAACATCACTTTATCAATATCATCCAACACCGACGTAACTATTAACTTGTGACATACAAACACTACCTTAGTCATGTACTACCATTCTTTCCTATTAACATTCACAATAACCCAACTAGAATTCAATTAACAAATCTAAGACAACTCATCCAATGTAACGATGTGATAACTCATATTAACACTGATATAATATTATAGGTTAATTTTCTACACATTCACATAATATCAGCACTTACTTAGTTTACTCTTTCCGTCCTTTCTCAATTTAAATAAAATCCATAAAACAGCTTAACAATTAACATAACACACTAACAACGTACCAGCAACTACATGTAAGATACCACTGGAGTTTTGACTAGAATTATTGGATTTTCTTCACGTCTGGTATTCCTTCAATATTGCTGCTGCCCTCTACTGACTTTACGTGAGCTTGTACAACGTAAATTTTTTTTTCTTCTTCTTCAAGAGAGGCAGAAGTTAATCGAACGCTCGTTATCTGATATTTCTAAAACCCATAACCCATTTACGAAAAGACTAACAGAAGTATTTACGTTAACTGTTATTTCAGTTATACTTCTGACATTCTTCACATTACACAAATTATTTAAAATGCAAAAATAAAAATTTACTAGGTTTCTTTGTGACAAGATCAAATTACACATGTAAAAATCCTATAGAAATCAAATCAACGCTCGAATGATAATAGGTGCCGAAGACTTAAAACTGAGACGATGCTTTGCAAAATGAGATAAAACGTACCCACAAATGAGGAACCATTTCGTGTTTGTAAGTATAGTGATCGTAACATTTCCAAACACATTAAGTGCCGCAAAATAATACCTATGTTTTTATTTTCATGCTGTATCAAATAATTATTTTTGCATACACAATAGATTTGGAAATACTGCATTGTAGAGGTAAATAAGGCCATGGCCAAGCGCGTTAAGGCGTGCGTGCGACTCGTAATCTGAGGGTCGCGGGTTCGCATCCGCGTCGCGCCAAACATGCTCGCCCTCCCAGCCGTGGGGGCGTTATAATGTGACGGTCAATCCCACTATTCGTTGGAAAAAGTAGCCCAAGAGTTGGCGGTGGGTGGTGATGACTAGCTGCCTTCCCTCTAGTCTTACACTGCTAAATTAGGGACGGCTAGCACAGATAGCCCTCGAGTAGCTTTGTGCGAAATTCTAAAACAAACAAACAAACAGAGGTAAATAAATTTCAGTAAAAAATTACTGATAAAGAAATTCAAATATCTCAAACAAACAAACAAACAGAGGTAAATAAATTTCAGTAAAAAATTACTGATAAAGTAATTTCTTACAACCTGGCTGTTATTTGTGAAGATACTGTTATTTGTCTAATATTGGAAAGAATTGAGGAAACAGTACGAAATAATACTGAACAACGAATATCATGAGGGCACTTGTCACCCCTCTATTGTGTGAAAATTAACTGCAGCAGATTACAATCACGTAATAGAAGTTTACATTATGGCTGACAGTTCTCCAACCAATTTGAAATTGCCAAACTAGTGCAAAATCTATACAAATACAGTCAGCCATACAATGGTCAATAAACATCTAATGCCCAACATACTTTTCCAGCATGGTCAGATTGTTAGGGCGTTCGACTCGTAATTGGAAGGTTGCGGGTTCGAATCCCCGTCACACCAATATGTTCACCCTTTTAGTCGGTGGGCCTTGTAAGGTGACGGTCAATCCCACTATTTGTTGGTAAAAGGGTAGCCCAAGAGCTGGCGATGGTAAATTAAGGACGGCCAGTGCAGACAGCTTCACGTAGTTTTGCGCAAGATTCAAAAACAAGCAAACAAATAATGTTCAACATGCGTGGTTATCAACAGACAGGGCTCATCGGAGTGAGCTGCCACGGGAAAATGCATTAAAGTCGATATTGTTTGGTCGAGAATACTATACCTGAAAATTCTCAGCAATGCTCTTTGTTTAGTGGAAGCTGATACAAAATTCTGAATACAGGACGTGAAATTGACACTTAATTGTAGAAATACTCTACTTCTAAAATATATACTAATGTTCGCAACAAATTAATTCAACGTGAATCGAAGTTAGTTTAATAATGAACAACAGAAAGACAACAGCAACAACGAGCACGTGACACGTGAACGGAAAACTGCTTTTTCTTGATATCCAAATCAGCAGATTAGATAACCACTTGACGGCATTATTTATTGAGAAAAAACAAACATATTACACACTTGATTCCACATATTTATTCTAAATTCCTGAAAACGTAACCTTACACTCAGTCTTTTCATTAGAGCATATAATAGCTGTTCTAAATATATCTCTTTTCATATCGAAATAAGTGCCTTGCACAACATTTTAATAAACAACGGCTATCCCTTGCATTTTATTCAAGCCCTAACACGCAAGTTCCTTTTCCAAAAAAATTAAACCCGAAAAGGAACCATACACTGTTGATAAATACCCATTAAATCAGATCGTTCCTTTTTTTAGGTGAGCAAACTTTTACACTGAAATTACAAATTTTAAGAATAATTAATATTTTTTATCCACAAGTTCAACTACAAGTGATATTTAAATCACTTTTCAAAAATCTGTTCTAATTTAAAGACCTACTCCTGTGTGTGCCAGGGTTGTATATAAATACACATGTGGTGGCTGTAATGCATTGACAAAAACTATACACCAATTACACCTGTTAGCCTGCAACCATGTGGTGTATGGTTCAAAACTGGTAAACATTATCAAATCCACCAGACTCCACAGTTCACTCCCATAATGAAAACACCAATCACCCGTCTTTATTACGAATTTATAAGAGTCATGCCATCTGGATCATCCAATACTAAAAGACAGTTTAACTGTTTTAAATGAACTCTCAAATTTAGATAACACTATTTCACAACAATTAAGTCTGTTCTAAATACCTGTACAATATTGTTACATTATCCTATACTTTGTTTGTTCGTCCGTCTTTTATTTCATCATTTTATTCTGTATTTTAACTACTTTTATAGAATGTTCAAACCTCTATAAATGTTTGTATCTATTAAGCTACCCTGTTCAGTATAGCTTGCTGAAAATGGAATATATGCATTCCGAAACGTCCAAGAATTGAATGTTTGTTACTAAACATGCACGTGCCAAATGTTTGTTGTTGCTACTGTTGTTCTGCTGTTCATTATCGTAATGTTAAGAATTTTAAAATAAGTTCTTTACGAAATAGACACTAGTCTAATACAAATCTTGCACATGACAACGCTGTAAATAGTTTTACAAGCTGTCTCGAGAATGCTGTGATTTACACTAGCTTGAAGTTGTCCTAGTGAAGGTGTAGCCGCTCCAAACCTTCTACTGAAAGGAGGAAGCCAAACTAAAAGATGAAATGGAGACAGGACCACAAACACTGGCATGAATAAAGCTGGAGATATGACCTGTTTTTACTGATGATTTTACGTTTGAATTTTCTCCATCAAGCAATGAGAGTTTACTCGATGGTGAAGAGGAGGACAACATTTATAGTGAATCATAGTGAGAGGTCGACAAAGGTTTAAGACTAAATCTCGGCCACCAGTGTTGGTAATATAAACAAAACTGATGGTAACCTGACTACTTACCACTACGGCAGTCTTTGATCCAGGGACAAGACTTATATTCCAGCAAAACTATGATCTCAAACCCATAGCAAAGGTCAATGGATCACTCAACATTGATTGCCCTGTATGAGGTTCCAGTATAAATATTTTGAAAATGTATGACCTTATGTAAAATTTTAGAATGTCAATAGGCGAATTAACGACTCGGTTGAGGTTGTGGGGAATAGTTGTTTGCTTCTCATTAAAAGTAAGTATCTACAATGGCCATACTTGTGCTTTGAGTAGTATGGACAATATAGGGCATGGCCAAGAGTGTTAAGGCGTGCGATTCGTAATCTGAGGGTCGCGGGTTCGCATCCCTGTCGCGCCAAACATGCTCGCCCTTTCAGCCGTGGGGCGTTATAATGTGACGATCAATCCCACTATTCATTGGTAAAAGAGTAGCCCAAGAGTTGGCGGTGGGTGGTGATGACTATCTGCCTTCCCTCTAGTCTTACACTGCTAAATTAGGGACGGCTAGCGCAGATAGCTCTCGAGTAGCTTTGTGCGAAATTCAAAACAAACAAACAAACAAACACAATGTATTGTATGAAAACGAAATCTAATACTGTATGTGAATCAAACAGCACGCATTCAAAACTCGTGCAAGTTTCAACTTTGTTGCTATTCCTTTGTATTTTCGCTCATAATACATTCTATCATTAACAAATTAACCATCTAGTTTACTTTATTCATTGTTCATCTCTTCTGTCTTTGAATTGCTCGAATATTTATTTTTAAATTTTATATTCATAGAATTTTACATTTCCTCTGAAGTTCTTATATTAAATACAATCGATTTCACGTACAAATTGAACTTCATGTACGGTACAGTCAAAGAAACTAATTGTTTTTTGGGATAGTTGTATTATATCCAACTTTAACTTGCGTGTGTGAGAGTCCTCTAAGAAGCCTTATGAGGTATGTGTGTGTGTGATACAATTTGTTGATTAGTCAGCACAAAGAGAATTCAGAAAATGAGTAGTTCTGGTGCTTTTAACAAAATTTTGTTTCAGTCTTCGAGGATATACGATTAGCCTGTCTATTATTCTCCAAATATTTAACCTGCTGATTGTGTGCTTAATATGAATTTCAAGCAAAACTCGTTTACATGTGTTCCTTTAAGTACTTAACTTAGCTTTTCATTCGAACACGAACTGTCAATTTATTTTAAATTCAACTCCATAATGTAACAGCTCTTCATTAATCTGATAAAAGTTCATTCACCTCCCGTCTCTTTGAAAAGAGAGTTTTTATTCAACCTCACGCCATATACTGTCTTCTTTTTACATGCAACAATCTATTTCACCAGTTCTCATTTCTTCTGAAACAAGGCAGCAAATAATTTCCCTTATCCTTCTCCAAACAGAAGACTATCTACCATTCGAAGACCACAGTCAAGATAACGAACCAGGATCTAGTTTTCGTGGATGTGCGGATAATTATTCAATTCCTCTTAAACTGTTTTTGTCTTCTGATATGAATTTGATGACAATGGCGGAAAGCTACCGAGAAAGGTAAATTACCTTGGATGTGGTGAGGTCACTGGGAAATTCTGTACAGTGAGTCAGGTAGGTGAACATCATTTACTGCTGAAGTCTAAGACTGGGAGTTCCCTGGAAGCAGCAGATGGCCATACTTACTTCCTAACAGTGTAGTCATCCTTACAACCTATGAGTCAGTCAGAAACATTTCCGTGAGGAAGATGCCATGTACTAACAAGAAGTTTCTGTTTTGGTTCTGATACTGTTGCCATGGCAATGTGTCGCTCAAGTGATAACAAAAGTACTGATTCGATGTTCTACAAATCAAATTCTTCTTTATAGGAGTTGATGCCTATATTATCATTAGGTACAGTCATTTAACTTAAATGACATGACACGAGTAAATTGTCTTTATTACAATCAGCAAGAAGTAGATAGATCCAAAAAATTTCACCTTTGAATGTTCGGGTTTCAATAAAGCTATATATTTAGATCACTTCATTTGGTGGTTTTGACAGCTAGGCACTTAGAATTCATTGACGCAGGATTCAATAGGTGTTAAATTTAGAAGTTATATTACACTAGATGCAGAGGGATACTTGGAGCCCAATAAACTGAAAGGGAAGGTGTTTATACGGTAACTTCAACCAAGTACATGAAATTTGATTGTGCAGACTATGATGACTTTATACAGTCTGAATGACCGCTTGTCACATAGTATTGTTTTGTTTCTTTAGCTGTGCTGCTAATGAAAATAAGAAAGTATTCTGATACACAGAAAAAGTAAGGAACTGCAAGCTTATCCAGTACAAACGATTTTAAGCTTTGTAGAAAATGAAGTTTAACGTTCTTAGTGACAACAATGATCACGTGAGCCTAATTGTCAAAACTCTCAGACCAAGTATCAGTATTTTAGGGTTAAATGTCTTGTACAAGTTATCTGTGATGAGAGAGACTTTACCGGAATAACTGCAGCTCTATGATGAAACTAGAAAGTGTTGAACAAAACACCGCTAGTGTTCTACGTTTTTAAACGAACACAGTTTCAGTTTGCACTTCAACTAATATTGTGACTGTTAAAACAAACAATTCAGGCTTGCTCAGACACGTTACTCCTACAAGAGCAAGATACATCTCAGTTGTTTGAGAACCAAAGCGAACAAGTGGTTCAGATAATGACCGTGCTTGATCATTGCCAGTAATGTATTTCAATGTTCCATGTTCATTTTAGTCAAGTGAAAACACTACTGAAAGTCCACGTATTTTAATTTCCACTCAAAAACAAATATTTCGATGCCTTGGAAAGGCTTTGCTGAAAGACAGAACTAACATTACCGTCAACAGTCCAGATGGCTCGTATGAGTTTTGTGCCTTATGTCTTTCAGTCTTAGTAGCTGGCTGGTTATTTTTTACTGCTAATGGCACTCACATTACCTGTGTTGTAATGAATCAGGGCAGTCTTGTTTATATTGATAATATACAAGCGTTTTGGTTGCACATTTTTAACTGTAATTGAAAGTTTGGTACTGGTATTTCATTCCTCAAGACAAACATATATGAAACTGTAACCAGAGACATATTGTGTCATATGAATGAACGTAGAGTTTGTTAGAAATATACTGAGTAGGGATGAAATGTTTAATGTATAGATGCAGTTAAGATAAAAATTGGCTCGAGCCAAATAACAAGAATATTAAAATCTTCTTTGGTTTTTCATTACGTAATAGATATTTTGTGGACAATTTTTTTTACGGTATCATTATCACTTTTATTATAAAAAAAGATAAAACACATTTGAATGGATTGATTACTGTTAACACTTACATTTCTAATTCGTGTTTGAATTGATGGAATGGTATTGACTTATCAAATAATAGTTGTTCCATTCACCCTGGCTACAAATGTTAGTGAAATGCAAACAGCGCTCTTGCAGTTCAATGAATTTAAAATAAAACCACATAATTGTTATGCTGTAGGAAGTATTGTTATATAGTTAGAGGTTAAGTTTTACAGGTCCGAATTTTCCAAATATTACATAGTACATGAATTGGAGGGCATTGGCTAACCTATAGGGGCGTGTTTTTTGGGTTTTTTTCTGGCCAATCCCTACAATGGGTGGAGTACATGCTTACGTAGTTAAGAGGAAAACGATTCACACTATGAAAAAACCCAATCGGCAAGTTTTAATGTTAATTTTGGAGACTAACATTGGATATTTTTGGATCCCTTCCCGAGATTGGATATAGTTATCATTACAACATCAAGTACTACACTAAGCAGACTGGCTTATATGTTGGTTCACCTACTAGAAGCCAGGGGAGATCCATTCTGACCAAGGAGTAGCAGGTTAAGATGACCTAGGAAGGTCGAAACGTTGTTCTCTCCTTATCAGTAAAAGTGTTAATACCCATACCAGTCGTTCCAGGATACATTTTTAACTGTCTTATCTGTTAGTGGGAAATAAATGGATCTGTTCTTCAGCTAGAGTGCTGTTCTTCCGATATCTGAGAACTTACAGAAACAACATTGCAAACTGTTAAGGAAAGGTTTTTAATTTCAATGAACGTGTGTAGAAGCCCGCCTAAAACCCTAGACCATAACCAATTATGATGCAAATATGTGAAGCTTTTATCTTCAGCTATACATTGGTTATTTTGAGAAACCGTGAGTGAATAATTGAAGTATGGGTCTCGCCAATCATTCTTCTGTGAAGCACGAGGTTATGACCTCTCTCGCAATATACGGATCGGTCATGACCTCACTGCTTTTGTCTCTTCAACTTTGAACTACTGCATCAACCAGTTTTCCTCTTAGAAGTGACCAATTAAATATTTAACTTCGTGCTCGCGTATGTTAAAACTCAAGTTAAACCATAGAATGCACAGTAAAAATCAGTTTGTAAATATATTGATAATGACCACTTAAAGATTTAACATTACTTTTTGTTTAGTTCATTTATGTACACATTTTAACTCGATCATAGTTAGTGTTAGCTTTCGTATTTGTAATATTTTATACTTTATCTAATCAGTAACTGAAACCGTCGGAACCTGGCGAAACCACATAATTATGGAACTGCGGAAAACAAGGACAAACACACTTTTCACGAATATTTAATCTATTGTTGCCGATGGTGACTTTCGCTAATAAAGTCACCATCAAGGCGAAACCGTGGTGGTAGTAAATTAAATATTTGTGAACAGTACATTTGTCCTTGTCTTCCCCCAAATGTGTTTTAAACCTTACTCGATCATAAAAGTTGTTTCTTTTATGTTTTGTTTGCTCGCAAATCTCCGTCAACACCACAACCCTTTCAACGCATGCTCATCATTATTGTTTGTCTGTTTATAAATTTCGCGCAAAGCAACACGAGAGTTGTATGCGCTAGCCGTCCCTAATTTAGCAGTGTAAGGCTAGGGGGAAGGCAGCTAGTCATCATCACCCACCGCCAACTCTTGGGCTACTCTTTTTTTGTTGTTAAATCAACGAATAGTGGTATTTACCTATACTTTATAATTATAACGCCCCTACGGCTGAAAGGGCGAGCATGTTTGGTATGATAGGGATTCGAACCCACGACCCTCAGATTACGAGTGGAGCACTCTAACCACCTGGCCATGTCGGGCTTGTCTCTGCATTTCTCTTTATTACTAACTGGATACATATAATACACATCAGTTTTCCAATAACGAAAATATTTTATCATAACTGAGCACAACGTAGGCTGTTAAGTTTTTCTTAAATATGAGGAGTAGAGCCAATTACAAAAGTAACAAAATAAAGTTCAATAACAAATCAGCTGTGTTCTTCATACAATATTGGATGCTCTATAGAACATTTACAAAACAAGCAAAAATATACAGAGTTTGCCTTAAGTAAACTCGTTACAACTCAAATACAATCATAAAAAGAATACAAACTTTCAAATGATTTGTATTACAAAGTGCGTAAGGAACCTTTGATGATACACCCCCCCCCCCTCCTTTTACGACTGTTTTCACGGTACATCACTCACTGTAGCATGAAGCGTTATGGGTCAAATTCCAACACCACGACAAGAGTTTAAAATCAAGTGTCAAGCCTCTCCAGTAAGAGTCCTTGAAAACCCGTGTTGTACAACCCTTAACGTGTAACTAATCATGTACTTTAAACAGGTTTAGGTCGTATATATATCTTTCGTTTCTATACCAAGCAACTATAAGGACAGTCAAGTTCAAAGACTGAGAACAAAGCTTTTATTCCTGCCCTCTATGGAAGTAGATGTTCATGATAGACAAACTATTTTTATTTCACGTGTAACTTGTGCACTACGAACTTCTGGATTCCTTTTCTATCATTTCCTTTCAGTATATCATGTAGTATACAACACTTGTCCCAACACCCGTTGTAACTTGGACGGTCGAACGCGACCTATTGGTGAATGTACCAACAATACGAATCTGAGACTTCACAGTTCGTGATCTATTATCTAAAACACACCTTCACACCTTTCGGTCGTATTGTAAGCGTAAGGATTAAATCACACTATTCTGTAAAACAAAAGTTGTCAAGGAAATGTTGATGTTCGTTATTACTTATCTGTGTGTCATTTAGTCTCAATTCAAAATTAGAAACGGTTATGGGCAGATAGGTTCTGTATAACACTGCATGAAGGTTTTAAACAAACATTATATATACACACATGAATAAACTACAAAAAGTGAACATAAAGATAGTATGATGCAATCTTCCTACGGATGTTTGTTTTTAAATTTCGCGCAAAGCTACACGAGGGCTATCTGCGCTAGCCGTCCCTAATTTAGCACTGTAAGACTAGAGGGAAGGCAGCTAGTCATCACCACCCACCGCCAACTCTTGGGCTACTCTTTTAACAACGAATAGTGGGACTGACCGTCACATTATAACGTCCCCACGACTGAAAGGGTGACCATGTTTGGTGTGACGGGGATTCGAACATGCGACCCTCAGATTACGAGTCGAGTATCTTAACCACCTGACCATGCCGGGTGGTCTTGTGGCCATTTTCGTAAAATTGATTTTCCCAAGAGGAGGTTCAGTGCTAAACGAAACATCGAGTAGATTTCACTTACAGCTGTACATTACGAAAACTTAAATGAGAGACAGACTCTACAACAGAGACGATTCTAACTTCCATTATGTATTGTGTTCGGATAACACACACAAATCAGCTGAATGAACTTTAAGTTTCTCATCGTAATCAAGCCTGATAATTATGTTTACTAGGGTCACAACAAAATGTCTCTGCTCCTCTGTTTACCAGTCTTCTATAGAAAATATTGTTCTTAATAGTATCACTAGATGTCGCGCTCTGCAAAAACGTGTACCAGAGTATTCCACTGTGTATTCGCACAGTGGAAATTGGGGTTTGGGTAACGTAATACAAATTTAAAATAAAAATGTGAGAAAAAACAAATCCACGGAGCCAGATTGTCTGTAGGGCGGAGACTTGGAGAGAAAAGCTTCTTTGTTCCTTCTAGTTCGTGGAACGCTGTGTCAAAGTTATAACGAAGCCTGTATAATCTAGTGTTAAATATCTTAACATGTTCTAAAGAACAAGGTGGATAAATCTCGAATGCATATCGTCAGGTTTAGCAGTGCAATATTAAATGAGCAAAAAAAAAAAAAACATTACTGAAGAAATAAGCAAGAAAAAATTAGATACTCGTAAATTTAGGGGTGTTAAACGAGTAGCCCACGTGTTTATTGGATGACAGAATAATATCCCAATTCATTCAGTTACCATTCAACACAGTTTATTTTAATCACGAATACTGCCTTACATTTCATGGCGTCATCTTTTCGTAGCAATACGTGTCCTAATTTATTGTATCGTTATAAATTTATTTGTACATATATTTAATTCTAGAGCTCTGCTTGCATATTTAGAGTTTGAAAATATCCCACGAAGGGTCAGCAATAAGTACGAGACCTATACAACTAAAATTTGGATTTCGACACCCACGATTAGCAGACCATAGATAGTCCCTTGTACAACTAGGTTTTTAACAACAGACTCAGTCAATTCAAGTCAGTTAGCTGCTGTTAGTTATGAAAGTTAAAACATTAAGTTTGATCGTAATGTAATTAAGTGTTAATTTTTTTTAACAATCTAAGGAGAAAAAAGCTAAATTTATTAAATTTGGATAATTAATTATAAATTAAAATCACGGGTTAAGTGTATATTTTCTAGCGCAAAACTGCTTCATGGTTTGGTTTGTTTTAAATTTCGTGTAAAGCTACACGAGGGCTATCTGCGCTAGCCGTCCCTAATTTAGCAGTGTAAGACTAAAGGGAAGGCAGCTAGTCATCACCACCCACCGCCAACTCTTGGGCTACACTTTTAACAACGAATAGTGGGACTGACCGTCGCATTATAAATGGTGAGCATATGTGGTGTGACGAGGATTCGAACCCGCGACCCTCAGATTACGAGTCGAATACATTAACCACCTAGCCATGTCAGGCTACTGTTTTATGAACTATTTCTTCTCTATCCATCGTGTAGTTCAGACCTAGAATTTTAGCCTTTTAAAATTTCAAACTTAGTTTAAAACCATCTGGACTGCCATATAAAATATATTGGTTTTATAATAAAATAAAAAACAAAGTTTATTTTAGAAATTCATAAAATAAATAAAGATAGAGGAACATTTTTCAGAGTGATTCGATTTTTTAAAAAAGTTTACGTTTGAGGTTTTATGCTTTAATAATGACGTAAATAGTAAACTAAAACTACGATGCACGTATACAAGAAATAATGTGTAAAACTCAAATGAAGTAAATCTCATGAGAATTTTAAAAGAAGAAAGATTATTATACACACATGTAGATAATTCAAAAATAATGGAAATATAATCGGAAAGAGATATAGGGAGTGTGCTAGATATAAAGAGCTACCTGGCACTCTCCCTATATCTCTGGTCTATATGCCGCTTTTCAGCTATCCAGAGCATCAAGAAGTTAAAAACTGACGAAAAGCCCAAACAAAGATTTCTTCTTTCATTCATTATCGCCTTTCTTCAATAGGCCTAGCACCTACCTAGATCAAACAACAACTGTAATTTTATCATCTTTTCATGGAGCAAAACAGTTTACCATCTTTGTCAACCTCTTACTATTATTGTAGGAAATATTAACAAAAAAGTCGTAACACTAATGTAAACGATGTTATTAACCCTTGAATTTAGTTTGTTGTTTTTACAAAAATTTGGTGTTCCATTAGATAGCTTAAATACAGGGTGAAAGGAATAACAGAAACAACCAATAATACCTTAATATTAAATTACTGTAACTTGTAGAATACTCAATGCTCTGTACATTGTACCATCGAAAGCCAACCCCTATATAATGCAGGATTAAAAAACAGTCAAAACACACACAGGTTATCAGAACCTACAGTTGTTCTATCTCCAGTGTATATGCCGCTTCTCAGCTATCCAGAGCATCCAAAGTCGAAAACTGGCGAATAGCCACCCCGAGATTTTTCACTCATTATCATCTTCCTTCAATAGGCGTAGTTCAAGCAATAACTATAATTTTTTATCATCATTTCATAGAGAAAAAAAAACTCTACACAGTGTTGGACTACCTATTTTATTATTATTATTCTACGCAAAACTTACAACGCTTTATAATACACCACATAAACCAGTAACCCATGTACGCCATCTTACAAAAGATAAAAACAAGTATTGGAAAAACTATCGCTAAACTAAAATAAACAAAAAATGTAGGGCTAGCTAGTGAGCTTTAAAAAAGAGAGAAGGGCCAACCAAGACAGAGTTGGAGGTGGACATCTCACTTTATCGGCTGTTGATCACATAGCAGACTATGCTATCTCATCTTTACATTGACATTACAATGTCTACATTAGTGCGAAATGATATAGAACCAGAATTTCCAGTCATAAAATGTTACCAAATTATGACATCGTCATAAAAGTAGTGTTTTAAAGTTAACTAAAAGAAAGGTATCATGATGAAATCCGAGATTCTATTCAAACACGAAGAGTCTCTGCTGATCATAATGTTATTTTACTTTCAGGTACTAGCTGCTCTGTTGATATAAATAATTAAGTATAAAGAATAGTAAAGGATGGGTTTGTTTTGTTTTGAATTTTGCGCAAAGCTATACAAGGGCTATCTGCGCTGGCCGTCCCTAATTTAGCAGCGTAAGACCAGAGGGAGGGCAGCTAGTCATCAACGCCCACCATAAACTCTTGGGCTACTCTTTTACCAACGAATAGTGGATTAACGGTCACATTATAACGCCCCCCACAGCTGAAAGAGCGAGCATGTTTGGTGTAACGGAATTAAACCCGCGACTCTCAGATTACGAATCGAGTGCTTTGACCACCTGGCCATGCCGGACCAATAGTAAAGGAAGGTAAAACGCTAAAATAAACTCCAAGTCAAAAGGTAAAGACGGAAAATTATGTAAATAACCACAGAAAGATATTTTAAGACTATGCAACCAAGATATTAAAAGGCACGAACGTATTTCAGTTTCTTGATTTTAATCATTTCATTTCAATGTTCATTTTGGTAACAGGTAAAGCTAGTGACGTGGCAGAGAAAACTGAAAATAAAATAAACATTTACTTTAAAAATGTGAAAACTATAATGTAAAAAAGAAACATAATACATCAAACTCTCTTTGGAGATTGTATAGTCAGAGTCCGAGTGCATATAATTAGATTAAATAACGATTTTTTAAAATTAGAGATAGGAGAAAAAAATCACCTTTAAATATTTTATTTCTGCGAGACTACATACTTTTAGGAAAGAGCTTGCCAATCTGTAAAAAGTTTCACCAACTAGTTTTATTTCTGGAATAATATATGGCAAGAGTGATGTTACCTACGCGCAAAGTGCATAGCCGAGTTTTATAGGACTCCAATTTAAAAATGTCGCCGGGTCTTAAAGGATTAATGGTGGAAATATTTTGTTGGATTGCACATATTTGAATTTGGCTTGCCATATCTGAAATCTAAGGCACTACAAAAGGACTGCATCCTTTATTGGTTTGGTCCGTTTTAATTCCGCGCAAAACTACTCAAGGACTATCTGTTCTAGCAGCCCCAGTGAAAGGCTAGAAAGAAAAAAACTAGTCGTCATTACTTAGAAACTGAGTATTTTTTGCCAGCGAATAGCGAGATTGACTATTATATAATGCTCCCACAGCTAAAACGGCGAGTATGCTTGATGGAACGGGGATTCGAACCCGAGCACCCTAACCTCTTGGCTATGCCAAGCCTCCTTTTATTAGAATAGGATAGTTGTTGTTTTTGTTCACATTTCCATAGATATTTCGATGTTAGAATTATCTAAAAGTCGTCGAATTAATGTAATTGGAATGATATTTATATTTGATTTAATTGTGCGCATGTTGGATAAGTGACTGTAACACAGCTGCTTTATAAAAGTAATTTTCTTTCCCCATTTCTAAAGGATCGTAAGAATACGATCTTCAACAAAATTACTTCCACGAGAGGGATTTAAGTCAACAACTAGTGTTTCCATTATCCCTAGGTAAGGTATACTGTAATAAAAATCTTTGCTGTTGTTTTAATTATTAGTATAATTAAATATATCATTATAAAAGGTTATTTTGGATTGTTAGCTTAAAACATATTCAGGACTAAGCCTACATCTCCCAAGTTGAGAAATCTGGCGAGATTTTATTGGAATTGTAGTTAAAAATATCGTTAAGGCCTAACAACGCATTCCAGTCTTTACAAGTAGAAACGTAAGAAGGTCGTATTCGATTAGTCGTACTAGGTGATTTAGTTTTGGTGTAAATACGTAGCTTGTTCTGATTAGAAATTAATTAACAACTACAAAGAATTATAAACATATATACAGACATTTCCTTTTCTGAAAATTAAACTCGTATGTTAAACTAAAACTACTTTGTAGATGAATTGTAATATTCCAGATAATCGTGAATGAAAAAAGGTTTGGGATTTAGAAAGACTTGAAAAGAAACAATCTCGCCTTATTACATATGTTAAATATAACACTATATGAAGTGTTAGTCACACTTTTTAAAGAGCGGTGTAGCGTGTGTCCGAAGGTACTTATTACTTGTATCAATGGCTCAATCTTTTGTCACTTATGCTCTTTCCTCTTTAATAGATACAGTTTCTTGTGCACGCCCCTATTTTATAAATAAGCGAGTTAAGTGACGAGGTATAATACATGGACACACATTAAAATGCTATACGTGTTGTAGTAATTACTCATTATTTCCATTAATTTGTTTTGTTTTGGAATTTCGCACAAAGTTACTTGAGGGCTATCTGTGCTAGCCGTCCCTAATTTAGCAGTGTAAGACTAGAAGGAAGGCAGCTAGTCATCACCACCCACCGCCAACTCTTGGGCTACTCTTTTACCAACGAAAAGTGGGATTGACCGTCACATTATAACGCCCCCACGGCTGGGAGGGCGAGCATGTTTGGTGTGATTACGAGCGCACGCCTTAACGCGCTAGGCCATGCCAGGCCTATTTCCATTAATAAAATATATATTAAAGTACTTGATTTTGTACTATTGACTCAACCTTAGTCGCCTATGCCCCCCTCAAGAGATAAATTTTACCCCAACACTTTAGGGAATGCCGACTAATATATTTGATTAAAGGTGAATTCTTAACCATTCTACAGCGCAATACCGTCGCAGTAGACTTATGACTGGATACAAATGTCAAAGCCACTTCTGAAAAAGGAAACCTGGAGTACACCAAATTCAAAGATGATTATTTACAAACACTAAAAACTATTTTAATTTTAGGGTTTTTTTCTCGAATGTACCCAAGAGGTATTTACACATAATTATCCTTTATTTTGAATTGATTGACTTGGGGGGGGGGGAGTAGTAGGCGATTCAATAACACACATTGCAAACTCGTAGGCTTTCTTGTTTGGTCAGAAAGTGGGTTTTCACCATCAATTTTAAAGCATACCCAGGACCACGAAGTGCACGTACCAAATATTCATGGCAATGGAACGTAAACAGTTAGCCCTCCGTTTCACAATCTTAGTATGCTAATCCCAAGATCACGTTCAAACCCAAGTATAAATTATTTATGAGAGAAGATCAATAACTCCGTACTGGGAGTTAAAACCAAACGGGGTGATCCAACGACTCCCATTAACAAAGTGGTGTTATAAAGAAATTACACTGGGTTGTATGCAAGAATGCTAACAAAGGTCTTGATGAAAGAGACAAATGTGGGAAGCTGTACAAATAAAACTATGCACGTGAGACTTGGAACCCTCTTGCAGTACTGACATAGGTTCGAGTATAACTGAATAACTGCGAAAAATAATGGATGATTCGCTTCCAATCATGAAGTTAAATTTTTCCAACGTGGCGCTGAGGATATAAAGAAGATTCTTTGTTGGACTTCATAGATTCTCTTTTGATTGAAAAGTTTAAACTTTACAAAGTATAGAGCAAATAAACTGAAATATCAGCATTATATGATGAGAACAGTATATGGCTACATCAGGATGAAAATTCCGACAAGTCACAAGATCGAGCTCAGAGTAGCATTTCTGTGGACTATTACGAATGGCACGTGTTAATGATTTAAGTTTCCAGCGTTATCTGGAAAGGAACGAGTATTTACATGTGGAATGTGACACACGAAACTAATATTCAACACTCACATTCCGCCACATAGTCCTCTAGTGTGACTTCAATGATCTTTTATGCCTTTGATCCCCTTATCGTTGGTCTTATAGGTAGGTAGGTAGGTGTGTGTGTGTGTGTGTGTGTGTGTTACAGCAAAACCACATTGGGCTATCTGCTATGTCCACTAAGGGGAATCGAATCCGTGATTGTAATGTTGTAAGTCTGTAAGCCAGTTTTGCTCATCCCATTTCCGAAGTCTGATGTCCATTTCAGCTTTATGGTTTTGTTCTCTCTCTCTCTCTTTCTTATCACTCATTTATGTCATGTTGATGTACCGAAGTGAGTGTTAACTCCAAACTGTCACATTTAGTATTCAGCACCAACCAGAACTTTGATTTCTACACATTTCTTGAGGCATTTTTGTCCAGGTAGCCAAATGTATATGTACCACACTATTGCTGGGAATAGAATAATTGATTGAGCTTTTAAAAGGCATTATATTGATGCAACACTGTAATTAAGTATGACAGCCAGTCACAAAGTAAATTATTAACACATGACTATCTGGGTTCTATTCATTCACAGACAATACGTGGAGAGCAGTCCTGCAATACTTGTATTTAGTACTTAATTTGTTTTCGTATTTCTTCCAGTACAGTATAATAATTCTGGTTAAAATTTAATAAATTATACACAACATACAAAGATTTCCAAACAATCAGATGATACTCTCGTACTAAGCATACTTTATTTTATGAAAAAAAAAGAAACACCAGTGTATCCAAAGTTTGCATAGTTGTATTTTTTTTAATAGTAAAAAATAGATTAACAAAATGACTAAGTTAAAACAAGTTTAGTGACCTACCTTCCTCCAAGTGTGTTGGGAAGAAAACTCCGTTGTTGACCTATGTATAGAAAGTACACAACGATATACAAATCAAAGACTTCATATGAAAACTGTTCAGAAAAATATTTTGTTCTGTGAATTGGTTTGTTTTGAATTTCGCACAAAGCTACACGAGGGCTATCTGCGCTAGTTGTCCCTAAATTAGCAGTGTAAAACTACAGGGAAGGCAGCTAGTCATCACCACCCACCGCCAACTCTTGGGCTATTCTTTTACCGACGAATAGTGGGACTGACTGTAATATTGTAACGCCCCTTCGGCTGAAATGGTGAGTATTTTTGGTGTGACGGGGATTCTAACCCGCGAGAAAAATATTTGAAGCTTCGAGTAAACTTGTTATTTTTGCTTATCGAGGCCAATGTCGCGATGACTTGTCATAAGGTATTGTAAAAAAAAAATACAAATGTTTAACTGGCAGCAGAAATGTAATAACAATAAAAGAAACGTTCAGCACAGCTACATATATTGTGAAAAAGTGTAAGTATTCTAATCTGGACATTCCAGGGTTGGCACATATGGGATTGTGTGTACTGTTTTCGAACTATGCATTTTTTGTTTTTTTTATTGGAAGACTAATGGCGTCCCCTGAAAAGTTTACCAAACAAGGATATTCGTCACAGACAGCAGCAGGGACGTGAAGTGGGCCACACCCTTTTTCCATACGTGCTCGGGAACTGTATAGGCACACTGGTTAAAAAAATAAATCATAAACCACATGGCTCACTAAACCAAGACTAGCAGTTATGTGAAGAAAAAGACCAGCTTTGCAACTACACCTCCAAATGTATGTGAACCAAACCGAGAAACGCGATTCTGATTGGTATTTAGCTAACTATCTCCAGAGTTCCTGCTGCGTTTTTTACACACGATTCATTCCTAAACAGTTTCAGGGTTTATTCTGTTATAATTCCAATAGGGTGAGATGTTGTGTCCAGTAACGTGGAGCTTTACTATTTTACTGTTTGATATTGTTAATTCTTGTCTTTGTGTCCTTGAGGAACTATATATTTTTTTAATGTGTTTGTTTACTTTTTTACACCGCATAGCTCAGCGAGGAGCCGAAACTTGTATCATGAATGAGAGGTTTATCCCTATGGCAGGTATACCACACGTGGCGTGCTTTTGTGTCTAAAAACAATATAGTTGTTGTTGTTTGTTGTTTTGAATTAAGCACAAAGCTACACAAAGGGCTATCTGTGCTCTGCCCACAACGGGTATCGAAACCCGTATTTTAGCGTTGCAAGTCCGCAGACATACCGCTGAGCCACTGAGGGGCCACAATATAGTTATTTATTCCGTCAGTGGGAAATAATTAATTTCGATGTATCAACCAATAGCAATTGGTCCACTTTTTGTGACACAATTTTTTAAAGAAACTTTTATTACGTTTCAGGTTATTTATTGTTGTTCGGTTCATACTTCAGTTCATTTACCTTGTTTAAAATGTTAACATTACCCACAATTCCTTGATAATCTTTCCATCTAGTGAATTGTTGCGTATTATGGACGCAAATGATTTTACATCTACAGCTTTATGACAGTATTTTGATTTAGTTTGTCTTTTAAATTGATATATCCAGGACATTTCGCTCTTTATTGTCTGGAGTTCATATTACAAAAATGACCACGTTTTACACTCAAAACAGTCATATTACAACAGCAAAAGCTCACAAACCAATGTCAGTATTACAGTTCTGTTCTATCAGGAACAGTAAAATGTTATGTGGGAAGTTACACCATGAAACACGAGCATGCCCTCAGATAAATGAAGTTACGTCGTTATTCAAACATTCATCAAGACGATTATTGTTACAATTTAGAAATGTCTTACTGTAGTAATAAACAAGTATACACCACAATGTTTTAAGTTTTTTTACAACAATATTTCACACCAAAGAATATTTGATCTGAATAGAATGGTATAAATAGTGATTAAAAAAACGTTGTTTTTTTTTCTAGTTAAGCACAGAGCTACATACTGGGCTATCTGTGCTCTGCCCGCCACTGGTATCAAAACCAGATTTCTATCAGTTTGAATTCCGCAGACATATCACTATGCTACTGTGAGGAGGTGGGGGAATGGATGCATTGTGGAGACTAAATGAAGACGATACAAAATAACAAGACAATGAAGACCATATATTATTGGCAGTTTGGTGCAAAGAAACAGCCCCTCCTATCCATACCCCAAAAAAGGAAAACATGTATTCTAGGTAATTGTTGTAACTAGAAGGGTTGTAAATTAAGCCAAATCCAGGTGGATTTTTGGATATGATAAAAGTTCTCATCTACCTCTTGTTTTCAGATTTTTAGAAAATCCCCGATGATGGAGCACGTGCATTCTGGAAGGTTCGAGTCGTCTAAATGAAACGGTTTTCGTCTTAGTTTATTGACTACTTGGTCCCTCATGAACCTAGCACCCGATGTACTTGTTGTAAGGGAAAATAGCTACTATGTTAAACTTTTTATAAAACAAGTTTGTACTGGTCAGCATCAAGACAATGTTGACTGATTATATTTTGAATACGCCTTTAAAATCTAAATGTTATAGACAACTTTATTTAAGTGAAATGTGACTTGTAAAAAGCTATTCAGGCAGGTTCGTTCTAGGTTTGTGGAGAGTAAAAAAAAAAAAACAACACTAACTGAGAATTAATCTAAGAATGGTCAAAACAAGTTGGTTCCAAAATATTCTGGAATATTCGAAACAAATATTTTATCGAAGATACAAGTTCAAAAATGATTTTAGTTAAATTAACGAAATGTTAATACGCATGTCAGACACCTCATATCAAGGCAGATTGATAAAGCTATTAATTTAAAGTTATTTACTTAAGCTAAATACAATAAATAAAAAGATTAATACCGTTGATAATTTATTTCAATTTAAACGAAACTGATATTTCTGTCATGGTGATCTCGTGATCTTGCTAAAATAATGGAACATCGTGAAAATCCCAACATCGTGTTATGTTATTGCAGAACAGCTTTTCCTTAATGAACTAAAAACGAACAAAACTTGATACTAGATATTCATATCTTATGTTGACAATATATACAACTACTACTGACTAACCTGAGTTTCCATGATCTCCAAGCGCGTGTGGTCCCCGAGGTTCACGATTTTCTCTATTCTTGTTTAACGCGCTTGTCCTAATCAAGGTCTCCAACAGATGTCGCACAAGTCGAGCAAGTGATTCATATATAACTTCTGGGATCCAGATATAGTCACACAATTACGGGCGGGTAATTTAAATCCTTATAAACAAGAGGTGTTGCTAAGTAACTGACCCTCCCAGATACAACAAAGGAGCTAAATTTCTATGAAGCAGTATCAACGCTGGGTTACAACAAAGATATAAGAATATTAAATGACGGACATAACAGATAACATGAACCCATAACCACCAAATCAAGAAACAAACAAAACGCCAAGAAAAACATCCTTGTTACCTACACCCACACTTCAAGAGACTACCAACACAACTGAACAATAAACCAAACACATATTCACACAGGCAGTTAAACCTCAAACTCACGACACAACAAAGCACAACTGTTCAAACAGAACTACATTAAAACCAGAAGTTTTAAATAACGGAAGCAGCCAAACTATATTCTACGACTTTCTATCAGTACAGAAACCCTCAAGACCAAGATGTCAGTGTTACACTAATCATTAACACTTAACACAAATACATGGTAAACAAAAGTCTAGTAAGACAAATATCCAGATAACATGAACTGGATATAGTCCTGGAAGGGAAAGTAAGAAACACAAACCACCAATTATCCAAACTAGCTGACTTAAAACCAACTTCGGAACATCAACCAGGAGGAAAAGTTTGTTTGTTTGATTTCGCGCAAAGCTACTCGAGGGCTATCTGCGCTAGCCGTCTCTAATTTAGCAGTGTAAGACTAGTGAAGGCAGCTAGTCATCACCACCCACCTCCAACTCTTGGGCTACTCTTTTACCAACGAATAGTGGGATTGACCGTAACATTATAACGCCCCCACGGCTGAAAGGGCAAGCATGTTTTGGTGTGACCGGGATTCGAACCCGCGACCCTCGGATTACGAGTCGAACGCCTTAACACGCTTGGCCATGCCGGGGCCAGGAGGGAAGGAGAGACCTACTAAAAACCTGCCCCCTTCAAGTCGACAAAAGACCTAAATCCTAGTGATTTATTAAATTATCGCTAGGTTACCCCAAAATTGATAGTTGCAGAGAAAGATTTCGTGAATATTAAAGGTATGGCGATACTATCGTATTGTGAAATCATGACAATAATGTGTTGATACACCTTCCGATACTGTACGATATAAGTATCTTCAAGATGTCTTTTGTACAGAAAACGTCAGATTTACTGTTGACGTATTTTTACTAACAATTAATTATTCAATATATAAAAATGAATATTGAGTACTGTATGTTGTTAGTTTATTTTATCAAAAATATCACATGTAAAGTAATATAACAAATTAACAACAAAGTAGTTACAGATATTTGTTTTACTGTTCTTACCACCTGTCATTTAATTGAACAAACCTGAGAATTTGAGAAAACTGTAAACTATGGAGTACTTAAATAAGACAATGTTAGTAATATAGATGATAAATTACAGACAAGACTGTTGAACTTTGTAATAAACCATTGGTAAAACTTGTGTATCTAGATACGTCTCGTATCGACTATTGTGCTGAGATACGCACCCTTAACAAATATGATAAAACCAAAGAAAAACACCCATAGACACAAACACAACCAAAACAAGTACTAAGGAAGAAAGTACAAGCATAGCCACCAGATGGCTATGACAGCGGCACACAAATCACACATAAGCTCAGTTACAGAATACGACTGCGCAGACCAATATATCAACAAACCACAGCCAGTACAAAATGACGTAAACGAAAGTTTACAGAGTTCCATGCTCAGGAAACTGTCTTTCTACACAACCATAAGACAGACTCGTGAATAATTCGCTTTAATATTAGAAGAAAAATATAAATAAAAATGAACGGACAAGAAAATCTTATAGTTACTTAAAACATGATAAGCTAACCCTTAAAGTATTCCAGTCTTCCAAACACCATAAATAATAAATTTACAGAACAATGTTCGACTAACTAAATCATAGACAAACGTAGCTTTATTGTAAAACTGTTTTAGATGTAAAAATTACTATTATGTGTGTGTTTGTTTGTAATTTCGCGCAAAGCTACATAAGGGCTATCTACTCTAGTCGTCCCTAATTTAGCGGTGTAAGACTAGAGGGAAGGCAGCTAGTAATCATTACCTACCGCCAACTCTTGGGCTACTCTTTTATGGACAAATAGTGGGATAGACTGTCACATTATAACGCTTCCCTCCCCCACGGCTAACAGGACGACCATGTTTGGTGTAAGGGAGATTCGAACCCACGATCCTCAGATTACGAGTCGAGTCCCTTAACCACCTGGCCATGCCGGGACTGCTTGTGTGTGTGTGCGTGTGCGCGCCCGCAAAAGTGCTAAAGAGAACTGTATTATAAACAAATGACTGAAAGTCCAGTTATAAGTTAGCGAAACTCAGTGTAATTATACATGTTACTATAACCCCATGAAATGGACGAATATAGGTAATAAATCAAGGGTCGTAGGTTCGAATCCCCGTCCCACCCAACATCTTGCCTTTTTAGCCGCAGGGGCGTTATAATTTTACGGTCAACCCCGCTATCCGTTGGTAATAGCAGCCCAAGAGTTGGCGGTGGGTGATGGTGTCTATCTACGTCTCTAATCTCTCACTGCTAAATCATGAACGGCTATCACAGGTGGTCCTCACGTAGCTCTGCGCGAAATTACTAAAACCATGTAAATCAACAGAGCTAGTGACTAAGCCATTATTAATACAGTTTTATAATTGGTATGTATTTTCTTTGTCGTGCCTCACATTATAACAGACACTGGAAAACGAACATGACCTGAAGAACGTAACATTAAAAGTTGCGGACATTTAATCAACAGCGAGTTTGTTCCTTTGAAGCTAAGCACAAAGCAACAGAATCTGTACTCTGCCCACCACGGGTATCGAAACCAGAATTCTAGAATTGTAAGTCAGCAGACCATGAGTAAAGTAACGGGGATATTTTTTAGAAATCAGTATCAGTAGAACAACAGGAAAGTCTTACAGGAAGGAACAGGACCCCATTGAATCTGACCCTACTTCCTGCTTCGAACACTGGCACACGTGGGGTGTGCTTAGATTCTATTTGGTAGTGTCCCGAAATTCCAATTAGTGTCTTAAAAAAAAAAAAAAGAAGAAAGAAATCGATATCACACTGAAATTCCTGCTTGTGTAGACCCGATCTCCGAATGTTTTAAGCACCCAGTGACTCCGCCGTCTTAAATATATCCAAAAGAATTATCTGTACTGAAAGAAGAGACGAAACTTGCAATGACCTCTCACAGCTCACCCGACATCGTGACCTGAGACGAGGTTGCAGAAGAATGATATGTTATATTTAACTTTTCAGGACGTTAGTGGATATATATACAGTAATATATTTGTTGAGTACATTTGTCTGTGTTACTGGTTTATGGTCGTGGTTCTACAACAGCTGAGGGCGTGAAATTTAACTATCTACAAAAATAAAGTATTCAACGGTTTCCACCAATTCCATGGCCAGATCTGTAGAAGATAGGTTCCACGCTATCAGGTGGAGGAAAGAAGAGATCTAATCTGCATGTGAACTCCCAAGATACCTTCTTACTTAATGTGAAATATGAATTTAATTAACTGTGGCACACTATTTAAGTTTCTTTTATCGAGGGAAACTTTATCTTTAAAACAAAATATCCAGATCAAAGAATGAAGTGCAAAACAGCATTAATTAAGTTATTAATTAACATTTCATATTTTATAGTAAAGGCATCTTTCGGAACGTTTCGATTTACAAAATGAAGTACAGCAAATGAATCAGCCCGAGTAAAGTATTTGGTTCTTTGAAATTTCTAGCGTCAACACAGTCAAGCCAAACCCAGACAGTAGAGACAATGATAGTGAGGTAGGATATACAAAGACCGTGGGTAATAAAGTTAATCCTAGTAAGAGAGACCCCCCCTCTCTCCCAGTGGCATGTCTGCGGACTAACAACGCTAGGATCCGAGTTTCGATACCCGTGGTGGGCAGAGCGCAGATAGCCCATTGTGTAGCTTTGGGTGTAATTACAAACAACAACCCAGTAATATGTGCGGGTACTCTATCAATTCAAGCTGCTGTTGTTCGTAAATCTTGAATTAGTTAGGATTAATCCGTATCCAATGTGTATAGGAATACAGTTGTACCCTGTGAAACGGAATTGAAATAATAAGTCTTCTTATAATGAGTACTAAAATTGACTACCTAGGGTGATAGGTCAAAATGTTTCTCCTTCTGGTCATTTTAGTTGTTAATAATTGTTACACGCTATCCATGTACGTAACTAACATTTGAAACGGTTTAAAACGACATGGTTAATATACGCTATGAAATAAAGAACATGTGAACTTCCCCTTCCCAGCGGTTCTAATAATATACATTCTATCCACCCTTCACCCCGACGAACTGGTTTGTAACATGCGTGCTTAGTTCTACAGACGATCTTAAATAATCGCGCATACCACCTACCGTGTTTCTCCGATAATAAGACCTACCCATAAAATAAGACCTAGTGTGATTTTTGGGGATAGTTTTAATATAAGCCCTACCCTTAAAATAAGCCCTAATTAAGAGTGGCAGGAAGAGGAAAGAAATTAAAAAAAAATTAATTTATTAATTAGTTTAATAGTTAATTAGTTTGTTTAAGTATTAATCAGTTAGTTTAATAATAGTTTATTTTAAATGGTTAGTTTAATAGTTTTACTTTATAACTTCATTTTTTTAATATATCAAAATAAGACATTCCCCGAAAATAAGCCCTAGTGTCATATTTTGGAGTGAAAATTAATATAAGCCCTGTCTTATTTTCGGAGAAACACGGTAAAGCGCATGTGTGAAACAGTACAACAAACTTAGTCAAGGGTGTATGACATTCATTATTTGAATAAATGTGTAATTAAATCAGAAACTGTGTGAGTGAAATTACGTGTAACGTACTTTTGTAATTAGTAGAAGAACCTCCAACAGTATTGATTAGACTTACTAATATTACTGTTTTCAGATTTAACTGAAGTTTTGTACCTAGAAAAACACTGTTTGTAGTTAGACGCAAAGCTATACAATAAACAATCTGTGACGTGTCCATCACGTGCTTGGAGACCTGGTTTTATTTTTATATATAGAAGTCCACAGAAATGCCGCTCAGACACGTCCGTGAGAGTAAATAACATAATAATGTTAAAATATATTTTGTGTAAGTCGTGTAAATAAATAGTTTATATTATAAAGAAAATAATACATTTATTTGCTACGAATTCTTCAGTACTTAAGTGATTAGAAAATTTTTAATTTTGTCTTAGTGTCTTTACAAAGTTAAAAATACGTTTTAGATTTTTATCTAACACATTTGTATGAACTGAATCGTTAATTACTTATATACTAAATGTAATATATACAGTTGTGGGCTATGTTTTGAACGTTTTAATTCGGTTTTTAGGTAAAAGGCACGTGACATTAAGAACAAGTGAGCTTGTGGGAGTAAACCTAGAAAGTTTTAAATACATATATAAGTCCGACACTTACTCATGTCAGTCATGACATCTGGGAAGGCCCAGTCATGGCCAGGCGGTTCAGGCGCTCGCCTCGCAATCTGAGGGTCGCGAGTTCGAATCTCCGTCATAACAGACATGCTCGCCCTTTCATTTGTGGGTGTGTTATAACGTGACGGTCAATCCCACTAATCGTTGGTAAAAAAGTAGCCCGAGAGTTGGCGGTGAGTGGCGACGACTAGCTGCCTTCCCTCTAGTCTTACACTGCTAGATTAGGGACGATTGCCGCAGATATCTGTCGTGTAGCTTTACGAGGAATTCAAACCAAACTCTCTCTATGTATATATAAATTCAAACCAAACTCTATATATATAAATTCGTTTCCCCAGTTTGGCTCCTAATTATCGTATTCCAGTTTTGTTTTTTATCTGTCGGTTTATTCCAGTTTTACTCCACGTTATGCTACTTTATTGTATCTATTTTCTACACTGTCTTTGTCTCATTCTTCTCCCATTTTCCCTTTATTTTTATTTTTTTCTATCTGTCGCTTCTTCTCAAATTTGCTTTGATTTTACGTTCTTTTAGCTTTATTCTTCCACACACGAGTCTCTCACGTGGTATTGTTTGTCTTTCACGTGGTATTGTTTGTCTCTCAGGTGGTACTGTTTGTCTCAGGTGGTATTGTTTGTCTCTCAGGTGGTATTGTTTGTTTCTCACGTGGTATTGTTTGTTTCTCACGTGGTACTGTTTGTCTCTCAGGTGGTACTGTTTGTTTCTCATGTGATATTGTTTGTACTTCAGGTGTTATTGTTTGTTTCTCATGTGGCACTGTTTGTCTCTCACGTGGTATTGTTTCTATTTATATGATATTTTAATCTTCTTGTTTGTTCTCTCTATTCGTCGTCTTCTCCTAATTTTGCGTCATCGTAATTTCTCCAGTATTTGTTTGGTAATAGGTAATTTTTATTTCTGTTTATGAGATCCGTTCCCCAGCCGTGGGGGCGTTATAATGTTACGGTCAATCCTACTATTCGTTGGTAAAAGAGTAGCCCAAGAGTTGGCGGTGGGTGGCGATGACTAGCTGCCTTCCCTCTAGTCTTACACTGCTAAATTAGGGACGGCTAGCGCAGATAGCTTTGTGCGAAATTCAAAACAAACAAACAAACCGTTTCCCAGTATGTTTCTCATTTTAACATCTTCAATTCGTACGTGATTATAAAGGTATTTGATCCTCTGTTGTCAAACAAAAAGCTACACAATTAACAGCTGTGGGCGTTATGCCCTCCATGGGAACTGAAACCTGTTGTTTAGTATTACCTAGAAGTCTCGAAACTGTTACATTTGTTTTTCTATTTTGTTTCAGACATCCTAGTTCTTAACTGTCACGTTGTACCGAATGTTGCGTAAAATGGAGACATTTGTTTTTCTATTTTGTTTCAGACATCCTAGTTTCTCGTAACTGTCACGTTGTACCGAATGTTGCGTAAAATGGAGACATTTGTTTTTCTATTTTGTTTCAGACATCCTAGTTTCTCGTAACTGTCGCGTTGTACCGAATGTTGCGTAAAATGGAGACATTTGTTTTTCTATTTTGTTTCAGACATCCTAGTTTCTCGTAACTGTCACGTTGTACCGAATGTTGCGTAAAATGGAGACATTTGTTTTTCTATTTTGTTTCAGACATCCTAGTTTCTCGTAACTGTCACGTTGTACCGAATGTTGCGTAAAATGGAGACATTTGTTTTTCTGTATGCCTCTAAAAGAGTATTCTAAGTAACTCTAACGTTAGACTGATCCGTGCTGTGTTATTGGAGTGAATTATACCACAATCTACCACAGAAACTATCAGGATTTGCTCGTTCTACTAACGAGTCTCCTAATGTGGCACACAGTGTAGCAAAAGCTGGAAAGGTAAAATAGATTGATATAGAAGATGGATATTAAAAGGAAATGGGAACTGGAAACAGAAACATTCTTTGATAACATCAGATCCCAGAAAGAGATTATTTGATAACCTCAATCCAAGAAAGATGTTCTCTGATAACCTTAGATTCCCATGACCGCAGAGGAAAATAATTTTTAAGAAGGTCAAAAAGTAAGGGTGTCAAAATTTGATTGCATGTATTACATACAATAAACTGTGTACATTACAAGTGCTTCCGATGCAATGAGGTGTTTCGTGAAATTACATATTTTTCAACTTTGTAAAGACCATCCAGATGGAGCTGGAATCAATATTACTGTGTGAGGTTTAAAACTTACAAAGAATGCCGCTCGGTGCAGCATTAGTGTCAGGCAGAAGACTGAAATAAATTAGTCGTTAAATAACAAATAAAGAAACACAACATTACCCAAAGACAACAAAAATAATTAAATGAAATGCGTCTCGATTTCTCCATCCGTTAGGTTTCCTTTTCAGTTTTACGAATCCTAATGTTTTACTCTACAAGCGGAAGTTATAAAAAACAAACTTTACGCTTGCTTTTACATAAGACGTACGAGACGATCAACATTGCCATCTAAAGCCAAGAAGACCACCCAAATACTGCTCAGTGACTGTCATATTAGACTAGAGAAAGGAGAAAAATAAGTCGAGCCACGTCAGAAACAGGAAACGTGAAATGTCCACAAAAAATGTAGCTACAGACACAACTAGGTCTAAGATGTTCCAAATTTGTTTTAAGTTAAACACATAACGACACTGAAGGGCTATCACTGCTCTGCCCACAACAGGTATCGAAACACGGTTTCCAGCGTTGTAAGTCCACTGACTCGTCACTGTGGGCGCTTAAGAAATTAAAAAATATAGCTTATAAAATTATATGACAATTCCAAATAGAGAAGGAGGATGTGGCTTATTATTCGTCCAATCTATATAAATAATAACCGAATTATTTAATTTTTTTTATTCGTGAAATTGTAATATAATATACTATATGCTTTATTCGAAATGCCAAAATACGACACTAAAGGCAGGAGTTTGATTCTCTGCTGTGAACAGAGTGTACACAGCCCATTATGTGGATTGGCGCTCACCCACGCAAGCCCGGCATGGTCAGGTGGTTAAGGCACTCTAATCTTAGGGACGCGGGTTCGAATCCCTGTCCCTGTAGGAGTTCTGTAATGAGACTGTCAATTGGTAAAAAAAATCGCTTAAAACTTGGCTATGGGTGGTGGTGACTAACTGCCTTTTTTCTAGTCTTACCCTGAAGAATTAGGGACGGCTAGCTTTGTGCGAAATTCAAGCCACTCTCATGAAACAAGCAAACAGAATTTTTATAAGTTCTGATACGTAGCATCCTAAAGCGATTCAAGTAACGTTTCACATACTAAGATCTTATTTATCTGGTTTCAAGGGCCAAGGAACCAATCTACTGTTTCATGGAAAAGTTGAATTGTTTACTACCTAACCTTCAGTATGAGGGACAATTTGCGGCTGTCACGTGAAACAGGAACATTTCCGCATTCCAGTGTTCATATTTCTAATTGGTCAGCTCGGAGGGAGTGTGTATAATGAACAAAATTCTGGCTCTGTTACATCATATTTAAGAAAACAGTTCGTTCCCTTTAGTCTATCACTGGTCAATACCACGCACCGCCAACTCTTGGGCTACCTTTTTAACCAAAAAATAATGGGATTGACTGTAACGACTTAACCCATGCATGGCTGGAAAGGCAAACATGTTCCGTGTGACGGGAATTAGAACCCGCGACATACGGTTTGAAAGTCCAGCGCCCTACTCATCAGGCCAGCTGTTCTTTTTTAGCCAACTGGTCATACTTGTTTTAGTCCAACTTCGTTTCACTCTCAAGTCAAATGTATTTTAGTTTTTCTTTTTGTTTTAATGGAGTTACTTTTGTAACTTCGTTGTGTTTTATTTTGAGCTCAACACTGTATCTTAGTTCATTCATCTCGTGTGTGAAAATTGCTACAGTACACTTCTACATATTAGACACATGAAACTCTTATTTCTGTCGAGATCGTTTAACTGTTAAATTGCAAGATAGTTCACATTGCAAACACAAGATGGCGCTACAGACATCACTCATAAATAAAATGTTTCGATTCTTTTTGTTTGTTTCTTTTGGTGTAAATGTATAAAATAGGCTATTTTCACTCCGTCCATCACGGGAAATCGAACACCACACTTGAGTGTTGTAAATGTGTTAATTTACCGCTTAACAACTGGAAATCAAAGTTTTGTCCACAATGAAACCGAACTGAGTAGGTCAGAAGTTGTTGTCGTTTGTATGCAATTTGGTTACTTGTTTATAAAACACTTTTTGATAAGATAAATAATTCAAAGACGACCTATAGACGTACAAGTTGAACGATCGTCATGTGATTAGTTTTTCTTCTCAAAATTATGTCTAAATAAACGTTTTCTAAAAATTAATTATGATGTATTGTTTGTTTTTTGGAATTTCGCACAAAGCTACTCGAGGGTTATCTGCGCTAGCCGTCCCTAATTTAGCAGTGTAAGACTAGAGGGAAGGCAGCTAGTCATCACCATCCACCGTCAACTCTTGGGATACTGTTTTACCAACGAATAGTGGGATTGACCGTCACATTATAACGCACCCACGGCTGAAAGGGCGAGCATGTTTGGCGCGACGCGGATGCGAACCCGCGACCCTCAGATTACGAGTCGCACGCCTTAACGCGCTTGGCCATGCCGTGCATGATGTAGTAATAATATATCTATAGAGAATGACTATCCTGCTTATAGTATTTGACGAAAATATTTTTATGTTTATTTTGGTTTTCTGCTTGATTAACAATTGGACTTCTGTATATTTTCAAGTTCTGTTTGAATCTTGTTTTTGATAAATCCTTATATACTTCAATTTGAGCATTTCCGGTATTGAAATGCGCTGCGGGTAAACCATGCGAGTTATTATAAAGTTGTCTCTGATGGTTCTGATAGGCTAAAATTTGTTGATGTCGCTTCAGTGTTTTCTCTTGACAACCACGGAAACGTAATGAGATATTTCAACCAATGATTATGGTTTCTGTTCGTATACACGATTCGGTTTTATTAGTTATCACGATGTCTACCAACCTACCCTCAAATCTAATTATGTGCCCAAAGTTTTGTGGCTGCAAGTTATGTGTCGATTTACCACAACGCCTGAAATATTGAGATTACAGACGGACAGAGAGGCGACTTTTTGTCTTTGTGTGGAATTAACAAAATTAATTACTTTTTAAATAATGACAAAATTCTTAATAAAAAAAGACAATTAAACAGTACTAATCGTCCGAAAGCTTTTCCTGTCATCTATTTAGCTGGTTTGTTTGTTTGAATTTTGCGAAAAGCTACTCGAGGGGTATCTGCACTCGGCGTTCCTAATTTAGCAGTGTAAGACTAGAGGGAAGGCAACTCTTGGGTTACTCTTTTACCAACGAATAGTGGGATTGGCCGTCACATTATAACACCCCCACGGCCGAAAGGGCGAGCATGTTTAGTGTGATGGAGATTCGAACCTGCGACCTCTCAGTTTACGAGTCGACTGGCTTAACCACCTGGCTATGCTGGGCCCTATTTACTTTAAGATATTCGATGGAAATATTTCAAATTAAAGCACTTGAAGGAACACTTTCGAATTTCGTTACTGGAACTGTGTTTACAAGGAGAAAGGAAAGTATTATAATTAATATTTAATGATTTGGTCATAAATCTAAACGATATTCGAAAATCCTTTTTGACGAGTCACATATTTTTGATTTTAATTAATTATCCAATAAAACCACTATTTTTCCAGCCACGTAAATTAATTTTTTATGTGAAAAGTTTCATAAGCTGATTTAAAATATAACTCCCTTTAAATCAAATGAAGTAAATGATAAAAGGTGCTCATACTTGTATCAAACGATAAATGGCCTATACAAAACAAAAATGTTTAAAGGTTTAAATTCAGAGTTTTTATAAGACAACAGATGGCGCTACTATCCAATTTTATAATACTGTATTTTATCACGAAAACAAATACTGACTATTCTAATGATGTTACGAAGTAAATAATTTTAGCAGTGATATGGCAATTATAGTATCACTTATTTCTCTCCCTGCAAGCACCAGAATTATTTGAACAGTGCACAGTAGTCCAATAATTCAGCTTTTAGTGTCCGACTACATAAGTGAAAAATCAAAAACGGTCACAGTTCTTCATGCTTTATAAATAAGATACTTCTGATACAAAATTCAGGTACCTATTTTCATAATATGCTCACACAACCAGCTTCCGTAATTAAAATATAAAGGCTGTTGGTGTTTTCAACGTGAATGCCACCTCATGAATGTATGACGTAAGTAATTAGGTGAGAGACCTATAGCGTTCAGGTATAAACTCTAACTTCGTACCATTGATCAGAAGGAAACACAATTATCCAGTAACACACACCGCCATAAGGGCTTTTATTTAAAATTAATAACGGGTTTGACTGTTAATCTTATAACGCACCCACAGCTGAAAGCTCACAGCTTGTTCAAGGTCACTACACTTCGGACTTGAAATTTCTAACTAATAAAGCCACATTCAACCACCACGGATAGAACTGAATGGAAATATAATTACGATTTTTGTGATGAAGTAAAGCATACCATGTACTTTTAGCTATGAAACTGCTATAAAGTGTATATATATATATATATGTTGGATGACGTCACGTTATGTTCTGTGAGATAAATATTTAATTGTGTGTATTTCTGTAAAACGTCATATTTGATTCCAGTTCTTAGTACGAGCTAAATACGAAGTATTACGTCGATAAAGATTGTTCTTGTAGTCAAAACGGCGTTAAATGAACACGCCAAGAAGAAGATAACAACATAATAATTTCATTTATGTTTGTTTAGAAACCTCTTTTGTTCATCATAAACGAAAATGAAATCAGGCCAAGGCCAGAACGTGCACTACCAGCAGCGTGACATCATTCTAGTTCTTGTTTTATTGGAAGTCCAGACAACACAGGCCACATGTGACTTCAATTTCTTATGAGTCCTCCTGCATGTGGTTTTCGGATAGATGGCGTTTTTAATTTCATAGCAAAGTAAGTATTGGCATACCAATTCGGTGTAAAACGTCGTTCAGCTCAAGGTCCAAAAAATGAGCAGTCCTTTGTTAGAATTTCCAGTGTTACCTTATAATTCTTACGTGGTTTTGTTGGCAGATGTCGCTATTGAATTTTAGGCGTAGTTGTTCGTGTATGTGTGTTTACCTATAGCAAAGCCACATCGAGCTATTTACTGAATCTACCGAGGGGAATCGAACGCCTTATTTTAGCGTTGTAAATCCGTAGACTTACCGCTATATCAGTGAGGGACCAGGTGCAGTTTTAAAACATTGAACAACAAAAAGGTGTCATGGTTCTGTTAAAACAACCGCATAGCCAACATTCTACTGAAAGAAGGCAAAGTAGCTACTGAAAAAACAACTTATTATCTTATTTTGCTGCAGACTGATTTTATTACAATTATTAAACACTGCCGTCTTCGTGTTTCAATACTCGATGATACAAGTAATGTGTTAATTTATATTTACATACCACCATTTTAATTAACTTTGCTTGTTTCATTGTTATATGTATAACACATAGAATCCTCCGTAAGAAAACTTACTTATATAGAAGATAGACGACTGTAGTTAGGTTAGGTTTCGAGAACTGATACTAACCGTTGCCATAACTGACGATCATTAAATCTACGTCAATACTGGAAGCCAACACACCTAGTGATTGTGTGTTTTGTAAAAATATATACTCTGGTGGTTTTTTATTGATACTTTTAGTTTATTTTATTTTTTACTGTTACATTTTTGTCCCAGAGGTCACTTTGCATTTTTTAGCTTAACACACATGTACTTAGTACTAGCTTAAATCTTCTACACTGGACGAATCTTTTGAGGTATTATTGGTTTTATGGTCGAAAATGTCGCTAACATTGAAGGTACCCAAGTGATGAAACAATACATCCCAATATTTGTAAATAAGAACGCGAGAGAAATATATCTAATTAGCAATACTCATTATAATGCTGGTTTTTAAATTCGCTCTAAATAAGTAGCTTGCTGTGAATGGAAGCTAATATTAATTACCTAAACCTATTTATAAATTAGTTAAATTTGTCTGCATTAGCCTAATTAACATTATCTTCAGTGAACCTAGCAAAGAAGTCAACCAAACCAGAATTCCTCCTTGAACGGCCCCCCTGTGGCTCAGCGGTATGTCTGCGGAATTACAACGCTAAAAACGGGGTTTCGATACCCGTAGTTGGCACAGCACAGATAGCCCATTGTGTAGCTTTGTGCTTAATTCAAAACAATAAAAACAACAACTGTCTTGAACGTATTCATATAATGAACACAAATAACTTCTACCACGAAGACCCAGGATCGAATCTCACCTTGCCGTAATATACAGCTCTTCTCAAAACTTTATTGAAGACGGCAGCTGATTGGTAGCCAGACTGTAAGATATAAACCAATCAGTTATTAGTATTTACAAATGAAAACGTAGAGGAAAGTTAACAATATAGATACGAACATTCAGAACATATACTAGTAAAATAAATAAATGTAAGATGTATTAGTTTCTAAAACTGCTTGACTAAAAATAATATTTCCTTCTGCAACTTGTTTTCTTTCTCATTAAAAAATACAATTGGCAATTTTATATGTGTAAGTATTCTAAAGTACTGATAAAAAATGATGTGCCTGAAGATAATTTAAAATATTAAAAAATTACATTATGCTTCAAGAACACTCATGGCAGATGGCGCTTTGTAAAAAAAAACAAAAAAAAACGTTTGTTCAGCTCAAAGTTACATAACGGGATATTTGTACCATGCTTACGACGAGTATCGAAACCTGGTTTTTAGAGTTATAAGCCACTGAGAAGCAAAACAAAAAGAAATAATTAAACTAAGTGGAAATGTTTAATACGTAATGTAATACAAAGTTAAAAATAAACTTTTTGTGACGCATGTGATTTACCTGGTAAATTACACGGGTCTGCTTGTTTAAACTTCGTAAAAGTTATTTAGGTTTTGATAACAGATTTTTCATAATTTTGATAAGTAGTTCTACCTCGTAAGTATTTTTAAAGAAATTAGGATGGGAAAAAACTTGTTTAGATCAGATTATTATTTTGTTTACCAAAATGAACATTTGTTATTATTATGAGTATTAAAAGCAATACAAACAAACCGAAGAAAGGGGAAAATTTGTTTGTTTGTTTTTTGAATTTCGCGCACAGCTACTCGAGGGCTATCTATAACTTAGCAGTGTAAGACTAGAAGGAAGGCAGCAGGTCATAACCATCCACCGCCAACTTTTGGGCTACTCTTTGTGTGTTTTCTTATAGCAAAGCCACGTCGGGCTATCTGCTGAGCCCACCGAGGGGAATCGAACCCCTGATTTTGCGTTGAAAATCCGAAGACATACCGCTGTACTAGCGGGGGGCGGGCTACTCTTTTACCAACGAATAGGGGGATTGACCGTCACATTATAACGCCCCCACGGCTGAAAATGTGAGCATGTTTGGTGCGACAGGGATGCGAACCCGCGACCCTCAGATTACGAATCGCACGTCGAAAGGGGAAGAACGTTGATGTTATAGGAATATTCATTCTCATTTCTGTGTGAAATTTACGTCTTTTAGTCTCAAAACTGCGTGTTATGTTTTTCCTTTGTGTATAGCGCTATGACGTAACGTGTAAGTGATGGAGGAAAATAGACGTCATTTTCAGCAGAAAATTACCACAATACGTGAACATTTCAAGATAAGAAAACCACTGCAGGTCTGTGATAATCAATTATTTTTAACATGTATATTACTGAGCGTCACAATAGTCGGTTACCATAGTAACACTGAAGAAATAACAATGATTTTGTTGTTTCACTGTAGACGTTTCGAGCTAATTGCTCTAAGCGTTGACGACATGTGGAAGTGATGTGGATGGAGAGTGATCAGCGGCACAGTCTTATACCTCTAGAAACCGGGTTTCGATACCCGTGAAGGGCAGATAGCCCTATGTGTAGCTTTATGTTATTTGTTATTTTGAATTTTCACACAAAGCTACTCAAGGGCTATCTGCGCCAGCCGTCCCTAATTTCGCAGTGTAATACTCGAGGGAAAGTAGCTAATCATCACCACCCATCGCCAACTCTTGGGCTACTCTTTTACCAACGAATAGTGGGATTGACCGTCACATTATAACGCCCCACGGCTGAAAGGGGTGAGCGTGTTAGGTGCGACCGGGATTCGAACCCGCGACCCTCGGATTACGAGTCGAACGCCTTAACCCACCTTCAGACTTCAAACAACATCAGTTTGGAAGTTGTCTAAAGGTGTGTTTGTTCAACTATCCCGTAGCAACCAACTTTATCAATGTGTTACTGATCACCATGGCGTTTCCTTTGTGTATTCACGAAAAGTGTAAATAATTAATGTATATTTGAAACATTTGCGTGATCAAAATTTCGCCACTAATGTAAGGACAGCATGAATAACAGCTGTATATGTTTAATAAATAATAATTAACGTTTCGTTTTCAGCTGACGTAACAACACTAATGCGGAAGGCTTTCCAAACGTCGTCCTCTGCAACAGGCAGTTGCCGTTCATTCTACAAAGTTTCAACCCTAAGTTTAATGTAGACAATCTCTTTGTAACTTTTGTTTTAAAGCAACCTCATACATCATTGGATAAATAGGAGCCCGAAAAATGCCGAGAAGTGTACGTCATTCTTACGTGATAACGTTTCTTGTATATTTTTCCTGGAAAGAAAGTTCCTGAAATCTCCACCCTCTGCTCAAGATTTGATCACTCTGGTTCAGTCCTCTACCAGCCTTAACAGAACTATAACCCAAGTTAAGAAAAAAAACAAAAAAAACTTGTTCTTACCGACAGATTTTCTACCCAGAGCCGTCAACAACAACTGTATGTTGAACATCATTACTGGTACGTTCACTAAAAATCAGGAGTTTTTTACACATAGAAAACTTTCCACGCCAAACGCTTATCTTCAGACAATTATGACCACCAGCAATAAATGTTGCAATGCAAAAAAAAGCGTGCAAAATAGTCCTAGTAATTTAGGTACATGTTGAGGAGCTTACGTCATGGGCCTTACACAAATAGGTCAACACTGCACAAATATGATCCCATGGCCTTTGTAAGATCGTGGTTGAAGACTGCACCATGTGTTCCAGAACAATAGTGGTGAGGATGCTCGGTTTGTCATCTGAGAGTCACGGGTTCGAATCCCCGTCACACCGTACATACTCGCTCTTTCAGCCGTGGAGCGTTACAATGTGACGGTCAATCCCACATTTTTTTTTCCTTTGTGAAAACTAAACCAAAATGTAAACGTAATCCAAATGAAGTTCGAAAAAACCTGAACGCTTTCCTCCCCCATCTGTTCTGTAATAATAGTAATCTAGATACTGATTTCCACTTTGGGAGAAACAACTGTCCTATGTTAAGATCGTGGGATGGTATCCTTCCTATGTTACTTCTTAAATGCTAGAAACGCCATCTATATAAACGAATCATTACAGCTGTAAAAATATTATCGGTAAAAAAACTTCTATCACTTGACTCGCAGTTACCCAGATGGAAGAACTGATATGTAAGTAAATAACACACTAGAGAAACCTGTTTGTGTTGATGTAGTTAACATATGAACACGGTTATTTCTAAGAGGGAATTATTGATACGCAGAACTTAGAATAGCATGAACGCAACATACGGGTTCACAAACGTACCCTGTGCGCACTTTATGGTATCTCTTCACGCACTTTGAATGTATAAAAAAAAAAACTATCCTGCACACTTTAATTGTAAATAAGCCTGCCTTGTGAACTTTATTTGGATTTTTATATATATATATACAACCACAACGTTTATAGTTTTCATGTATACAGGCATACCCTGCGCACAATTTAAAAACGTATAAATGTACCCTGCGCACAACTTACCAGTCAATAACCATCCCCTGCACACACTTTACATGTTTATAAGCATGTTTTATCACACGTTACGTGTATGTTATAGTGAGTACCACGTGCTCCGTGCTGACATCTCACGACACACAGAAAGAGCATGTGAAGAGAAACCACACCTGAATGACCTATAACCTGTGCTCTTTTCAACAAGATAAAAGATATAGAAATAAATCATAACGTAGAAGTAAATCGCTTGTGGATTGTCCCGGATGCCGGGAAAAAGGTTACCCATAGATTCCACCGACATGGCCACTGAGGATCTAAGCAACAACATAAAATGATTATAAGTTACTCTAATCTCTATGGAAACAAGCACTCTATGTCTGTATCTAAAAACGCTCACAGAAGCTATAACATGGCACGTCCTACAATGACCCATATGACGTCAACACATGCTGCGATCAGAGTTTCGATCTCACACCATCAGATGTCCTAGTACACACATGATCAGTAGTAGTCTTAACACATATATGATCAATAGTTCTAGTATACACATGATAGACGGTCCTAATACCCAAATGGTTGATGATCAGAATTCACACATGGGTGATGATTCTGATACACACATGATAGACGGTCCTAATACCCAAATGGTTGATGATCAGAATTCACACATGGGTGATGATTCTGATATACACATGATAGATGGTCCTAATACCCAAATGATTGATGATCAGAATACACACATGGGTGATGATTCTGATATACACATGATAGATGGTCCTAATACCCAAATGGTTGATGATCAGAAAACACACATGGGTGATGATTCTGATACACACATGATAGACGGTCCTAATACCCAAATGGTTGATGATCAGAATTCACACATGGGTGATGATTCTGATATACACATGATAGATGGTCCTAATACCCAAATGGTTGATGATCATAATACACACATGGGTGATGATTCTGATATACACATGATAGATGGTCCTAATACCCAAATGGTTGATGATCATAATACACACATGGGTGATGATTCTGATATACACATGATAGATGGTCCTAATACCCAAATGATTGATAATTCTGATACACACATGATTGATTATCTTAATGCACACAATATCAACAGTCTCAATACACACATGATTGATAATTCTGATATACACATGATTGATGATCCTAATACACACATGATCAATAGTCCTGAGAAACATATAATCAACAGAAGTTGCATATTTTATGTGTCAAAATTAGAACCCAAAGACTATAGAGCTCTAACAAATAGAACGTGAGAACTATAGTAATCTATATGTGAAGTGTGGTCATCTACTTAGATCACATGCAGCAAAATTCACACGACTTGGAGCACCTCAACTGGCTAAAATTTAGGTTTATAACTTCTTGCCCTAATATATGATTTGTGAATAGGTTATTTGCGAAGATTTATAGTAATAATTATTTATTTAATCTAATTCACGCTGTAGTTCACGAAACTTGACGATATATGTAGCTCCTATAAAGATAATTACTATATCTGTCGTGTCCCAGCCGGCTTGAAGAATTTTGGTAATTGGGAAAAGAATTCGTCGGCAAGAGGCGTGACGGATATAATGTGTTTTACATGTTAAAACATATGCTTTGCTTTCGCATGCAAGGTCTCAGAACTGCATGATTCGTATTTATGTACAGGAGGACAAGAGTATGATAGTAGGGAAGAATATGAACTGGTGAATTCTAATCAATAAAAACAAAACATGGAAAGTGGAAGCTAAAAATTAAAGACAAGGTTTTAAAAACTATTAGAAGAATAAGGCTATTAAACCTAGTTTCGTTTTGTTTTTTTCTATTTTGCGCAAAGCTACACGAGGGCTATCTGCGCTAGCCGTCCATAATTTAGCATTGTAAGACTAGAGGTAAGGCAGCTAGTCATCACCATCCACCGCCAACTCTTGGACTACTCTTTTACCGACGAATAATAGGATTGACCGTCACATTAATGACGCCCCCCCCGGCTGAAAGAAAGGGCGAGCATGTTTAGTGTGACGGGGATTCGAAACCGCGACCCTCGGATTACGAGTCGAGTGCCTTAAACACCTGGCCATGCAAGACCACGTTTAAACTTAATAAGATGGATTAAGAAAGGCTTAGGAAAATAACATTTAGTAAATAATTCTTTATGACGGTATTAATAACCTAGTTACATCCATATAACCATATTTACCTTATTTTATATCAAAATAAAAAACTTAATACCTACATCTAATTCACTAAGTTCTCTCCAATTGTAATTTGAATATTTTGTATCAAAAGATTATTTTATTTTCAAGCGAGACATGAAAGAGTAATAATCCAGTCTTACCCACCCAAAGAAAACTTTAAAAATTATATAAGAGATAAATTATAATCGTTACATAATACAGAGTAGGATAAGTTATTTAGTTCGCAGATGTCTTTACCGGTGGTCTGATGAACAGTGTTACGTAGAGAAACATCTGGATATTAAATGTAACAGTTCCATACATCATCTTATAGAATCTAAGATTCAAGAACGTGTCCTTGAAGAAGGTTTGTCCTCAAGAACGTGTCCTTCAAGAAGGTTTGTCCTCAAGAACGTGTCCTTCAAGGTTTGTCCTCAGAATCTTCTTAGAGTTACAAGGACCATTAAAATGTAATTGGTTTGTTTTCTATGTACAAAAAGTTTGCGTTTTATATATGTTCAGAAGAAAGTCATTTATTAGAGGTAGTATTACGGCAGGCCTAAACTATTCATTTCTCTGACTACACGCCAACAACAACAAAATAAAGTGTTTTAAGGTATAAATTTCTTGAATTACAAACATGGGCCATTTCTAAACTATTAACTATTGTATTAACTTCCTTTTCTTCAATAACGATACATAACAATTTGACACTAAACTGCCCATGGTGGCTCAAAGTTAAGCCTTCAATATTATAATTATAATCTATGGTGGGCTCAACTTTGGGCTTAACAACAACAAGCAAACAGACAGTGAACAATGAATCTGTTGTCGAGTAATTCTGCAATCTGTGAAATATTATTATTATTATTTTCTCTATACACCAGATTTGGATGACAAGGAATCCACATTCGATGGTAAATGAGCAGCCCAAGAGTTGGCGGTGGGTGGTGGTGACTAGCTGCCTTCCCTCTAGTCTTACACTGCTAAATTAGGGACAGCTAGCACAGATAGCCCTTCGAGTAGCTTTGTGCGAAATTCAAAAACAAACAAAGATCAAATGTTTAAGTTAACTTTTATCTGATAAGCAGAGAAGTCAACTTCAAAGTGGTAGCTATGACTTTTTTTTTTTTTAAGAGGTAGGTGAAAACCGGACTGGAACAATTGGTTGTGTCAGTGAGGCCAGTCGCTGTAGGCAGGTAAAATAAAGGTATAAGAACGTAAGTTTGTGCTCGTGCTCCTATTATCAAGCGGAGACGCTTGCTACCTGAGGGTGCTCGGGTTATCACTGTACGTAGAGATCCTTTTCATTTCGTTTATTCCGACTCAAGGCGGTTTTCACAGAGCGGCATCACTGAATGCAACTTCACAGCGAGTGCATCTTTAGCGTTCGTTTTAACGGCGAACCCAAAGACGCTGTATCCTTAAGTAGCCTAAAACTTTTAAGCTCTTAACCCTTTTAGTTGACGAAATACAGCTCTACCGCCACGAAGGCTACATTACAAGGTAAGCTAAACGGACTCTAATAATTTTAAACATAAATGTATACAAAGTAGCGTCTTGAATATTTGATCACAATCTGCTGTTAAAATCATCCGAACTTCAGTTCCAAGTTGTTGTTTTTTTACCCCGTGGGTTTTTATTAAGTTTAAGGTGGGCTAACTAAAGGAATGCTTTTGCTATTCTGGATAGATATTTTCGTGGTTATACCGAGGTAACATTACATACAACAGTAGTGGAATCCTACGATTGACGTGTTGATAAAATGATTATTTCTACGTCTTTAATTTCCAGTGATAACTGAACATCTCCCACGATAGCGAAGATAAATATTTGACATAATAGGTATTTGTCTGTCTGTTTGCGCTTCAATAAACATGCCAAAATGTCTTATATTTCCAGATACAGTTTCTTTATTTTACGATTAATTGTATATATAAGTTTGTTTGTTTGTTTGTTTTGAATTTCGCACAAAGCTACGCGAGGGCTATCTGTGCTAGCCGTCCCTAATTTAGCAGTGTAAGACTAGAGGGAAGGCAGCTAGTCATCACCACCCACCGCCAACTCTTGGTCTACTCTTTTACCAACGAATAGTGGGATTGACCGTCACATTACAACGCCCCCACGGCTGAAAGGGCGAGCATGTTTGGCGCGACGGGGATGCGAACTCGTGACCCTCAGGTTGCGAGTCGCACGTTTTAACACGCTTGGCCGTGTATAAAAGTGTGTTCTTGTTTATACCAGACGAATATTCACTGATTGTAATGGTGATATAATATGCAGTTATAATTGTATTGTGTGGAGCATTTAACAAAAAAAAAAAAAAAAGAGGGTTGGACGTGACCTCGTGGGCAGAATATCAGACAATGAATCCGAGATTCTCATCCTGTTGTCGTAAGTTCTGGTTCTGCGCTATAGGGCTGAAGGTGCGTTAGACGAGTAGCTGTTAACTCTCACTATTCGATTAAAGAAGTCAAGTAGGTATTGGTGAGTGACTTTCTACTGTATAAGTTCAAAATTAGGGAAGACTCGGGCAGGTACCCCTTCTATAGCTTTGTGGGAATGTTTGGAACAAAACACGCAATAAAAAGGATGCGATGATCATAAAACAAGAACATGCCTCTGGAGTGAGTTCGTTCATAAAACAAGAACATGCCTCTGAAGTGAGTTCGTTGTGGAAAAAAGAAAAACAAGTCTCTTGTTAAAGGTAGTTCCTCTTCAGTACCTGGACGAATGGGTTAACCAAGGAAGATGTGTTTCTACTGAACTCAGAAATCCCCTGTAAGTAACTGGTGAGGGGGGGGGATCTTGGAAAGTATGTTTCTACTGAACTCATAGGTCCCCTTTAAGTAACTGGATAGGGAATGTTGTCAGTAAATACGTGTCATTTCTGGTCTGGTTTGAGATAGAAGAGGATAGAGCATTTTCTATAAAGTTCAAAGGGCCATTTCTCGGTCAAAAAGACCAATTAGCCAAGATACGTTTCTTCGAGTATAATGATATACCTTCTGAACGATTTGAGCAATTAATTACAAAATGTGTGTTGTAACTAAATGTAAAATCGTTATAATGAGTGGAATGGTGGAAGCATTTATTAAAAAGTTAGTTTTTCCGGGTATAACAGAATTTCCCATTCACTGCTGTCTTACTGGAAAAACAACTTTCTTTTAATTTCAACAAGAAAACAGTTAGTGGGAAAGTTTTTGAAGAAGCAAAAAAGAGACGTCCCCTCATAGTGAGGAGTGTATTAAGGGGATAAAAGTTTGAATGATACTCCCCCCTCGTGTACTTCCCGGGTAGCCAACCGTCTCTCGACCAGGTTTTAAACCCATAATCTTCGCCGGAGAATAACACTATTGGGATCTAATCCCTCTGTGATTTCCTCGTGCCCTTCTGTTATCAAACAGAAACTTCGAGAACTTATGCATTTTGGGGACGTTTAAAGAAAACAATTTGTTTTTATCCGTGTATTCGTATAGAAGCATCTTATTACATGTTTGAAATTGACGAAAGGGTCAGAAACTCTCAATCTTCACGATTTATTAGGAAGGCATAAATCCATGTAATTTACATATATGTCTAGAAACAACAGCAAAAAATATTGTAATGGAGATGCTGTGACCCATTTTCTACAAGTATACGAACCTTTCTTGGCGAATTTACAAAAGTGTAACTTGGATAGACGATGATGTTAGCGAAACTGGTTTAGCCATTCACTTCCCTGCTCGTCCCAAAACCTGTCTTCCCAGACTTCTTTTCTATTAAATACATACAAGCCTTTCTTGTGTGTTTGTTGTTTATCGTTTGAACTTCATGCAGAGTTACTAGAGAGTTATTTGTTCTAGCCGCAACAGATTAGAGAGAAGGCAACTAGTAAGCAACGCCCGCCACCCACTTTTGGGTTACCCTTTACCATCAAATAGTGGGGCTGACCTTCACATTATAACGTCCCCTAAGTTGAAAGGAGAAGAATTTCAAGTGACGGGATTTGATCCCTCGCCCCGCAAATTACGAATAGAGAGTCCTTAACGGGAAATATTTCGAGCCAGCAGTCGCCATTTGCAACCACCAATCCTGTATTACTAAACAAACAATAGTTCAGATTAATACATTGATAAGAATTAGAAACCAGTAAATCTAAATTTTGTGTTAAACTAATCAACAGATTTGTTTTCACACTCCTCATAATTTGTTAATTTGTCAAAATAACATTCCTCATTTTTTCTTTTGTTTCTAAGGCGGCCTTTCGTTCAACATCATAGCCAATCAGCTAAGCTCTTCGTTAGGTACTATAACCAATTAGATAGCCCCTTCTTTAAATACCAAAACCAATTAGCAAGGTCCTTCGTTTAATACCATAACCAATCAGCTAAGCCCTTTATTAATATAACCAATCAGCTCGGCCCTTCATTTAATATTGTAACCAATCAGCTAGGCCCCTCATTTAATATTGTAACCAATCAGCTAGGATCTTCTTTCAATACCTTAACCAATCATATAGGCTAAAACGTGACGAAGTTTTTTTTTTTGAGAGGCTGTTATTTTATGAAGTACAAGAATTTTAGATAACAAGGATTAGTTATTTAACTTGTAATTAGTCAGAATCAGTTAACAGAGTAAACAACAATGTCAAGTAAAGAATCACGTCATTGGACAACTCTGTATTTCCCTACGTTCGTAAAAGTGCTGACGTAATAAGTATATTTAGTGTTATCTAACTTGCAATTTCAGTTAAAACCAGTTACTGACAAAACACGTATACACAAGACTAGCGATACAAAAATAGAAACAAGAATTTCCTGGTGTATTAAAGTGTCAAAACATCGATTGTAAGACTTTGTGCAATGATTATTATTAACTTTAGATGGAAAATTAAAGTAAATTCATTGTAATAACAGTTTTATAATCTGAACTTACTATTGCTTCTGTCAAAATTTTACCTCTTTCTTCAATCGGTTCGATTTTAGACGTATGAAAGCTCTTCTAGAACAAATATTTTACAAACATTCTCGAGTAAAATAAATTATATAGGAACAAGGAACCACTGTAAATAAACTTTGTAACAGTACGTAGTAACAAGGAACCACTGTAAATAAACTTTGTAACAGTACGTAGTAACAAGGAACCACTGTAAATAAACTTTGTAACAGTACGTAGTAACAAGGAACCACTGTAAATAAACTTTGTAACAGTACCTAGTAACAAGGAACCACTGTAAATAAACTTTGTAACAGTACGTAGTAACAAGGAACCACTGTAAATAAACTTTGTAACAGTACGTAGTAACAAGGAACCACTGTAAATAAACTTTGTAACAGTACGTAGGAACAAGGAACCACTGTAAATAAACTTTGTAACAGTACGTAGTAACAAGGAACCACTGTAAATAAACTTTGTAACAGTACGTAGTAACAAGGAACCACTGCAAATAAACTTTGTAACAGTACGTACTTAGAAGGAACCGTTGTACTCTTCTATGGTCAACAATTCTGTTCAAACCAAATTTAGTTTACAGGATCACGTTTATTGGTTTTGAATATTTACTTGTAAAAGCAAACATACAATCTCTCCGAAAACTGACGGTACCTACCATCATTACCTTCGGGTCAGACCACTGCCTTTTGGTCAGTGTGATGGACTGTGGATTTGAGGTACTTTGGCTCACGTGCTGTTACTAACAAAACAAAGATGATCGCACGCTGGAGCTGTAGATGCGTTATAAGAAAGACAGTCAAGTGTAGCCCAAGTGTTTGCGGATGGTGCTATTGGGTAGCTGTCTTACCTCTAACCTGTCAGTTTTAGATAACCTTAGCGTTGCTTTGCGCGAAATATAGCAAACTAGCATTACCTCCATGTAGAAACGTTTACAAACAAATATTACATCCAAGTGAAAATATTTACATTCGTCGTTATTTTATCAAACATGTTTTACAAAGTCGACTTTAGACTTTTTAACACTACTTAATAGAAACGAGTTAAACGATGTGTTAATGAAAACGAGTTAAACAATGTGTCAACTGTGTCTATATACAGTTTTGTAAACATTGTATCAGCTGTGTTTATATACAGTTTTGTATGCCGATGAACCTGGTGACTTGAGTTAGGTCAGCTACTTTCTAGAATTGGGGGAATATTTATTTATCTACCTTTCTCAGCTCATACTTTAGACCTTTTAAAACCGCGTTAAACAGTCGAATATTTTGTTTGCCTACTGAAAGCTACTCCAATTGAGCCGATCGTTGTTTAGAACTGACAAAAACAATATTTCGTTGTTAAATGTTTGTAGAATTATGTGGATTTAAAATGTACTTTTGAAAAATGGCTTTTCTTTGTACTGGGATATGGTAATGAGGAACTATTTTTTACTTTGCTTTTTGACCGTGATGTGGCTCTCTAACTTCGGATATATTGTTTGTTTGTTTGTTTTTGAATTTCGCTACACGAAGGCTATCTGCATTAGTCGTCCCTAATTTAACAGTGTAAGACTGGAGGGAAAGCAGCTAGTCATTACCACCCACTGCCAACTCTTGGGCTACTCTTTTACCTACGAATAGTCACATTATAACACCCCCACGTCTGAAAGGGGCGAGCATGTTTAGTGTGACGGGGATTCGAACCCGCGACCATCGGATTACGAGTTGAGTGCCTTAACCACCTGGCCATGTCGAGCCAACAAAGAAAGACTTGGTGAATATTAAAGGTGTAGAGATATATCCAGGCCGGGGATACATTGCTTCCATACTTGATTTTCAATCAAAAACTTCGAAATAGTTAATAATTATTTGTAATAATATGAAACTAGCGTTAATCAGAACTAGTCAGAGAGTGGTCACAGAATGATCGTATACAGGAGTTGGCAAAAAGAGAAAGCTACATGTCTTTGATGAATTATATTATTATCTGTGAGTGGTGTTACTTTTTGTCACTTTTTTATACATCGCTAGTAGTATTTCTGATTCGCAGTCACTTTGTTGGTCTTGTGTGATGATTCAGGCAGATTAAGATGGTCACTTCATAAGTAAGAATATTTAATTTCACACAAAGCTACACGAGGGCTATCTGTGCTAGCCGTCCCTAATTTACCAGTGTAAGACTAGAGGGAAGTCAGCTAGTCATCACCACCCATCGACAACTCTTGGGCTACTCTTTTACCAACGAATAGTGGGATTGACAATAACATTATAACGTCCTGCTGCTAAAAGGGCGGGAATGTCTGGTGTGACGATGATTCGAACCCGCGACCCTCAGATTACGAGTCGAGCATACAGGTTTCGTAATGACACAACATAACAACATGTCACTGTATTAAGTTAGTGAGTGAGACAAGGTTCACACAGCTCGAGCACACAGGTTTCGTAATGACACAACATAACAACATGTCACTGTATTAAGTTAGTGAGTGAGACCAGGTTAACACAGTTCGAGCACACAGGTTTTGTAATGACACAACATAACAACATGTCACTGTATTAAGTTAGTGAGTGAGACAAGGTTCACACAGCTCGAGCACACAGGTTTCGTAATGACACAACATAACAACATGTCACTGTATTAAGTTAATGAGTGTGACTAGGTTCACACAGCTCGAGTACACAGGTTTCGTAATGACACAACATAAACAACATGTCACTGTATTAAGTTAGTGAGTGAGACTAGGTTCACACAGCTCGAGCACACAGGTTTCGTAATGACACAACATAACAACATGTCACTGTATTAAGTTAGTGAGTGAGACAAGGTTCACACAGCTCGAGTACACAGGTTTCGTAATGACACAACATAACAACATGTCACTGTATTAAGTTAGTGAGTGAGATTAGGTTCACACAGCTCGAGCACACAGGTTTCGTAATGACACAAGATAACAACATGTCACTGTATTATGTTAGTGAGTGAGACTAGGTTCACACAGCCATTAGTATTTCGGTAATGTATATTTTTTCTAACGAATGCTGTGAATGGTTCTGTGACACAAATGTGACATCAGAAGAATTCAATGGATTCAAAAAAGACCTACGGCTCGTGAGGTAGACCCTGTTTTATGGCTCTTCCCGAAATTTCTGAAACAATCAATCAAACATTCAATTATCGCATTGCATACTGCCGTGGTTGTGCTATAACAGTGACAGCTAAATTCCATTGTTTTGTCAAACAACACTAGATGGTGGGTACTATTGGCTAGCTTCATCCCTTCTTCTCTGTAAGCAACACTAGATGGTGGGTACTATTGGCTAGCTTCATCCCTTCTTCTCTGTAAGCAACACTAGATGGTGGGTACTATTGGCTAGCTTCATCCCTTCTTCTCTGTAAGCAACACTAGATGGTGGGTACTATTGGCTAGCTTCATCCCTTCTTCTCTGTAAGCAACACTAGATACTATTGGCTAGCTTCATCTTCTCTGTAAGCAACACTAGATGGTGGGTACTATTGGCTAGCTTCATCCCTTCTTCTCTGTAAGCAACACTAGATGGTGGGTACTATTGGCTAGCTTCATCCCTTCTTCTCTGTAAGCAACACTAGATGGTGCTAGGTAAGCAACACTAGATGGTGGGTACTATTGGCTAGCTTCATCCCTTCTTCTCTGTAAGCAACACTAGATGGTGGGTACTATTGGCTAGCTTCATCCCTTCTTCTCTGTAAGCTCAAAAGTGACAGCTGTGTGCAGATAGTCTTTGTATTGGCTTGTTGGAAATTTTGAAACATAAAAACTTAATCTGTTCATAAGAATAAAGAAAAGAAAACCTAACTAATCACGTGTATTTTTTAACTACTTCACTCTATGTATATGTAAAACAGGAAAACACGAGAAAATAGGCCTACATCATTTGTAAGTGTAGAATGCAGCGTTCGACTTTAGTTATGTTAAATTACATAAATGTGTGTGGTTTTAATTTGTATGGAAAAGTTTTAATGCTCTGATCTTGTTGGGAATTCTGTAATGTTTGTTTATGTAAGTTAAAATCATTTATTTAGCGTCTTGGTTTATTAAAGTGGAGGCTTAATCGCGAAGAATTATCTTTCTTTGGTTTTTAATGACCGGCGTGACACTTGGGATTATAACATAGAAACATCCAGTTTTGAGTTTCATGTTGACCTACATATGCGCTTGCTTTTCCGGTTTGGAGAATGTGACATCGCGAAAGGTGATAACCTTAATTCTGGTAAGACGAGGTTGAGACCGAAGATAGGTTACGAAAGAGAAAAAAATTGAAATAGTGATGTAAAACTTAGCACACCCAGTCGTTCGACTTTCTTTCTGCTTAGTATGGGTCCTTCAGTGTGGGCTGACGAGACACGTTAAAGTAAAGGTGATTCTTAATTGTGTCATCCTATGAAACCATAAGATCACTCGCAGTTTTAACATTATTTGTGGCGAACAACAACAAAAGTGTGGAGTCACGACATTCTGACCACAGCGCCCTCTTTCAATGAAAGCCTTATTCTGCATAACAATTGTTAGAAGAAGTCTCTTAAAACATTAGTAATTCCATAAACTTTATGTTAAAGAGCTACAAAGGATATATGTTACAAATTTCAAACACCAGTGAAAATATTAACAACTGGTGGACTTACTTATTCTACACAAAATAAAATATTAAAACCTCCAAATTTGGGGATTAATGAGGTACTATGTATTCTTTGATAGATCGTTTAGGCAGAGTATTCATGATGACACTTTGTAGAATGGACGGCAACTGTCTGTTGTGGAGACACAACTATGGAGGGCGAAGCTTCGAAAGTCTTCCGCCTTTCGTCTTCAGATCAGTATGCGTGTCTAGGTGCTGTCTGTTTTTCATAGTGTCTTGGTGGACAACACCTAGACACGCATACTGATCTGAAGACGAAAGGCGGAAGACTTTCGAAGCTTCGCCCTCCATAGTTGTGTCTCCACAACAGACAGTTGCCGTCCATTCTACAAAGAGATACTATGTAGTTATGTGATCGTAATATCAAATTTTCTCAGTTTTTTAACTTTTTGTTTTATTTTCGACAGCAGACTTATTTTAATTCAGGTATATAGCTGAAACAACGTATTACTGACAATACACAACGTACTCTTAAAAGTATAAACCACTTATTTTTAATGTTAAAGTAAGTCTGATAACTCTTATTTTACTTGAACCTGTAATACAAGTTGGATACAAAAGTTTTGCCCCATGGCTATGGGTTGGAGGTGATTATCTCTTTAATTTCTTTCCTACTTTGTGATACTTTTAACCAAAATCCATGGAAGTATTCTGTTTAATAGTCTATTTAAAAGTATCCATAGGTTTGAAAAACAGCCTAAAATAAGTTTAAAAAACAATATAACTCATAAAGAAGAACAAAAGTTTCTCTTTTGTTCGATACTTTTGTAAAAATGAAAATGGTTTATCAACACTATACATTAACTAGTAAAGCTTATGGTAGTAACAACTATATACATTAACTAGTAAAGCTTATGGTAGTAACAACTATATACATTAACTAGTAAAGCTTATGGTAGTAACAACTATATACATTAACTAGTAAAGCTTATGGTAGTAACAACTATATACATTAACTAGTAAAGCTTATGGTAGTAACAACTATATACATTAACTAGTAAAGCTTATGGTAGTAACAACTATATACATTAACTAGTAAAGCTCATGGTAGTAACAACTATATACATTAACTAGTAAAGCTTATGGTAGTAACAACTATATACATTAACTAGTAAAGCTCATGGTAGTAACAACTATATACGTTAACTAGTAAAGCTCATGGTAGTAACAACTATATACGTTAACTAGTAAAGCTCATGGTAGTAACAACTATATACGTTAACTAGTAAAGCTCATGGTAGTAACAACTATATACGTTAACTAGTAAAGCTCATGGTAGTAACAACTATATACATTAACTAGTAAAGCTCATGGTAGTAACAACTATATACATTAACTAGTAAAGCTCATGGTAGTAACAACTATATACATTAACTAGTAAAGCTTATGGTAGTAACAACTATATACATTAACTAGTAAAGCTTATGGTAGTAACAACTATATACATTAACTAGTAAAGCTTATGGTAGTAACAACTATATACATTAACTAGTAAAGCTCATGGTAGTAACAACTATATACATTAACTAGTAAAGCTCATGGTAGTAACAACTATATACATTAACTAGTAAAGCTTATGGTAGTAACAACTATATACATTAACTAGTAAAGCTTATGGTAGTAACAACTATATACATTAACTAGTAAAGCTTATGGTAGTAACAACTATATACATTAACTAGTAAAGCTTATGGTAGTAACAACTATATACATTAACTAGTAAAGCTTATGGTAGTAACAACTATATACATTAACTAGTAAAGCTTATGGTAGTAACAACTATATACATTAACTAGTAAAGCTTATGGTAGTAACAACTATGTACATTAACTAGTAAAGCTTATGGTAGTAACAACTATATACGTTAACTAGTAAAGCTTATGGTAGTAACAACTATATACATTAACTAGTAAAGCTTATGGTAGTAACAACTATATACATTAACTAGTAAAGCTCATGGTAGTAACAACTATATACGTTAACTAGTAAAGCTCATGGTAGTAACAACTATATACGTTAACTAGTAAAGCTTATGGTAGTAACAACTATATACATTAACTAGTAAAGCTTATGGTAGTAACAACTATATACATTAACTAGTAAAGCTTATGGTAGTAACAACTATGTACGTTAACTAGTAAAGCTCATGGTAGTAACAACTATATACGTTAACTAGTAAAGCTCATGGTAGTAACAACTATATACGTTAACTAGTAAAGCTCATGGTAGTAACAACTATATACATTAACTAGTAAAGCTTATGGTAGTAACAACTATATACATTAACTAGTAAAGCTTATGGTAGTAACAACTATATACATTAACTAGTAAAGCTTATGGTAGTAACAACTATATACATTAACTAGTAAAGCTTATGGTAGTAACAACTATATACATTAACTAGTAAAGCTTATGGTAGTAACAACTATATACATTAACTAGTAAAAAGCTATATACATTAACTAGTAAACAACTATATACATTAACTAGTAAAGCTTATGGTAGTAACAACTATATACATTAACTAGTAAAGCTTATGGTAGTAACAACTATATACATTAACTAGTAAAGCTTATGGTAGTAACAACTATATACATTAACTAGTAAAGCTTATGGTAGTAACAACTATATACATTAACTAGTAAAGCTTATGGTAGTAACTACATTAACTACATTAAAAGCTTATGGTAGTAACAACTATAGTAACAATTAACTAGTAAAGCTTATGGTGGTAGTAACAACTATATACATTAACAAGTTTATGGTAGTAACAATATATACATTAACTAGTAAAAAGCTTATGGTAGTAACAACTATATACATTAACTAGTAAAGCTTATGGTAGTAACAACTATATACATTAACTAGTAAACTTTATGGTAGTAACTATTAACTAGTAAAGCTTATGGTAGTAACAACTATATACATTAACTAGTAAAGCTTATGGTAGTAACAACTATATACATTAACTAGTAAAGTTTATGGTAGTACAATTAACATTACTAGTAAAGTTTATGGTAGTAACTAGTAAACTATATACATTAACTAGTAAAGCTTATGGTAGTAACAACTATATACATTAACTAGTAAAGCTTATGGTAGTAACAACTATATACATTAACTAGTAAAGCTTATGGTAGTAACAACTATATACATTAACTAGTAAAGCTTATGGTAGTAACAACTATATACATTAACTAGTAAAGCTTATGGTAGTAACAACTATATACATTAACTAGTAAAGCTTATGGTAGTAACAACTATATACATTAACTAGTAAAGCTTATGGTAGTAACAACTATATACATTAACTAGTAAAGCTTATGGTAGTAACAACTATATACATTAACTAGTAAAGCTTATGGTAGTAACAACTATATACATTAACTAGTAAAGCTTATGGTAGTAACAACTATATACATTAACTAGTAAAGCTTATGGTAGTAACAACTATATACATTAACTAGTAAAGCTTATGGTAGTAACAACTATATACATTAACTAGTAAAGCTTATGGTAGTAACAACTATATACATTAACTAGTAAAGCTTATGGTAATAACAACTATATACATTAACTAGTAAAGCTTATGGTAGTAACAACTATATACATTAACTAGTAAAGCTTATGGTAGTAACAACTATATACATTAACTAGTAAAGCTTATGGTAGTAACAACTATATACATTAACTAGTAAAGCTCATGGTAGTAACAACTATATACGTTAACTAGTAAAGCTCATGGTAGTAACAACTATATACATTAACTAGTAAAGCTTATGGTAGTAACAACTATATACATTAACTAGTAAAGCTTATGGTAGTAACAACTATATACATTAACTAGTAAAGCTTATGGTAGTAACAACTATATACATTAACTAGTAAAGCTTATGGTAGTAACAACTATATACATTAACTAGTAAAGCTCATGGTAGTAACAACTATATACATTAACTAGTAAAACATGGTAGTAACAACTATATACATTAACTAGTAAAGCTTATGGTAGTAACAACTATATACATTAACTAGTAAACTTATGGTAGTAACAACTATATACATTAACTAGTAAAGCTTATGGTAGTAACAACTATAGTACATTAACTAGTAAAGTAAAGCATGGTAGTAACAACTATATACATTAACTAGTAAAGCTTATGGTAGTAACAACTATATACATTAACTAGTAAAGCTTATGGTAGTAACAACTATATACATTAACTAGTAAAGCTTATGGTAGTAACAACTATATACATTAACTAGTAAAGCTTATGGTAGTAACAACTATATACATTACCTAGTAAAGTTTATGGTAGTAACAACTATATACATTAAGTAGTAAAGCTTATGGTAGTAACAACTATATACATTAACTAGTAAAGCTTATGGTAGTAACAACTATATACATTAACTAGTAAAGCTTATGGTAGTAACAACTATATACATTAACTAGTAAAGCTTATGGTAGTAACAACTATATACATTAACTAGTAAAGCTTATGGTAGTAACAACTATATACATTAACTAGTAAAGCTTATGGTAGTAACAACTATATACATTAACTAGTAAAGCTTATGGTAGTAACAACTATATACTATAGTAGCATTAACTAGTAAAGCTTATGATAGTGATAACTATATACATTAACTAGTAAAGCTTATGGTAGTAACAACTATATACATTAACTAGTAAAGCTTATGGTAGTAACAACTATATACATTAACTAGTAAAGCTTATGGTAGTAACAACTATATACATTAAGTAGTAAAGCTTATGGTAGTAACAACTATATACATTAACTAGTAAAGCTTATGGTAGTAAGAACTATATACGTTAACTAGTAAAGCTTATGGTAGTAACAACTATATACATTAACTAGTAAAGCTTATGGTAGTAACAACTATATACGTTAACTAGTAAAGCTTATGGTAGTAATATATTATTTATTGATTTATCATCCTTATAGATGCGGTACTTGTTCGCGTTTCCATTTCTCTTCCTTAACATGGTGACGTCAGAAGAACGTAAGTAACCAAATTTCTCTACCTGTAACATTTATTTCTTATGTGGAATATTTAAAGTTTGGAGGAGTTATGGTATTTTGAGATTAAAAAAAGAAATTCTCACTAAAGAAGTTGCTTGGACTGCAATGAATACAAGGTTTGATCTCTGCTACTTGCAAAGCGAAAGTTGGACAAACATTTTCAAATTGGTGTTTAAAATGGGAAGGTGTCAAGGTTCAGAGGTTAGTTCTAGACACAGTCTCTTCGTGTATAAAATCGAAGAAATATGGAAATTTCTTCAGAAACTATCTTACAAGAGCACTTGCTTTGTATGCAAGAGGCACTGAGTTTGATCAAAAGAGATGTTAAAGTTGGAGTACGCCATTGAGCTGTGTACTAGAAGTACTTAACCTTTCTAACCTGAACAGCACCTTGTGCAACAAATGAGCTAGGTGACCAGTTCCCAAGGTTCAATAATTAGAGACATCCATGATTTGAAACTGCTGACCAGAGATGCAACCCATCAACTGCACCTGATATCCAGATAAGTACACAAGCGAATAAGTTGGAGTTACACTTACTGTAACGAATAAGAGTACAGAACATGCTCAGTGATATACTGCGTGTTCGAACCTTGGCCATTCATTTCCAGAGCACAAGAGGTCCAGCCCTGGATTAAGATAGTTTCTTTAATTAGTTAAGTATTTAGTGAACGAGAAATGCGTAACATGCTTCAACGGGTTTTCAGCCTTATGCATACTTCTTTCTCTTTTCAAGCATACCTGTCAGATTATGTCGTGTTTCGCCAGTTAACCACTGTACTTTGCTTCTAGACGATCGTGTCCACATAGAGTAATTGGTAGTGATTTGATTTTAAAATATCCAGGCATTGATAGAAAGTTCATGGTCAGAACTTCTCTCGAGTACAACGGAATCAAAGAGTGTATGTGAAATAAAAAAATGTGAAAACATAATGGTTGTGAAGACTTTTCAATATTAAACAAAGTTCTGCAGTCATGGAAGCTCTTCAGTTACTGTTTTTATAAATCATGAGTACTGTTGTATGAGAAATGTCATCTTGTGACGTATAGTTTTATAATTACACATTCCATGTTCATAGAAGTAAACATGTACAAATATCTATATGACCATCCCTTGACAGTTATGTGAATTTTAACATCTAATGAAAGAGACAGTGTTACAACACAACTAGACCTCATGAGGCTCGAGAATCAAATTTATATAGAGGTCCTTAACCACTGTTGTTAATTATTATCCTCCCCATGAACCTACGAGATCCAGGGATTTAATCCAACCAGTAACATAAGTAGTCGTGCTCGTGGTTGGCAAAAATTAAAACGCATCATACATGATGGATAACTAATAACAGTTGGAACAGTCAACATGGTTTCACTAAAGGAAAATTTTTCTTACAAATCTTTTGACATTCTTTGGAAAGGTTACTGTTTCGTTAGATGAGGGTAAGGATGTAGATGTATCTATTTACAGAAAGAATATGACAAGATGCCACATAAATGGTTTGTAAAAAAATGTCCCTATAAGTGTGAGAGATAAGTTAGCTAATTGTATAAAAGAAATCAGAGGGTTGTTACAAATGAACTTCAGTTAAACTGGATTAATGTCACAAATAGGTACCTCATGGATCAGTTTTAGGACCTTTGCTATTTTTATTTATATTAATGACATATATGAAGGAATAGTCAACAAAGTACATAAATTTGCGAATGATATCGATGTACTTAGTGTTATTAGTTGTGAAGATTTACAAAGATCATTCAGTGAGTTGGGTAAATAAATATCAGATGTGTTTTAATTATAATAAATGTAAGATAATGCATGTTGGTTATCATTGAATTATAAATTTAATTTGGATGGGAATAACTTTGATACTGTCATAAAAGTAAAGGGATCTTGGTGTAATAACTGATCAGTCTATAAAACCATCCAGTGTTCTGTTGTTGGTCGTAGGGAAAATAAAATTTTAGGTTACCTCTAGGAATATGGAATAAAAGTCTAAAAAGGTTATAGTTTCATTGTATAGGTCATCGGTTAGGCTACATTTGGAGTATTATGTTCAGTCTTGGGCTCCTTATCTGAGTAAGGATATTGAATTGCTGGATAGAGTTCAGAGAAAGGTTACTAGAATGTTGACTGGGATGGAGGGGGTTGTCATACAATAAGAGGTAAATATTTCTGAAATCTTGAAGAAATAAAAAGGTGTTATAGGGGATCTGATCGAAGTGTTCAAGATTGTAAATGGAATAAAATGATGGTGTTAATAAATAATATTTTTTGAGACTTTACAGTGAGAATAGTAGGACTAAGGGACACAAATATAAATTTTGGTAAGATAGGTGTCATATTCAGCTAAGTAAGTTTAATTTTTCTGACACGATGACTAACTTTTGGAAATGGTCACCTTTGTATGTAGTGGAACCAGTAAATATAAGTGAATTTAAGAGACAGCTTCGTAAGTATATGAATGATAAAAGCTGGCTTTAAGATATTTTCTTATTTGGTTATCTTTATCTATTAGTTTTAGTTTAGTGTAAATTAAGGAACAGCCTAGAAAGACCTGCAGGCTCTTTGCTGTCCCTAAACTTTATGCTTTGTTATATGTTATATGAATACAAGGTGCTGAGATTCATGACGATTAACACCAAAAACTACCATTTACTGTATGTAATGAATTTCAAAACATGTTAAAATTTTCTCGGACAATAATTACAACTAACGCCACAAAAAAATGTTTTTCAAGAAAAAAACAGAAATACATTTAGAATTCTGTCTCCCCCCTTCTTCAGTAATCGGCAAAAATACAAATGAAATAATTTGATACATAGCTAATGCAAATATATTATATTTCAGATACTTTAGTGAAGAGACACTCGACAGATTTGAAAATAGTGTGTTATTTCACCAATTGGGCAGCCTACAGACCAGGACTAGCCAAGTTCACACCCCAGAATATCAACCCTTATCTCTGCACCCATCTCATTTACGCCTTTGCTGCATTAAATAAAGATTACGAGCTTAAACCATATGATCCATACAATGATATAGAGCAAGGTAAACTTGTTTTCAATCCATTTTTTAAGATGTTTAACATTTCTTTGCGAGTCCATAACAGTTAAAAGAAGTTATTAACATAACATCCAGTCTTCTTATTTGTGTCTCAAGATAAAAGTCTCGCATATCATTCAGAAATGAAAGTTATTAAAGCCGATTTTGCGCTGATTTATCTGTTATGTTTATTACAGAGTAAGATTTAATTTTAGATTCTATTTCTGTTCTTTTATCAGGTAAGATTTGACCCGAGTTTTTGTTTCCTTTTGTCTTTTTATTAAAAAGTAGGATTTAATCTCAGTCGTTGTTATCTTTTGTCTTTTTATAAGGCCCGGCATGGCCAGATGGTCATGTCGCTCCTTTGAATCCTAGTCATACCAAACAGCTCGCCCTTTCAGCCGCGAGAGAGTTATAATGTGTTGGTCAATCCCACTATTCGTTGGTAAAAAAGTAGTCCAAGAGTTGTTGGCGCTGGGTGGTGATGACTAGCTGTCTTCTCTCTAGCCTTACACTACTAAACTAGGGACGGCTAACGCAGATAGCCCTAGTGTATCTTTGGGCGAAAATTCAAAAACAAACAAGCAAATCTTTTTTATCATGAGGTAAGATTTAATCTCAGCTGTGTCTTGTTCTCACAAGGTAAGACATAATATTAGCTGACGGTAGGTGGCTGCCTTCCTTGTAGTTTACCAGCTTAAAATTTGCGCAACTTAGTGCGAAAAGTTTTGAAACAATCAAGCAAAACAAAACTTATGAAATATCAGGAGAAAATTAAGTAAAAATCCAATAGCAAAATAATTCTAATTCGTACCAGATCCTGTTTGTAACAACGTTTCAACAATGGGTAAGAACATGATCTATTCAAGTAGTGTGTTCTTGGAGAGTTTGGATTGGTTTGTTTGAAATTACATGCAAAGCTACACGAGGGCTATCTGCGCTAGCCGTTCTTAATTTAGCAGTGTAAGACTATAGGGAAGGCACATAGTCATCATCACCTACCGCCAACTCTTGGGCTACTCATTTTCCCAACGAATAGTAAGATTGACCGTAACATTATATCGCCACCACGGCTGAAAGGGCGAGCATGTTTTATGTGTTGGGTATTCGAACGCGTAATCCTCAGATTGCTAGCCGAGTGCCTTAACCACCTGATCATGCCAGGCCGTGTTTTTGGAGAGAATGACCTCAAAGTTCTAACCATAATATTGTTGTTTTTTTGTTTTTTTATTGGTTTTTGTATGGCTTTGTAGTTTGTTCAGAACTTTTAGAAAATTAAACATATTACATGCGTGTCTTTCTAATACTATCTGAAACATATGCTGAGTTTGTAACGAAAACAGAAAAGATGAACTTACACTCTTGTCAAACAATCTTAAAAGTATATACTGGTTTTGGTTCCCAGGTAATTACAAGAAATTTGTTGGATTGAAATCGCACAACCCGAAATTAAAGACGATGGTTGCTATTGGAGGGTGGAATGAAGGCTCCAGCAGGTGGGTTGTATTTCAACTAGTCCATAAATTTAATATTTGATTTATTAAACACTGCCGTTATATATGCCCATAATGGTTTGGTTTTATCTTCGCTTAAAGAATCACTGCTTTAAACAATGAAGTGAAACAGCTAACCATAAAAAGTCCCGTTACACCTCCAACAAAGAGACTTTTATAAAAGTTTTTTTATATCCTAACTTAAATAAAAGAGCTTATTCAAATAACTTGTAGGCTGAACGAACCAAATAATAACAAGGTAATACGCTTACTTTGAGAATTCCCACTAACTTAAAGATTAGGCGGTGTGTGTGGAATTATGAATAAAGTACCATCAAACTAAAACAGCAGGAAACAGCCTCCTGGTGGTCAAATTGCTACGAACCATTTAGCATTATAAATGATTTTATAGCACGCAACGTAATAATAATAAAAAAATAATAACAGTTTAACATAAATAATAATAATAATAAAAATAAATAATAACATTTTAATATAAATAATAATAATAATAAAAATAAATAATAACATATTAACATAAATAATAATAATAATAAAAATAAACAACAACATATTAACATAAATAATAGTAATAATAAAAATAATAACATTTTAACATAAATAATAATAATAGAAATAAATAATATTTTAACATAAATAATGATAATAATAAAAATAAATAATAACATTTTAACTTAACTAATAATAATAATAAAAATAAATAATAGCATATTAACATAAATAATAATAATAATAATAATAAATAATAACATATTAACATAAATAATGTTTAAAGCTCTTCATTCTTCTCGAAAAATATTAGCTTTTGTTTGGTGCTTTCTTTAATCTATGTTTAAAACACGTGTTTAAAATCCCTTTGGATTTCCCTATCTGTGAAACATTCATGGTCACTTCTTGAGAGAGAATTCAACTTGATCATTAGTCTTCTGATATTCAACAACAGTGCTAACTGGCTGATGAATTTGTTACAGATTTTCCAAGCTCGTGGCAGACCACGTGAACAGAGAGCGGTTTATCCGTAGTGCTATCCGTTTTCTTCGGGAGTATGGGTTCGACGGGTTAGAGTTGGATTGGGAATACCCTGGTTTCAGAGACGGAGGATCTGATGATGATCGCTATGGTTACGGACAGTTGATCAGAGTAAGTAAGGCAGATAAAATAATTCACAAAACTGAATTAAGTTTCCCTTAATGGAGAAGTTTCGTGTCTTCCAAAATACCGAACATGCTGAATTAGCTGACGCTTTAAACACTGGCGAAAAGTCAAAGGTTATTGTTCAAGAACGTTTATTGCAGTGGGTTCACTGTTGACGAGAGTATGTAACTAAGGCAACAGTCCCGGCTCCATGTTGTCTTTGTTTGTTTTTGAATTTCGCACAAAGCTACTTGAGGGCTATCTCTGCTAGCCGTCCCTAATTTAGCAGTATAAAACTAGAGGGAAGGCAGCTAGTCATCACCACCCACCGCCAACTCTCGGGCTATTCTTCTACCAACGAAGAGTGGGATTGACCGTAACATTATAACGCCCCCAACGGCTGAAAGGGCGAGCATGTTTGGCGCGACGGGGATGCAAACCCGCGACCCTCAGATTACGAATCGCACGCCTTAATACGCTTGGCCATGCCGGGTCACCATGTTGTCTAAACTAAAGGGAGAGGGGGTACTGGCACATGTATAATGGAGCCAAATCTAAATCATATGGTGCGACAGCATTATCTTGGGAGAATGGGGGAGGGGACAGTGAATATTTCAGAGGACCAAGTCCCCCTGCCACTTGGCGTCAATGCCGATAACAGATTTTTTAGGACGAAACCTTAATTTAAATTGAGATAAACCTTTCATTATATTTTACTTCCAATACTCAAGTCACTTCACGTCTTTCTATTCATCCTCAGATAAACAACTAGATTGCTTCCTAGAGCTATTATGATGGCCTGGCATGGCCAAACGCGTAAGGCGTGCGACTCGTAATCCGAGGGGCGCGGGTTCGCGCCCGCGTCGCGCTAAACATGCTCGCCCTCCCAGCCGTGGGGGCGTATAATGTGACGGTCAATCCCACTATTTCGTTGGTAAAAGAGTAGCCCAAAAGTTGGCGGTGGGTGGTGATGACTAGCTGCCTTCCCTCTAGTCTTACACTGCAAAATTAGGGACGGCTAGCACAGATAGCCCTAGAGTAGCTTTGTGCGAAATTCAAAAACAAACAAACAAAAACAAGCTATTATGATTTCAACCATAACACTATGTAACACAAATTTTGTTCTGGATAGTATGTGTTATTTCTTAATTACCTCTGTTGTAAAAGTTTAGAAAATGACCATTATTCCCTTCAAATTTTGCTTTTGTGACCTGCATAATGAAATTTAGAAATTAATCTATTTTCTATGTAAAAACGGGCAAATTTGCACATTTTCATTTACATAAGGTCTGAATAAAACAATATATGAATCAAGATTTACATGTATTTGTACAAAAGTTATACAACAATGAACAAAAATGTTTAGAAGTGGGTAGTTTTAAGAGATTTGCGACTGTAATGTAAATCACTTTCACGTATCAGCCCCCAAATATAGTCTTCCATAATGTCTTCGATATACGCTCCTTGCTAGCGGCGTTCAAAGTCCAGTATATCTTGATGGAGGTGCTTGCCTTGCTCCTCTGAGTATGATCTCCATATTCTCCTTGAATTTATCAAGATGAGGGTCAAGGATATGGACTTTCAGGGACATCCTGCAGCCCATTTTGCCGTAGTTATTCACCAGAGCGTCAACCAGTTCCACAATATTTTCGGCCTTGTGATTGCCGAAGAAGCTCCGAACCACTGCGACAAAGTTGCCCCAAGATTTTTCTTCCTTCCTACTGAGCTTCTTGGGGAATTCTGTGCACTCTAGGAACTTCTTTATTTGTGGTCCAACGAAGACACCAGTTTTGACCTTTGCCTCAGACAGCTTAGGGAAGAAGTCTCGAAGGTACTTGAAGGCTGTAGACTCCTTATAAAGAGCTGTGACAAACTGTTTCATAAGACCCAATTTTATGTGCAACGGTGGGAACAACACCTTCTGAAGGTCCACTAGTGGTTCACATTTGACATTGTGCCTCTCCACAGAGAACTCGGTCCGTTGTGGCCAGTGCTTCCTGTCATAGTGCGCTGCGGTGTCCCTGCTGACCCAAAGGCAAAGATAACAGGGAAGCTTGGTAGAGCCTCCTTGGAGACCCATAGGGAATGCCACCATTTTGATGTCTCTGATAACCTCCCAGCCATACTCATCATAGTTCAAGGCTTTTAGCAAGGTATTGACACTGTTGTTTTCCTCTTTGAGGTGCACCAGAATGAGCCAGGGAAAGAGACGGATACTTATTCCCGTTATGGAGCACCACAGCTTTGAGGCTTCTGGATGGGCTATTAATGAAGAGGCGCCACTCGTTCGGGTTACAAGCAATTCCAATTGCCTCGCACAGACAGGATACATTGTGGCAAAAGCAGAGCCCATCTTGACGTGTGAATAAGCTTGAAAATTGTCGGTGACGTTTCTTCTGACTTGCATCTTTTTCACTTTCATCCAACAAATCCCACTCCTTGAGCCTGGATGTCAAAAGCATGACATTCGACTTTGTTAGACCAAGATCTCTGATCAAGTCATTGAAGTCTCCTTGGTTGAGGTAGTATTGGTTTCTCTCACCAGCTGCACCTCTGAAATTGTAATCTCTATCTTCAACATCCACCTCCTCTTGTGATTTGCTGCTCTCTTCCGAGGATGGCTGCTTTCTTTCTGGCAGAGTGGGTACAGAGAGCTCAGGCGTGACACTGGGGCGATGGATGATGGAAGGTCCAGATACATCATAGCAGATGCATTCTTGACAACTCGATGTTCGTTAGGGTCCACCATGCAGAAATAGCAATTGCTTGAGTGGTCAGTGGGTTCACGCCAAATTCTTGGAATAGCGAACTTCATGGCTCTCTTTTCCCCTCTGTACCATCCTGCAAAAGAGCAATAAATTGTTATTATGAAGAATAAATTTATTTCATCCACAACTGATGTGTAAGAGGTTCACGTAAAATATTTTATATTGATATATTTTCTATACGAGTGGAAATTTAAAAAATAAATTTAAAAATTTTTACATTCTAAAAGGTCTAAAATTTGTATTAAAAAATCGTACTATTCAAGCAAGCAGGAATTGTCCATCTTACCTTCTAGAGTTTTTTTTTTTTTGCAATGTTCGCAGGTATTTATTTCATCCACAACTGATGTGTAAGAGGTTCACGTAAAATATTTTATATTGATATATTTTCTATACGAGTGGAAATTTAAAAAATAAATTTAAAAATATTTAAATTCTAAAAGGTCTAAAATTTGTATAATAAAAATCTTACTATTCAAGCAAGCAGGAATTGTCCATCTTACCTTCTAGACTTTTTTTTTTTTTTTGCAATGTTCGCAGGTAAAATTAGGTGCCTAGGGTTGATTTGTCTTGATCCCAGACAGCCATATCGAAATATGCCTTGTAGGCTTCACACATTTTAGCAGATGCTGTCTTGATAAATTGGCCACATACGTAGCAGAATGCGTCTGGAGAATACTTGCAGATTCTTGATGCCACCTCTGATAAAATCAGATAGGTCTATATGTTCACTTGGGCAGCTAGAACTAAACTGAAGTGGTGAGCCCCCTGTATATATATTACCATGGATAGTTCTAGAAATTTTTGAAAGGTTCTTGAAAATTCTCGTAAGTTCTACAACATTCTAGAAAGTTTTTGAAAATTCTTGTAAGTTCGAGAAAATTCTCTATCAGCTACTCAGCACCCATACAGGTTCTTATCGCGAATAAAATAGGTGCTGCTTCTGATGTGTTGTGTGTTATACTGCTGTACACCCTGAAATGATGTGTATACGTTTTTGGGTTTTTTATAGCCTCACAGTTTTCGTGCAGTATTTCTGCTTTGTTTCATTTTTTAAATTGTTTTATTAGTGTTTGTGATTTATAACAATGTTTGTCAACCCATGGGTCTCCACCTAAAACGGGGTTGTTTGAACGTGTGAAAGGATCTCGAAAAGACCTGAAAAATTATATAATTTATTAGGCTTGTTTATTAAGTATTTAATAACCCGGATGTGTTATTTCTCTGTTTGCTTATTGCTGTTCTTGCTTTTTACATTAAAGCTACATTTACTGAATCACAACCGGCCATCAGTGTTTACAAACTGATATTAAATATCAAATGTCTAAAAGTATATTAACTTTTAGGGTAGAGTATGAATACATGAAGACCTTTGTTCTGTTATTCGTAAGGTTGTTCTGTTTGGTTGCAGGAACTCCGTGAGGCCTTCAATAACGAGAGAATTCCTTTTGGGAAAGAAAAACTAATCCTGTCTGTAGCAGTGCCTGCTGGGAAGGATTACATCGATAAAGGATTCGATATAGCTACAATAACCAAGTTAGTTCTTCTGCATAAATACGTTTTAGAATAATAATAATGTTATAACCATGATGTTTCCATACGTCAGTGATGTTATAATAACTTGACGCATGTGTTTTGCGTATTTTTTTATTTCCATAGATCGATGCTATTACAATAACTAGGCCAAAATGACACATTTCTTTTGTTATAACTTCTTAACCGAGCAATTAGATTTACTGTCACAGCTACAAGGATTCTGCTACAGATATACAGATGTATTAACGCTTATCTATTAGGAAACATGTCTCCATGATTCATAGCATAGTTCTTTGGTTACCAGATCTTGTTTATAACTAGCTTTGTTTGTTTAATTTTTCCTCTATTTATCTCATTCTTCGATTCGTTTTCTTAGTATTTTCTCAAATTATATTATTATTGATTATTAAATGACAAGTTGATGAGTGTAATATGCGGAAAGTAAAAAGAAACACTGAAAATGAGAGGGAGAGAGAAAGACATTTCTTGTTCCATGTGACTACAAACAAACCGCACGTGTTCATACAGGCTGTAAACAGTTCTGGTAATGACCAAGCTGTCATGTGCCATGTAAGACTCGTTAGATTTTAATTTGAAAAAAAAAAAAAAATTAAATTACATGGTTAACATAATAAGTTGCATTAGACGTTTAAGAAACGTGGTCGACAGGCCCTGGTTGACGCTCATTAATTAGTCATTTTGATTACAAACCAACTATTGAACCCATAAAAACTACCGTCTCCCTGTGTCTCGGAGTCTTTTTGAACTATCTAATTAGTCACGTGCTGTGACAGATCCATTCATCATGCGTACGAGTGACGTAAACAAATCGAAGAGTTCCCTACAGGGTTAATAAATACAGCTCTTAAAAAGTTTTGCACTGTTGTTTCTGAGGTGTAGCTATGGTAGTACAAGAGTTTAAGAGCAAGTTAAGGTAATAGGAGTGAAACCAACGCTTGAAAAAAAAGGACGTAGAAATTGTATCTGTAAGAAGAAGAAAAAATAGAGCTACTTACTTCGAATATTTAACAACCAAAAAAAAACATGTTCTGCAAACTCCCCCTAGTTACACAGGGGTATATCTGCGGACTTACAACGTTAAAACCCGGGTTTCTATACCCGTGGTGGGCAGCCCATTTTGTAGCTTTTTTCGTGAAGACGAGAAATCCACTGGTATTAAAGCTTTTACTAAAATAAAGTAGAGAACAACGTTTCCACCTGAAGATGACCATTGTGTAGCTTTGATATTAACTTCAAAGGAGCAAGAACTGCGCTAAAGTTCATCTAGCTGATTTAGTTTTTGCTTGTGTCTCAACATTGTATGGCATTGTTATGATATTGTTGCAAATAACGATTTGGAATAAGTGTATTTCAGTTTGATTTTTTTGTGGGGAGCGGAGTTGGACGATAACTAGTCAATAGTTTTTTGCCGTTCGAAATGTAACGCTAAATGTCGGGTTTCGGTCCCTGCAGTGAGTACAGCTTCACAGCTAACAACAAGTCAAGTGACGTCATACCACAATTCACTTTGTTTTGTTTCGTATGTGTGTGTGTATATGATTTCAGGTTCTAATTCATTCTACAATTGATAGCGCCTGACATCGTCTGATAGTTAGAGCGTGCGGCTGGCAATATACTGGCTATGAAACATGGGAGCGTTATAATGTTACGGTCAATCACGATATTCGTTTGTAAAGAGTAACTGATAACATAAGCGGTTGGTTATGTTGACTAACTGCCTTTCCTTAAGTCTATCATTTCAAAATCAAAAATGGTTAACGCCCTAAATAATCCTTGCGTGAATATTCAACAAATAACGAAACAGACCCGCTTGGATCCTCATAATCGGACTTAATGAAAGGTCATCTTAGGACAAGAAACGTTGTTTCTCTCATATGTAATTGTAAAAAAACGCCCATAAAAACTGTAAAACAAAATGCGAAACCGCAAGTAAGCACGTACATGCGCATGGACCCAGTAAATGTTCAAACCAAATCTGGTAAAGATCCATCTACAGGATTTAATGTATTTAAACATTTCATTCGCAAACTGTATAGTTCAGCTGTGAAAATATTTATTGTTGTGTCTTTCAACTTGAACATTGCATGTACAAGCCAAGCCCTCTGAAGTTCAGAACTAGTTATGCTTGCTTTTAAACACCCATACATACACCTCAGTGGTACAGCGGTATGTCTGTGGACTCATACTGCTGGCACTTGGGTTTCGATACACCAGGTCAATAGAGTACAGATAGTCCCTTGTATTGTTCTGTGGTTAATTCCAAATAAAAATTACTACCGTTGTGAACATTTTTTGTGTAAGTTATAAATGACTTTGTTACTTGGAAGTAACAGTGTTCATTTGAGGAACCAACAAAATAATACCGTGGTTTATTTAGACTTTTATCTGGAAGTAAGAGTTTTCAACTAAAAAACTGAAACGCTTGTTCGTGTATTAAGCAACACAGATAGATTTGTTAGCTGTACGTCGCAATGTGGAAAGACGGTTAACGAAATAGCAGATTGGCTATCACAGCTATAACGAGTCTTCGAATGTACGGAGTAGAGAGCGGGTTCAGCAGCATATCGGAGCTGAAACCTTGTACCACTAGGCCAAGCAGGGGCCCTTGGAAGCAGTTGGAGCTCAAGTATTTTGTGAACGTCTGTTTCGATGTAAATACATTCATCATTGTTTCTTGTTGTTGGAGGGGGGTAAATCAAGAAGTGACAAAGAATTGACATTACGTCAGATCCAATAGAACCTCAGTATATCAGAGAGAGTTCTGTGTTTGGCACTTATGTTTTTTATTCTATTTAGAAGGCCAGGAACACTAAGTTGAACCCTCAAGAGGTAAAACGCTGTTCCGGACTGTCCGGTTCCAATTTAGTACCTGGTCAATTCTTATTCAAATCACAAACATTACATATTTTGACAGAAATGTACCCCAGGGATTCAACAGTATGTCTGCAGATCCACGACACTAAAATTCGGATTTCAATAACCATGGTGGAAAAAAAAAAATTGTTTTATCTTTCGGCTTAACAACAATCAAAACAAGCCAGTGTTCGTTTTATAAAATTCAAAATGGACCATCATTTTGAAACACAAAACAGAAACACTGAGATTTTAAAAATAACAACAACAAAAAGGGAAAACTGACTTTATTAATTCTAGTACGCAAGTCTTTGCTAAAAGCCGAGGCGCTAATGAAAATTGTCCTAAAACGTTGGGCCCGGCATGGCCAAGCGTGTTAAGGCGTTCGACTCGTAATCCGAGGGTCGCGGGTTCGAATCCCAGTCGCACCAAACATGCTCGCCCTTTCAGCTGTGGGAGCGTTATAATGTGACGGTCAATCCCACTATTCATTAGTAAAAGAGTAGCCCAAGAGTTGGCGGTGGGTGGTGATGACTAGCTGCATCCCCTCTAGTCTTACTCTGCTAAATTAAGGACGGCTCGCGCAGATAACCCTCGAGTAGCTTTGCGCGAAATTCAAAACAAACAGACTTAAAACGTTGACGTTAGCGCCCTCTGCCATGATGATAATTATTCAAGCGGCCTTCCTGCTGCGGTAAATACAAGGATTTTTCTCTCCTTATTTTTTTTCACCATCTTTGATTTAAGACAAGCATATTTTACTCTTATTTTCTTGGAAGTTTTGTACCACATGTTGTTATCCCTCTGTAATTACTTTTCTTACCACCAGGAAGAAGCTCTTCTGAGATGTTTTATATTGACATTGTCGACGTAGCAACGGTTTTCTTATAAAACTCTCTCTGCGGCGTCCCTCTAATAGATACTGACAGCAGGTTATAAATCAAGTAATAGTGCCTCATTATAGATGGAGCTACTGGTCTTGCTGTAATTACATTCTGCCCAAAAAGTTGATGACCTTGAAAGTTACATATCATTTGTCCTTGGGCTAAGAGATGACTGGTCTCTGTACAGATTGGTCATTTGTTGCCAATGGTGCTAGATACATACATATACATTTATACACAACACATGCCAAACGACTTGATATAAGATACCCTAAAGAAAGAAAATATTACTTTAACCTTAAGTCGTTAATTTCGTAGTGGTTGTTCTTCTGAAGGATATGTAGCAGGTTGGTTCTGAGAATTTCGAGGTTCCTGGGACGGACACTAAACCCAAAGAGTGATGGATGGAATATTACCAGAACCACAACACATCTCATTACACGTGGTTATATGTCTTTGCAATCAAACCGCTTTATATTACGGAGATAAGAAAAACTAATAAAAACGATTTGAAATTAACACCTAAACAACAATAGTTTCCGTGTGCTGCAATGTCCGTTGCTACGCTTGTTTTACTGTGAATTAACACCTAAACAACAATAGTTTCCCTGTGCTGCAATGTCCGTTGCTACGCTTGTTTTACTGTAAATTAACACCTAAACAACAATAGTTTCCCTGTGCTGCAATGTCCGTTGCTACGCTTGTTTTACTGTAAATTAACACCTAAACAACAATAGTTTCCCTGTGCTGCAATGTCCGTTGCTACGCTTGTTTTACTGTAAATTAACATCAAAACACTAGTAACGAGCATCGCAATGTCCCCAGCACTACTTGTTTTACATCTTTTATAACATTGTACAGTCAGATAAATTACTAATAACTTGTTCCCTGCTCTGATTGTTTAACCTCTGTTATAACAGTGTACAGTCATATAGAAACGGCCCGGCATGGCCAAGCGCGTAAGGCGTGCGACTCGTAATCCGAGGGTCGCGGGTTCGCGCCCGCGTCGCGCTAAACATGCTCGCCCTCCCAGCCGTGGGGGTGTATAAAGTTACGGTCAATCCCACTATTCGTTGGTAAAAGAGTAGCCCAAGAGTTGGCGGTGGGTGGTGATGACTAGCTGCCTTCCCTCTAGTCTTACACTGCTAAATTAGGGACGGCTAGCACAGATAGCCCTCGAGTAGCTTTGTGCGAAATTCCAAAACAAACAAACAAACAAACATATAGAAACTATATATATATATCAGATAATTTTAATGTCAGTCATATTCAGTGTTAATTTCGATGCCATATAGGTCTTTTTTGAGTCACTGATTTGTTTACAGAACGTTCATGTATTAAACAATTTTGAGTGATTCTAATGTTCGGCCGGCTACAAAATTCACAGTAAAGAACTGAACTAAAGCAACTGGGTGGAATTATTGTAGAATCCCAAGAAAAGAGAACCAAAGACACTTGGAAGAGCCACCTGTTTTAACCACTCGCATCATCATACAGTAGTGTGATGTCTCTCAGTCAGTAGACACTAAAATTATGTCTCATGAGGAACGTTTAACGTTGCAATTTGTACTATCGTGACGTCATTTAGGCGTTCACATGCTACGAATCACAAGTAGGATTACGCACTCTATAAACAACAACACAACATGACGTCTGAACTTGAAAAGCAAGAAATAAAAATAATCGTTATTCTTAAATTTTGGTTGTATTTACTCTTCAAACGGAATATTTTTGCAGACATTGTGTATACGAGTATTTTCTTTTACACTCTTTTATGATCTCTTATATTATCATATACCCTGTATGCAACAATCTCATACATGAAGAAGCAATTTGATGCATACATCACATTATAATGGAACTCTTGCTTATATGATATTAGAAAAACTTTTTATTACGCAATATGCAACCCCCAACTTCATGAAATGATTATCCTATGTTTATGTAGATTTGCAATGGGGGTACAATTTCCATGTTTTGTCTCTGTTCCCCGTCACAAAGAACTTTATTTTTCTCCATTTTCAGTGTACATATGACGCCATAAATACGTCACAAAATGAGCTGATGCACTGGTGTCACCTATACGAATGTAATAGTACTGTCTATTGTATGCCTATGTAAATACTTCGCAGGGTTGAATGGATTTCACAATATTGGTATGGGGTTTCATTTGGTCCATAGGGAAATACGCACAAATTTTCAATTTTTCATTTTGCGGTTTTTTTTACCACTACTTCGCCTCTGTTGATGGATCTTCACCAATTTAGACATGAAGGTTTGCTGGGTCCATGAGGAGATGCATGCAAATTTACGGTATCACATTTTGTGTATTTGTTTTTAATGTTTTCTTCATTGAAATTATATATATATATATAAAGGAAACAACTGTTTATGTCCTAAGATAACTTTTATTAATCTTGAATATACATAACTTTGTCCAAGGTACGGATACTCCAGCTTGTAGTTTAAGAAATTGTTACCGAAGCTAATGGGGATGGGCTAATTTTAAGGTCAAGAAACATGCATTAAGGTGATTGTCTTGAAGGGTTCTTAGTTGTGCATTTAAATGCAGAAGGAAATAAAGTTACACGTTTTTAGACTCATTGTTTTGCATTGTATCTAAAAGTCGTTTTGTAAAACGTACAACTTTGTATTGTCTATAAGCCGTTTTTAAATTCTCAGTCAGATATAAACTTATTTCTAATTTTTCTGCACATCTATATTTTACGTACCCATCGCACCTGGTAGAATTTCAGGATCTTTACACGTGCAAAACTGTTGCATTGAAGTTATATATATTCATTAGTTCATGAGATATTTCATCAGCGTTATCCAAGAAAGCTGTGCTGTTAGGGTTAGAAAATATAAGTTCGTCATTCGAATTAATGAAAAATACTTGTGTGGTTGTTGCAGAATTTTGTCACTACGCTTTCCTAGCTGTGAAATGATAGAGGAAAGGCAGCTATTCAATAGCACTCGCTACCAGTTCTTGAGCTACTTTTATTTGACCGTCACTCTTATAACGCAACCAAATACGAAGTGCGTGTTTGTGGCAACGGGCCGTTAACCGTGAGTCATCGACTTCACAGTGCAAACATGCTGAACACTAGGACTTGTTAGGGTGCTAAACACTAGGACTTGTTAGGGTGCTAACTATAACTTGTTTGACGAAACATTAACATTGGAATTAATTTTCTTATAATTACTTCAAACATTAAAGCAATAAGTTTGAGGGCTTATGATGCTAAAAATCAGATTTCGGTTTTTAGCAATGGGCAGAACACAGACAACCCATTGTGTAGCTTTGTGGTTTATAACGTATAAATTGAAAAGTAACACTGAAGATAAAAATGTCAAAAATTAATATCCAATTTGTATTTTTAAAGCTTCTCTCCTATATCTGTTACAAAGAAGCTCCTGGTGAATGTAACATAAATTAATAAATAAATACAGAAGTCTGAAGTTTTTCCTATATAGTGAAAGAACAAAGAGATTTTCCTAAAAAAAATCTAAACTCATAAGCTTTAATTATTTTTCTAATAAAATAATTGTTCTTCCAATGTAGAAGATAATTTATTAACTTAAGTCCCCCAGCGGTAAATTTATGAACCTACAACGCTAAAATTCGTAATTCGATTACCCGCGATGGGTTTGCTATAAAATACTTTCGAAATTAATGCACAGTACAAAGAAATATTTATAAAACAATATGTTAATACGGTTGAAGCAACTCCCCTTTTTAAAATTTTAAATACAATTACACATCGATTGTCAGGTTTTTGTAACAGGACAAACCCAAAAATAATTTACAGTTGAAAAAAATGGCGGATATAAGTGATAAAAATATTAGAAATAAAAAAAATATATTTCGTTTTATACTTTAATTAACTGAAAAATTAAAATAGGGCCATAATTTTTATTTATTTTTAATTATGGCCCTATTTTGATACAAATTATTGAAATATAAAATTAAATAGCTTCTATGTTTCCAGTGTTTTCTCTAAGTTATATTTAGTGTTAGGGATAATGATAACGTAGCTGTTCTCAACGTCCATTTGACAACACTGTGAACACTTAACCATTTCAAATTATTATATTTATGACTTACAATTGAGAACTCTTACCATATAACCTGTACAATTTAGTTCGTACCTTCGTTATTAAAAGTTTTAACTGTTTTAGGTACGTAGACTTCATGAACGTTTTGGCCTACGATTATCACACAGCATACGAAGATGTGACCGAACACCACGCTCCACTGCTAAAACATCCAGACTTCAGTAAATGGGACGAGAGAAGTGATATGAATGTGGTAAGCCAGTGTTTTAGCTTGTTAATGTTATTGTCACCAGTGAAAATAAATTATGAAGAGAAGTTATCGGTAAGTATTACACGCTACTGATAACTGTAGATATGCTTTCATTCTGAAATATTTAGGAATTGTTTCTCGCTTTGAATGGTACATAAAAAGTCAATAGGCCTAACGTTTGTAATGGACATTAGCTACACTAAAAGGACTTAATATGATGATGTAATTGAATCGGTGAATTCAAAAGGGGCCCAAGTCCAAAACTTTTCAATATTGAGATATATGTTTAATGATCTTTAAGAAACAAGCTATCTGATTGTGAGCATAAAGGTCCCAAGTTCACAATAATGTATTGACTATTCACAGCATTTAAAATGCATTGAGTGCAAGAGGGGCCCAACTCCAGGACTTGGGCCTCTTTTGCATGGATTTAGATTAATGTCGTAGGTGGCAGCACTAGTCATCCAAGATGGCAGCGCCCATGCAGCATGGGTTTGATTCAAGTGATGAAGAGATTTGGCCGAAAAGAAAGCGTAATGAACAAGAATGGGCCAGAAACAAGCAAAAAAGATTACGTTCTGGAGACAAAGAATATGCTTGATATCCCACCTTGGTCAGTTTTATAAAACGTCAGTCAGAAAGGATGGAGAGAAGTACAAGGTGTTCAGATTCAGTGCAGATTTCAGAAATGACGTAGATGTTTCCGAAAATATGTCTGCTCAGGTCACAACCAGATTCCGCCTTCTAAAGCGCTCGGTCAGGGTTGTCACATACCCAGAGGAGCCACTCTACAGTGGGCAACTTAGTGTAAAGGCAGCAAAAGTAAAGGATGTTCAAATATTGGAAAAAATATCTTTCACCAGAGGCTCAGCAGTTCCTCAATAAGTTAACAGTTTGTGATGCTAGGGGTGAAGATGAGTCTGACTTTGAAGAGTAGATACCATTAGAATGATGTACCTCATTGGTAACCTGTCCCCTTTCAGAATGAAAAACTCATTTTACTGGAAGTTATCATGTATCAGAATAATAGTTTGGATATAAACTGATCTTAAGAAGTGTTAAAAATATGACAGAATAAGAAATAAAGATATCCTCAGGTGAGAAATATGTGGTATGTCCATTCTCTTCAGAGTTTACTATTGTTTAATTCAAGAAGGGCCCAAGTCCAGAGACTTTAGTTTACCAAACCACTGAAATTAAAAGAGTGAGGTGCTTCATATCATAGTATTTGTAAGCTATGAACTGGTGCTATATCTGGGTAAAGTATAAATCATTTGGCATAGCCTCCCTTTAAGATATGCAATTAAGTTGATTTCCTGCAAAAACATATTTCTTGGACTTGGGCCCCTTTTGAATTCACCGATTCAATTCATCGATATATATGTGTAAATATTATATATTATGTATATTTTTACATATATATTTTTCTCTACAAGTGGGTTTTCTCGACATCACTGATAATTCATTGACTTGCTGATTCTGTAGCTTTATACGAAATAATACGAATGAATATATATATTAGCTGTAAAAAATAAAATACCAAATATTACAAAGTTAATTTATTACGTTTCTCGTAATTAATATTTTTCGTATTTTGTACACCGCCAATCGCCTTTTCCTAGTGCATGTTGTCAGATATATTAACAAGCCCAAATGCAAAGTGAACAAAATATTACGCATTTTTTCTTCCAGAAGTAGTTAAAACAGTAACAATTAATTGATTATTTTAACGAGTCTTTTTTGCATTTTAAAGCAACCCATAAGAAGTTACATCCAGTAAGACTATACAGTCATTTAGAGTTACACAACAAGTTCCGATGACAAAATATCATTATTTTCTGAAACAAACATTACTTATTTTGTTACCATAATTGCTCTAAGTGTACTTGCGCAGGGTCCCCGCAAATTTTTAGTTTTAAGAGTAAATAAAACAAAAATTAAGAGAAACATATTTTTATTTCTTGATTTAGAACTCTATATGTCATGCTGTGTTGTAGCCTACAGAATAAATAAATCTTCTCTTGATCCATGTCATGCGTACGTTTTACTGACGTAACGACAGAACAAATTGCAACGTTAAGCGTCTATTATGGAACGTCATCATAGTGTCCACTGACTGACAACACACTACTGTTCGAGTGGTTAAACAGGTGACACCTTTAGGTGGTCTTCAGTCCCTTTCGGGGAAATAATGATGATTAAAGTATTAAATGTTTAATTTTATAGGAGTGGACTATAGACTATTACTTGAAGCTTGGAGCTGTACCCGAGAAGTTAATTCTTGGTATTCCTACCTATGGAAGGTCATACACACTGTTAGACCAAGGTGACAACGGGATGGAGGCGCCTGTCGATGGTCCTGGTGAAGAAGGACCTTCAACCAGAGAGACTGGCTACATGGCCTATTATGAAGTAACTAAAACGCTACTTTTATAATTAGTGAAGATGTGTGGTATGTTTTTTAGATGAAACTACATGGTTTGTGTAGTCCAGGAGACAGCTGGTACTAACTACGTGTCTAGAAGACACTTAGCATGTACCACGTTGTTGTTGGATATCCAGGTATACTTAGACATATATATAATTGTATCTTTTGTTGTCTAGAACAGAAGTTTCTAACTTCCCAACTAGGGACCCACAGCCAGACAATTTTCTGGGAACCATGTTCAACTCTGTGGGATGAGGGACTACTGTTGTTAAATGTTTCAGTGAAATATAGTATTAAAATAATATTGAATTATTTTTGTTGAAACGCATTTTAAAATCACTACCCTATATAAGTTTAAAATTAATAACATGTCTATGTTTTAGTGTGTTTTGTGTACAACCCTCAGTCCAGAAGCAATGCAGTACATACGATAGCTTTTTTGTCATTCAGGAGACGGTTGTTATGTACCGTCTTGGTCTTATTGTATCCGTATTTATCGCGCTGGTTTATGGGCGCTCAGAAGCATTTCGGTATATTCCATTCTGGTTTCTCTCGTGTAGGAGACGTTGTTATGTACCACTTTGGTCTACGGGCGTCTAGAACTATTTAGGTATATTCCATTCTAGTTTCTCTCGTATAGGAGACAGTTGTTATGTACCACTTTGGTCTACGGGTGTCTAGAACCATTTAGGTATATTCCATTGTGGTTTCTCTCGTATAAGAGACAGTTGTTATGTACCACTTTGGTCTACAGGTGTCTAGAACCATTTAGGTATTTTCCATTCTAGTTTTTTCTCGTATACGAAACGTTTAGTATGTGCCAACTTGGTTTCTGGGTGTCTAGAAAAATTTAGGTGTATACTTTGTTTTCTTTTTTTAAGTGTAGAAGGTTATTGGTATGTACCTGACTAGTTTAGGTTGGACATGCAAATTTTAGTTTAATGTCATGAAAACTAAGTGGTTCCTAGCATTCGTTTAGACCGGCAGTTCAGTAGTATATAACACCTTAATTTAGTTTTCCTCATGTGTTATAGGCAGTTTGAATAACATAAATTACTTAATTTCTATTGTATCGGCTCGGCATGGCCAGATGGATAAGGCACTCGACTCCTAACCTGAGGGTCGCGGGTTCGAATCCCCTACACACCAAACATGCTCTATTCCAATTCTATCGTTTTAATATGGCAATTGAATTATATAACTAGGTGTTATAAGAAACTCACTTAAAACATAGGAACTTGTATTGAATATTTGTATGCGGTCTGGTAGGACTTTTTGGAACACCTGCATTTTTAAATTTTGCTTTTTAAACATCGTTAGTGTGAAAGAGGTGTTTTGTTGATTATTTCGAATAACATTTTTATTTTCATATTCTAGATCTGTCAGAACATTCTAAATGAAGGATGGGTTGTTCATAGGCCTTATCCAGAGATGATTGGCCCTTACGCTTACAAGGGTGACCAGTGGGTTTGCTTTGATGATGAAAAAATGGTTATTGAAAAGGTAAATCAGACAAAAGGTGGTTGGCACTACGTTACAAGCACCTATTTTGTTATCATACACCTTATTTTATATTAATTGACATAATGGACTTGCAACTGTTTTACGTCTTTCATTTCTAACATCTGGAAGTTTTGTGATCTTTTATGAAAAATCTTAATAACACTTTACCTTTACAGGCTTCTGCACAATACAGTGTCCGAAAAGTCTGTAACAATGGGCACTTCCACGAATTTTACAGTATGCATTCCATATCTTCTCCTAAAAAGTCGAGACAAGTTTGGATTAATTCGACCTCCTCATAATATGAGAGCATTACAATCAATAACCTGTCTGGAATTGAGGAAGATGCAAATCTCATATGGTGCTGCCCTCAGTGGCACAGCAGTATGTCTGCGAACTTACTACGCTGGAAACTGAGTTTCGATACTTGTGGTTGGAAGAGCACAGATAACCCATTATGCAGCTTTGTGCTTAACTTCAAACAAATCTATGGGTTCAGACTTTTTGGATATCTGGCATTTATTTTTTTATTTTTTATTGTGGATTCACATGCGAAATGTTAAGTTATATATTGAAGAAAAGTTAACCAATAAATGTACGTGAAGACAATATCAATTGTCTCTCACTTGAATCGTAAACACTTCAGGAAATAATTAAAACATTGATTTGGCAGATTAGTAAAGTGAATAAAATTTACAACTTTAGAAGCAAGAAACGAAAAAAAATCCAGTTATGTGTAATTATATAAATTTAAGTAATTTCATTCTCTTAGCTGGCTAAGTTAGAAAACTGCTAGTAAACAGTATAACATAATTTAACATTATTTGAAGTCGAATTTAACTATCTGTATTGACCAAAATGATATTTTGTTTCAGGCTAAGTTCATTTTAAAACGAGGGCTAGGAGGAGCTATGGTGTGGACTCTTGACACAGATGATTTCCGTGGTCTTTGTGACAATGGGCAAAATCCCTTAGTAAGTACTCTTCGGAAAGTTTTGTTTTCCAACAACATAGAAGGTTTTTCCAGACTCTATGGCATTGATGGCCATGACCAAGTTTACAGTCCCTCAGTAGAAGGCGATAAGAAGAGACCTAGTAGAACACATCGTCGACGTCGTCCAGGATTCCGTAGAGTAACGAGGCCTCGCAAGACAAGTGAATATCTTCTTTTAACACCAGCCCCACCCCCTACTCCTGATCCAGATCCGTCCTTTACTTGCCCAGATGAAGGGTTTTATAGAAATACACGTGATTGTCGAAAATATTTCTGGTGTTTAGATAGCGGTCCTGCAGCACTGGGACTGGTTCCTCATGCTTTCACTTGTCCTTCTGGCCTTTATTTCAATACAAAAATGGAAGCTTGTGATTATCCAGAAAATGTAAACTGTAATAATCTTCCCGTAGCCCAGACCACCGCATCACCGAGGTCAACTAGACGTTTCAAACTTCAACTACCAACAACCACAGAACTGTCTAGAGAAGTTGAGAAAACAGTTGAAAATACACTAAATGCCTATTCCTCTGAAAAGATTAACGTATCTAACAGTGAAACTCTTTCAGATCTATTGCACTTAATTCAGTCCTTAGGTGGGTTGGAACGACTAAAAAATATTTTTGAAACAGAAGATGATGACAGTCTAGCAATAGAAAAGTTTAGTAGAGAGGACAGTCAATCATCACAACTTCAAACTCTGCCAGACTATGTAACTCCCAAAAGAGATCTCACGGAAAATCAATCACGACGACTTCAAACCCTACCAGACCATGTAACTCCCAAAAAGCTGACACAGAAAACCAGCCAGCACGATTTCAAACTCTACCAGACTATGTAACTCCCAAAATAGCTGTCTCAGAAAACCAATCATCACGACTTCAAACCCTACCAGACTATGTAACTCCCAGAAGAACTGCCTCACAAAACAAGTCAGTGCAAATTCATAGCGTAACTCCAAAAAGAGCTACCAAAGAAAACCAGTCAGCACGAATTCAAACCCTATCAGACTATTTAACTCCTAAAAGCACTACGTTAGAATACCAATCACCACAATATCCAACCTTACCAGACTATGTAACTCCCAAAAGAGCTGTCTCAGAAAACCAATCGCCACGATTTCAGTCCCTACCAGACTATGTAACTCCCAGAAGAACTGCCTCACAAAACAAGTCAGTGCAAATTCATAGCGTAACTCCAAAAAGAGCTACCAAAGAAAACCAGTCAGCACGAATTCAAACCCTATCAGACTATGTAACTCCTAAAAGCACTATGTCAGAATACCAGTCACCACAATTTCCAACCCTACCAGACTATGTACCTCCAAAAAGAGCTGTCACAGAAAACCAGTCAACACGAGTTCAGGAAATCCCAGATGAATTATCTTCCACACAAGCTGCCAGAGAAGATGAAACATTACAAGTTCAGAAGCTACTAGACTTTGTAGCTCTCCAAAGAGCTGTCATAGAATACCAACTTCAACAACTTAAGAAACTACCATACTATATATCTCTACAAAGAAATTTGACAGAAGGCCAATCAACACAAGTTCAGAAACTACCAGACTATATAGCTTTTCAAAGAATTTCAAAAGATCAATCACCACAACTTCAGAAATTATCAGACTATGTAGCTCCTCAAAGAGCTATCACAGAAGACCAAACACGACGAGTTCTTAATATATCAGACCACTTAGCTCCTCAAAGAATTGCCTCAGAAGGCCAATCACAAAGGCTACAGAAACCACCAGACTACATAGATCATCAAAGAGCTTTAACAGAAGATCAGTTATCACGACTTAAGAAACAACCAGACCATGTAGCTTCTCAAAGAACTGTCAGAAAAGGCCAATCATCACATTTTCAGAAATTACCAGAATATATTAATCATCAAAGATCAACTGCAGAAGGCCAGTCTTCAGAACTACAGAAACTATCAGACAACGTAGCTCACCAAACAGCTGTCACAGCAGATCAACTGCCACGACTTAAGGAACTGCCAAACCATTCATCTCCTCAAAGAACTATCACAGAAGACGAATCACCACAACGCAAGAAATTACACAATGTAAATCGTCAAAGAATAGTCACACGAAGCCGGTCACAACAAATTAGCAAGGTACAAGACAATCTATCTTCACAAAGAATAGCAACAGAAAACCAATCATCACAGCTTCAGAAGCTACCAGATTACGTAGCTCCACAAACAGTTGTCACAGACCAATTGTCTCGACCTAAGAAACTACCAAATCATCCAGGTCCTCAAAGAACTCACACAGAAAACTCATCACCACAACGCCAGAAATTACACTATGTGAGTCGTCAAAGAATAGCCACAGAAGGCCAGTCATCACAACTTCAGAAGTTACCCGATTACGTAGCTCCACAAACAGTTGTCACAGATCAATTGTCTCGACCTAAAAACTACCAAACCATCCAGGTCCTCAAAGAACTACCACAGAAGACCAATCGCCACAACACCAGAAATTATACTATGTGAGTCGTCAAAGAATAGCCACAGAAGGCCAATCATCACAACTTCAAAACCTACCAGACTACAAAGCTCCCGCAAAAGTTGTGAAAGAAGATCAATTTTCACAACTTAAGAAACTACCAAACCATCCAGATCCTCAAAGAACTGACACAGAAGACCAATCAGTACAACTTCAGAAGTTACCAGAGTATGTGAATTCTCAAAGAACAGCCACAGATGGACAATCATCACAAATAGAGAAACTACAAGATAACGTATCTTCTCAAGGAATTGCCACAAGAAACCAATCAGCAAGGATTCAGAAACGACCAGATTATGTAGATTCTCAAATAACTAATACAGAGGGTCAATCGGTACGGCTTCAGGAATTATCAAAATATGTAGCCCCACAAAGAATTTCCACAGAAGGCCGATCATCACAACTCCTAAAATTACAAGACTATGTACTTCCCCAGAGAAAAGCCACAGAAGGCCAGTTAAAACAGGTAAAAAACTTAGAAGACTATGTATCTCCTCAAAGAGATCTCCCAGAAGATCAATCACCACGTTTTCAGAAAGTACCAAACTATGTATCTCCCTACAGAAATACTACAGATGACCAACCCCCACAACAACAAAAATTACCTGAGTATGTAGCACGTAAGAGGGCGACCAATACCAAAAATTCCACACCTCCAATAACAGAAATATCTACAATTCCAACTACATCACCTCTGACAACACCTGCTTTGCCATACTATCGAATTCCAAATTCTCCAGTACCTTATAGACCAGCAACATTAAAACCATCAGAGAGGACAGACTACCGACCAATAAATCAGTTAACCAACAGGGTGTCTCGTCATTTTCAATATGAGCTACTAGAACATTCTGATAGGCCTGTTCAGTACGTGGAACCCACTCAACAGAGACTGGAGGATGCTAAGGATAGTCATCAAGACGACGAGACAGTTGATTTCTTCCATGCCAATCAAAATCCTGTCAGAACTACTGAATCAGAAGATACAGAACCATCTACGGCCCAAGCAACCTCTACAGCACAGGAGTTATATTCAGTCGTTAGTTCTCAAGTAATATATGATACACCCAATCATAGCCAAGCTTTAGGTACTCCAGAGAATCTGAAGCTCACCACCACCACAGAATTTCCTGTTTCTTTTACACCTCGGTCAGATGGTGGGCCTAAAGTTTATCGGATTCCAGTCCAAGTTCGTGATGGTAAAATTGTTCGTATCCGTGGACATACTGGTCGAGGAAGAAGAACAAGAATCCGTGTGCGACCTAAAGTAGCTGCCACACAATCACAAAACTTTAACACCTCAAATGAAAATTCGTTTCGTAAACGTAAACGTAAACGAAGGCTTGGGATCCGTCGGCGACTTCCGATTACCAGTAATTTTGAAAATGCTGAATCTGCCGAAGTTGTCCATTTTGACACACAACAAATATTCACAAAAGAGGAAAAAGATAAGAAAAGATACGACTACATAATAGCTCCAGATAATCATCCAGCTATAACATCAAGAGGAACAAAAATTCTTATCTCAACCACTGAGGAACCCACAACCTCAAAACTAACAAAGAATCAAGCTCCAATAATTAGAAGAAAAATTATCCGTAAATACAGATTACCTCTTTACCAACCACCACTACCAGAAGTAAACAGATTTGAAATTATTACTGAACGACACCCGGAAGCGCCAGATGACATTCAACCAGACACGGGACAAACCAGTTTCGATATTCCAAGAACCAATCAAACACAGTTCCATACTACTTTTTCGTCACCCAGACCAACAACTGTATTGTCAACCCTCTCAACCACGAGGACAACGACTACAACAAAGAGACCAACCACTCAACGTAGAACTACGCCCACAACGTCACCCGAGTCAGATGAACAACTACTAACCGTCAGTGAAGATGTCTTTGAGTGTCTACAACGTGGCGTGTTCCGCCATCCTCATGACTGTGGCGTATTCGTGTTTTGCGTGCCAGGCGATTCAGAAAATGGCTTCCGTAAGATCGTACACAACTGTCCAGATGGACGCATCTTTATGAAAGAAATCGGACGGTGCACTGTTGGCGATAGGGCTACTTGTGAACGTTTTGAATAGACTACAACTGCGTAATCTTTGTGTTTGGAATATTCAGAGAAAGCCATTACAAATTTTATAAGCTTACGACTTTTCTGTTCCATTACATATAATATAAACTCTATTCCAACTATGGTGCAATGGTGTTTACTTAAAGCAACCTTACAAATGAAGGAAGATTCTGCATATTTTATATGTTTAAAATCGAGAAACAAAAAAAAAAAAATTCTAACCGCTAAAGGCCGATTCATTCTATAAATAAGTGGTCCTCACACTTTTTAATGTTTCTGGACGACATGATTTTACTTTTTTTATCTCGGCGGACCACAATAGAATCTCTTACACGATGTTGTGTTTTCTTTCCATAAAGACACAGCCTTTCTATGGACCATCTAAAGATAGCTTATCAACTATATATTGAATATTTCTGCTTTAAACCATGCCATATCTGTAAATTTCGATTGGGAAATCGAATCAGTAACAATGCTGTAACATCCCCATAAATACCAGTGGGTAAATCACAAAGTGTAAGCACGTGTTACATTTTATATCATTGTAAGGCCAGAATTCTGCTTTTTTTTTTTTTATCATGCTACAAGCAAGTTAACTAAAAGATAGAAAATGTGTGTGTATATACATAATATCAATGACAAAGTAACAGTTTTTACACTGACGACCTCTCAATAAAAGCTTAAGTTGTTCAAATTCTCACTTGGTATTGTGTGTTTTAATGTGGTTGAATATACATTAACAAATTAAGTGTAGTTGCGAACCCAGTTGAACTCACTGTTGTTGTTTTCTGAACCTTACACAATATAAACTATCCTAGGTTGCCACAATATAAATCTTTCTTCTAGGTTGCCACAATATAAACTATCCTTCCAGGTTGCCACAATATTAACTACCCCTCTAAGTTGCCACAATATAAACCCTCCTTCTAGGTTACCACAATATAAACCTTTCTTCTGAGTTGCTACAATATAAACCATCCTTCTAGGTTGCCACAATATAAACTATCCCTCTAGGTTGTCACAATATAAACCTTTCTTCTAAGTTGCCACAATATAAACCCTCCTTCTAGGTTGCCACAATATAAACCCTCCTTCTAGGTTACCACAATATAAACCTTTCTTCTAAGTTGCCACAATATAAACCATCCTTCTAGGTTGCCACAATATAAACCATCCTTCTAGGTTGCCACAATATAAACCTTTCTTCTAAGTTGCTACAATATAAACCATCCTTCTAGGTTGCCACAATATAAACTATCCCTCTAGGTTGTCACAATATAAACCTTTCTTCTAAGTTGCCACAATATAAACCCTCCTTCTAGGTTACCACAATATAAACCTTTCTTCTAAGTTGCCACAATATAAACCATCCTTCTGGGTTGCCACAATATAAACCTTTCTTCTAAGTTGCTACAATATAAACCATCCTTCTAGGTTGCCACAATATAAACTATCCCTCTAGGTTGTCACAATATAAACCTTTCTTCTAGGTTGCTATTTCTCGATTTATACATGTTGCTTTGAACATGATAAAACACTGAAGTACAATTGTATAACATAAAGTGAAAATGACTAGTCTGATTAGTTCTATTAAAATTACACTGATTCATGAAGACAGGATAAATTAAAGTTCATGTTCGAATAACGTCTGTTGTTGGTTTTCTTTTCCTGACGCCTCCCCGATAGTACAGCGGTATATCTCCGGATTATAACGCTAAAATCAGCGGTTCGATTCCCCACGGTGGGCTGAGTAGATAGCCCGATGTGTCTCTTTGCTATAACAAGAACACACACACATTTTTTTCCTGAAAAACTAAAATTCTGTAAAAATTATGAAATCATTACTAAAACATAAGGAAAATTCTTAAATTTTTTAACTTGGCACTTTAAACATTAAGTACATTTATTGATACTTAAGCCAAGTATGAAATTATTACATTAATGTATTTTTTGTTTATGTTCACAGCTTAGTAATAAGAAATATTTAATTAAAGCGGTCTTGTAAAGTGGCCGATATACATACATTTCGAGGAATGGGGTAGATTGATGTTTGACTTGACCTGATGTGAAACATATATTTATTGTTACAATGACATTACAACCAAACTTAAAGTCCAAACTGGTTATTTTGGTTGGTTTGAGTTTGTTCTGTGGTGGTTATGCACATTTTTAATAATACAAAACAAATACAAATTTAAGAATTTAAAATTAGACGTAGTTTGTCTTCATCTCCCGAGATAAAAAAGCCAACTTTATAATTACATTTCAGGGTCACAGGTCAAAATCAGTTTACTACTGCCTGGTTTAGGCCTATGACCGAAACGTTGTATATATATATTTAAGTGAAGGTTCTCTTACTGCTGATTTGTCTTTTTAATTTTATTTGTATTTGAGAGTATTTTGATTACTCTGGAAACATACATTCTTTTTAAGTACTACGTTTAACCACAATTTCATCACAAATTTAATTTTCATAATTAGTTAATTCATATTTCTCACACTGTATTGTCTGTTATTTGCGTGCACAAAATATTACAATTAATTCTACGCCACTTTATTTTTTAAAAATTATTCAAGTTTCATGCAAATTTGCCGCACTTCATTGGACATTTACAAACTTTAGTTATTTTGTGATGACTACACAGATATCACCAGGTCTATAGGTGTCGCCCTAATCGAACTAATATGGCCACTCCAGGAGATGGACAAAGATGTATGATTACCATAAGTAGTTAAAGTACCTGAGTTGTTTGTTACTTGTGAGTTCAATACAAAGCCGAGAACAGGCAAAGTAGCCTTTACATCGAACCTGGCTCTCTTTACCTTGAATTCAGCAAGCGTTGTGGTCTTGTATTTCCCATCTCCATGCAGTTTTCGGTTGTGTTCCCTTAGTTTTATCAGTGCTAGACTAGAATTGCTCAACTTGGCATTGCAAATCATGCATTGAGGACGCTGACTCCCATCATGTTCCGTAAAACACATGAATCCATATTGTACGTATTCGTCCGACCACTTTCTGTTTTTGCTCGACATAATTAGTATGAAGGGATTGAAACATCAGGAAAAATCATAAATGACGTACGATTACTACAGTCACAAGGCGACTGCTAAGCGCACGAAGTTCCCTGCAACACAGATATTAAGGCCAAGTGATGTGACGTGATCAGACGCAGCCAATGATGGCCAAGTGGAGCATGACGTCACGAATCATACGAGTGGGGGAACGGAACGGACACACACAGTGTGTGTCTTGACCTCCGCCGAACCACTGGGGTTCGATTGAACCCAGGTTAAGAACCACAGATTTAAAGTCGTTAATGATACATTACTTAGAACAGAAGTAGTGGCAGCGCCATCAGTGTGTGTGTGTCTTGACCACCGCAGAACCCCTGATTTAAGGTATTAATGATACATTACTTAGAACAGAAGTAGTGGCAGCGCCATCAGTGTGTGTGTGTCTTGACCACCGCCGAACCTCTGGGGTTCGATTGAACCCAGGTTAAGAACCACAGATTTAAAGTCGTTAATGATACATTACTTAGAACAGAAGTAATGGCAGCGCCATCAGTGTGTGAGTGTCTTGACCACCGCCGAACCCCTGATTTAAGGTGTTAATGATACATTACTTAGAACAGAAGTAATGGCAGCGCCATTACCATTTTGTTTTGTGGGTTAGATGGGGCCAAAACAATACATCTCACATGCAACTGAAACGGATTCATTATTCTCCCCAAGTTATATTGAGCGAACGTTGGGTTTCAAAAAGTACTTTATGTTGAGTTAAAACCTTGGAGAGGATCAGAATATATTTGACCATTCAAGCATACCAAGCGATTTTTGTGGTAGTTGGGTGGAGTGGGATAGTTAACATACCCCTTTAAAAGTGCACTGATGAATAATGCTCTTTTGGTCAGTTTAATTTAAAAAATTATTTAGTATAATAGTATCATTAGTACGAAACGTTAAGGCTAAAAGGAATAGCTATGAATGTTGGATATATCTGGTTAACTTCTAGTATACATCCTGTAAAACAGTAATGCGCGCGCGAACGTGTTTTCATGTTCTACGCATCACATCTGCTCTGTACATGTAGGTTAAATAGGTGGATGAAGAAGAAAAAAACTTGGGTGGGCAAATTTCTCCTTCCCACCCCTTGTAGCGCTACCATTCCGCTGAAGATATGATGGAGGGAGTTAACATTCGGAAAATCGATATCTCGTGGAAATTGCCAAATATATAACTCCGTATGCATATAGACTAACTTAATACATGTTAAGAAACATATTTAAACTAAAAACATAATTTATTTATCGAATACATTGCAGAAATACACGCAGAACATTGAAAGAATAGCAATTGTAGTAGCTCATGACAGTTTAACACTATGCACCTTTCTGTTATTGTACAGATATGAAATTATTAATTTTTATGTTATTATTTAAAAGGCACTGACCGGTTTACTGCAGTACTTTCTAAAAGAAGTCTTGTTAACAATCAAGTGTTGTAGACAGATTGATCAGGCCACTTCCATCAGTTACATTTACAAATATCCAATCTCCTCCCAGTTTCAGAGACTCGCAACACGCCTATTATAATCAGAGTTATAGCCCGTTTAACAGACTTATATCAGTATATAACCTTTTTCATAGAACTGACTAACTGTTTGTGAAATTAATGCACTTTTGATGTTATAAACAACAACGTGTGTATAACAGTCCCCCAAAATTCGTGTATACATATCTGTAAATATACCAGGGTAAATAATGCACACTGGCTCTCTCATTATTAATTTATTCGGAAGCTCCATTAAGGATTCATGGCTCATTCCATCGTTTATCTGAACAGAACGAATTTCCAAGCAACGAAAAAAAACCAGTGAAAACTGTGTTGCTTTATCTGAACAGAACGAATTTCCAAGCAAGGAAAACAAAACAAAAGAAGTGAAAACTGTGTTGCTTTATCTGAACAGAACGAATTTCCAAGCAAGGAAAACAAAACAAAAGAAGTGAAAACTGTGTTGCTTTATCTGAACAGAACGAATCTCCAAGCAACGAAAAATAACAGTGAAAACTGTGTTGCTTTATCTGAACAGAACTAATTTCCAAGCAACGAAAAAAAAAAAAAAAAAGAAGTGAAAACTGTGTTGCTTTATCTGAACAGAACGAATTTCCAAGCAACGAAAACAAAAACAAAAGAAGTGAAAACTGTGTTGCTTTATCTGAACACAACGAATTTCCAAGCAACGAAAAAAAAACAAAAGAAGTGAAAACTGTGTTGCTTTATCTAAACAGAACGAATCTCCAAGCAACGAAAAAAAACAGTGAAAACTGTGTTGCTTTATTTGAACAGAACGAATCTCCAAGCAACGAAAACAAAACAGTGAAAACTGTGTTGCTTTATCTGAACAGAACGAATCTCCAAGCAACGAAAACAAACAGTGAAAACTGTGTTGCTTTCTCTAATTTAATATTAAAAAGGTACGTGAAATAACACAGTTTATTTTGTTACATCTCAATTTATCGCAGTGTTTTTTGAAAAATAAAATCATAGCTACTTAGGTTTAACAGTAGTAGTACATAAAACTCAGTACAAACATTACGATTCGATGACAGTTAAACTTTCATCTTCTATTAAAGACAAAACAGGACCATGAGATTTTCCCTTTCTTGCTCAAATAACAAATGCGTTACATTTTAGGGCGCACGTAAGATAATTGTTTAAATAAGCTACCGTGTTTCTCCGAAAATAAGACAGGGCTTATATTAATTTTCACTCCAAAATATGACACTAGGGCTTATTTTCGGGGAATGTCTTATTTTGATATACTAAAAAAATGAAGTTACAAAGTAAAACTATTAAACTAACCATTTAAAATAAACTATTATTAAACTATTAAACTAACTGATTAATACTTAAACAAACTAATTAACTAACTATTAAACTAATTAATAAATTATTTTTTTTTATTTCTTTCCTCTTCCTGCCACTCTTAACTAGGGCTTACTTTAAGGGTAGGGCTTATATTAAAACTATCCCCAAAAATCACACTAGGTCTTATTTTATGGGTAGGCCTTATTATCGGAGAAACACGGTACTACTTACATCAGTTCATTTAATTATTTAACTTTTCAGTCTGTCGTTGTTTTTAGATTTCAAAAGCACATCACTTCTTTTCATTATATCCTTTAAATCATTGTTCAACTTGAGCGACTGGGCTTCTACGTCCATAACAGCTTGGGATAAATTGGCAATCGCCACTGTGAGGCGCAGTAGGCGGTCGTGATTAAACTCGGTTACCATCAAGAAGTAACGTCTTAACAGAAAAAGACAAGAAAGTCCGAAAACGGCAGCGAAAACAGAGGCGATCGTAGCTTTTCTCATTTGTCAACTGGAAGTAGTAATGTTTCCATTTATGTTGTGAAAGTCGTTTGGTTGGTGTACCTTTGTGTCCGATATTTTTTGACGCAATACCCTAAAAAAAAAAAAAAAAACGAAAGGTCGATGAATTTCGTCACAAACTAAATTTTAAAAAAATCATCTGCAATAATTGGTTTCGCAGCTTGGAAACTTCTTATTTTACTTTTATAAAACTTCGATTGATAGACAGACGTACCGAAAAACAGATAATTAGATGAAAATATATCATAATATTAGTATATTAGAACAATATACGTCTACCTGCCACCAGAGCGCAGAAGCTACGTTAATAAACGTGCAAGGTCGAGAGCTTATAATGCTGATATTCATAATCTGATCCCTGCAATGGGCACAATATAGATAGCCCGTTGTTCAACTCTGCCCTTTACAATGAAATAAAAACACATACTCTTGAAAAGTTGCTACTTATAAGTAGTTTTAGAAGTATATAAAATTCAAGCTTCGATTCCAGCTGAGGACTTAGCCCGGATAGCCCATTATATAACTTTACACTAAAACAAACAAGATTTCGAAGCACTTACGTCAGATACAACAACGCGAATTCGAACGTTAAATCCTTAAGATGAAACACGTGCTGACTACAGATAATAAGCACATCCCTGTTGTTGTTTAGATGTGGCCGTTCATCAATCTCATACAAACGTGTGGAAAAGAATTAATAGTGTCAAGGAATAGATGTAATAGACATGTTTATTTGGTTGGCTGGTTGTTTCAGAATTTGTTATAAGTTATTGGTTAGCTGGTTTCTCTCTAATCTATCTGCCCCTTCAGTGGCTCATTGGTAATTCTAAAGGGTTATGACGCAAAAATTAGGTTTATATACTCGTTATAGGCAGAACACACATAGCCTATTCTATAGCTTTATGCTTAGCAACTACCAAACAGTTTTTTTTTGAAGAAATGAAGGTCGTGGAAAATGTATTTTTAGTGTTGCAACGAAAACTGTTAAAGTAGTTTCATAAATTCGCATCTTAAAATATTTTGTAAAATACAGAAACATCTATAAGGATCATAGGTATAGTATACAAGACATATTTAGCATTTCTGATTCTCTTAATTGTAGTATGGTGAACGTTTAATATTTACCGAGATGTTTTTTTCAAGAAAATTCTAGCCATGAATGTAGTTCTAACAGTTTAACACTGGTCAAAGAATACAACTAAAATCCTTTCGCCCTACGTATTTATTGTTCTGGGTCATTCCTTTTTGATGTCACATGAATTCTCTAGTGAAAAAGATTACTGTACAGTGAAATATATGCGGTCTTTTCCATTCGCGGAAAAGGTAATGCTCTGTAGACATATCCTTCATAATTTGCTGTTTAATAACTAGTAATGACATAGGTAGTGTATGTGCACTGAAAGTGAAGGAAATATAGATTTTTTGCACATAGTGAAACACGTTCGTCTCTCAGGATGAGTAGCTTTCTGAAATAATAGTTTTTCAAAACCAAATTAAGAGCTAAGTTGAGTACTAGCTGACAATTCCAAGGGTTATGCTAACACACGCTAGTCCCTCATGTCCCTTTGCTGATGTTACCAGTTGTCTTCTGGCTGTATTCTGTCCTACTGATTCTCCATCTTTTGCTTTTACCAGCTACAATATACGTTACTTGTTTTACGGTAGCTCATTCCCTCTGAATGTATACAAAAACCTTCCATGGTTGCTGCTTTTATCCTATTGGTGTAGAAGAGTTCGACATCCTCCAATAGAGTTGTACTAGATTTGAATAAGGGGGCTTTTTCTTTGGGGCTCTCAACTTACTATGCATCTTCTCAGACTTTTACTCCCAATCTGTGAGTCAGTGAGCACATCACAGATTGTAAATTGCACAACTCTGCCCTGACAATTGCAGTTGGTTGCTATCAGCATTTCAAGGGCACATATGGTTTCCAACTTCAACATTGTGAGAACCTTGCAGGCTCCACCAACCTTATGCAGAACATTGTTACTCTACAAGATGGTAAAGGTCCAGCATATTTTCTCTATATCTGTGGTTATAACAACAGGTGACGGCAAACCACGGTTTTAAAATAGGTGCTAACATGTTTTTATGATTCACCCTTTGGTCAGTAGCTGATTTCTACCAGAAGTTCGTTATACATGGGGAAGTCTAAGATATGATGGTTGTGAATTATGTCAGTGGTGGCTGTATAGTACCTGCCCACCCGTGTCTCCTGAGGTACATCTTAGGTAATCTTCTGAGTGAAATCTGTGGAATTGTTACGGAGCTGAAATGACAAAAATTGACAAGGGTAGAGGCTCGCTGATGTAATTTATGGTCTTTATACTGCAAGGTCCCAGAGAATAATTTTGCTTGTAGGTGTGGATGGTGTTCTGCGAAGTTTTGATACTGATGGCTTAAGCACATCTTGTGACTACACTTATATAGGTATTTTGTATTTTTTCAGACTTGCCCAGCAGTATACCACTCACACTTATCAGCAGTAGTGGTAAATCCAGGTTGTATTACACAAGGCTTTGATACAACAGATGGCATGACCCCACTCCATTGTGTTAGCGATAAATCTACGTGCTTACAGTGCTAAAATCCAAGTTTTGATACTGGTGGTGAGCATACAACAGGTAGCACATTGTGTTGCTTTGTGCTTAAAAGTACCAGCAACAAGTGAAATTCTCCATATGTGTGTTTTCTACTGCATCTTTCAATACACTGATGCTTTTGACAGCTCTGGTTATCATGGTATTTATGTGGATGGTCAAATCGCGATAACAGCAGCTCTTGTAGCTTTACGCGAAATTCAAAACAAAACAAACCAATCACGTCGAGATGTCTGTCAGAAGTTACCTCCAGGTACTTCATAATTTGTTCCAGAAAGATAGAAATGCCTACAAAGGATGATGATGGTTTGTCCTCATCAATATGTGTGCGTCTTTTTAAGAGTGTAAAAAATGGCAGGAATAATGACCATTCTGGTATCAACGGCTTTCTTTGTTTTTGGTTTCATATTTGTTGAAGCCTCTGATGACCATTCTGGTGTCAACAGTTTTCTTTGTTTTTGATTTCATATTTGTTGAAGCCTCTGATGACCATTCTGGTATCAATGGCTTTCTTTGTTTTTGGTCTCATATTAGCTGAAGCCTCTGATGACCATTCTGGTGTCAACAGCTTTCTTTGTTTTTGGTTTCATATTAGCTGAAGCCTCTGATGACCATTCTGGTGTCAACAGCTTTCTTTGTTTTTGGTTTCATATTTGTTGTTGCCTCTGATGACCATTCTGGTATCAACGGCTTTCTTTGTTTTTGGTTTCATATTTGTTGTTGCCTGTGATGACCATTCTGGTATCAACGGCTTTATTTGTTTTTGTTTTCATATTTGTTTAAGCCTCTGATGACCATTCTGGTATCAACAGCTTTCTTTGTTTTTGGTTTCATATTTGTTGAAGCCTCTGATGACCATTCTGCCTCTGATGACCATCCTGGTGTCAACAGCTTTCTTTGTTTTTGGTTTCATATTTGTTTAAGCCTCTGATGACCATTCTGGTGTCAACTATGGTTGTTTTATGTATCAGAATTTACGGATGACAATTTGTTTTGATCACACACAGTAACTTATGTTTTATTATTATACTTCTTGGGTTAAAACAAAACAAAAAAGTTTTGTAAGATCTTGAAATTCTCTCGTGCGTTCAGGTTTGCTCAAAAAAAAAAATCCAAACCTCAAAACATCTACAAGTTGTCTGCTGAACGCAATTATTCCAACCAAGAATGACGTCACTTCGTACCAACGGAAATCTTTTGTAGCGTTGACTGTAACAACTCAGAGATGCCAGGGGATATTTCACAGTAGACCCCACCCGGTTTACAACAACCCACTCACTACATCGTAAATAACTGTTGTTTTTTTTTGGGTAAAGCCGCATTTGACTATCTTTTGCCTCTACCGTTGCGTATCGAACGCCGGATTTTAGCGTTGTAAGTACGTAGACTTACCGCTGTCCCACCAAGAAGACAAATTTGAAACAAATTCTCGAACATTCAGAAATGTTTAATGACATTTTCACTTCGAACATTCCTAAAGTCTAGACTTAATCATCGTTTACGTTATTCATACATAGCATCATAAAATAACAAACGTTCGCCACCTATCGACCAAACTAATAACTCACGAAATTACACAAAATCATCAAAAATGTTTAACGTAAGAAAAAAACAAAACAAATTTTAGAATTATCTCAAAGAATAACCTAAACATTAAACACATACTTTCTCTTCCGTTGTTGTGACGTACTGAAGTAACATTAAAACCTCCTTTGCTGGACTGTTACTGGTTGAACACTTTAATTTGATAATTCTCTCCTCTAAGTGTGGTTAGTTTTTTCTACTAAAATAAACGACTTAGAATAACTGCCTCTAGTCTCTAGTTTTTACAGAAATGTTTTGATTGGTCACTCCACTTTCTTAGTTTCGCTAGCCCTTAATTAGAAGGTGAGAGCGCTGCCTTTACACCTTGAGTTCTGAAAACGTAAAGAGAACATCAGCCGATAGGCTTAGCATAACCAGGTGGTTAAACCGCTTGACTCGCAATTTGAAGGTTGAGGGTTCGAATCCCCGTCACACCAAACATGCTCGCCCTTTCATCCGTGGGAGCGTTATAGTGTGACGGTAATTCCCACTATTCATTGGTAAAAGAGTAGCCCAGTAGTTTGCGAAGAGTGGTGATGACTAGCTGTCTTCCCTCTAGTCTTTCACTGCCAAATTAGGGACAGTTAGCGCAGACAGCCCTCGTGTAGCTTTGCGCGAAATTTAAAACAAAACAGAACAACACACAAACTTCGTTTGTTCACAGTTCAAGTGGACAACTGATCTCATTTAAGCCCACATGAACACAAATTCTTTGTGGGTTGAGTGCGCTAACGTTTGACAAAAGTACATTATTTTGATACTTAAGTCAAATTAATGGAAAAAAAAAATACATTAAACTTCTTAGGTAGCTCTGCCCACGTGAACCACTGACAACTAATTATTTAAGCTGGTGGAACAATGTAGCTTAATCCAGTATTAATTTAGCTTTAGCTTGGCATGTCAAGCTAACTCATTCCACAACTAGCAGGACCATACATAGTCGGTGGAGTCGAGAGTATTTATATCTACAATGGGGCATGACAGTAGTTTAAAAGTACGTTTTTAGAGTAATGAATCCAAACTTGACATTGGAGTTTATGTAACTTATTCTACCTCAAATTACGTGGTCTCAACAATGCTTATATCCCCACTCACAAATCAGCAGGGCCAAACGTGTGCGGTTATCCTAAGATTTGTTTTTATTTCAGACATTGAACCCCTTACGGTATTTACATAATTCAGGACAACAGAGGAAAGCGGAACGTTAGGTCTTCTGTGAATCCTTAAGGAGACCTCTGAACTCCACAGCAGAGATCGGGTGATTTATGCTATTCACAACAATGTAAACTACATATACCTAGTTCAAAGCTAATCTGTTAAGCCAAAATAAACACATTTTGGTATTTACTCTTACCAATAAAGCAAGACTTAGGCATATATGTTTATACTAATTTCAATCCCTATTAAAGTTGCTAAGAATAAAAATAGCAATAATTCCATAATCCACATGTTAAATCATTCCACCTTTTCAAAATATAAACAATGTTACGTGTTCTATGTGGTATTACTTACCGCTAATTTCCCGTACAGCATACGCGACCTTATGTTAGTATGTCAAAACGTCGTATCTACATGTGCGTAACATGTACAATATATACATTTGTTGAACACCACGTGCGATGAGGAAGCATCTAAAAAATATAAAGAATCCACCAACGACTTATCGCTAAAGCTTTCACATGAAAACAACAAAAATACTTTAATAGAAAAATCGATGTCAAGCCAGCTTTCGTTTGAAAATAACTTTCACACTCATACTCTTATAAGTATTCAAACACCACAAAATTATTGTTTTACTCACTCGTTGAATAATGAACAATCTACCTTACCTGCATCACAAATAATGAAACGTTCTGTACCTTCTGGATGTTAAAATTAAAAAAAAGAATGAAAACAACATATTGACCAGATTTATTTCACAAGTTTTGTATTCGAGCAGTTACAGAATATTATATTTATGTAGTCACAGTATGTTATAATTATGTCTCCACAGTATGTTATATTTATGAAGTAACAGTATGCTATATTTATGTCTCTACAGTATGCTATATTTATGTAGTCACAGTATGTTATAATTATGTCTCCACAGTATGTTATATTTATGAAGTAACAGTATGCTATATTTATGTAGTCACAGTATGCTATATTTATGTAGTCACAGTATGTTATAATTATGTCTCCACAGTATGTTATATTTATGTAGTCACAGTGTGTTATAATTATGTAGTCACAGTATGTTATATTTATGTAGTCACAGTATGTTATAATTATGTCTCTACAGTATGCTATATTTATGTAGTCACAGTATGTTATATTTATGTAGTCACAGTGTGTTATAATTATGTAGTCACAGTATGTTATATTTATGTAGTCACAGTGTGTTATAATTATGTCTCCACAGTATGTTATAATTATGTAGTCACAGTATGTTATATTTATGTAGTCACAGTGTGTTATAATTATGTCTCCACAGTATGTTATAATTATGTAGTCACAGTATGTTATATTTATGTAGTCACAGTATGTTATATTTATGAAGTAACAGTATGCTATATTTATGTAGTCACAGTATGTTATATTTATGTAGTCACAGTATGTTATAATTATGTCTCTACAGTATGTTATATTTATGTAGTCACAGTATGTTATAATTATGTCTCTCCAGTATGCTATATTTATGTAGTCACAGTATGTTATAATTATGTCTCCACAGTATGTTATATTTATGTAGTCACAGTATGTTATAATTATGTCTCCACAGTATGTTATATTTATGTAGTCACAGTATGTTATAATTATGTCTCCACAGTATGTTATATTTATGTAGTCACAGTATGTTATAATTATGTCTCCACAGTATGTTATAATTATGTAGTCACAGTATGTTATAATTATGTCTCCACAGTATGTTATATTTATGAAGTAACAGTATGTTATAATTATGTAGTCACAGTATGTTATAATTATGTCTCCACAGTATGTTATATTTATGTAGTCACAGTATGTTATAATTATGTCTCCACAGTATGTTATATTTATGTAGTCACAGTATGTTATAATTATGTAGTCACAGTATGTTATAATTATGTCTCCACAGTATGTTATAATTATGTAGTCACAGTATGTTATAATTATGTCTCCACAGTATGTTATATTTATGTCTCCACAGTATGTTATATTTATGTAGTCACAGTATGTTATAATTATGTCTCCACAGTATGTTATATTTATGTCTCCACAGTATGTTATAATTATGTAGTCACAGTATGTTATAATTATGTCTCCACAGTATGTTATATTTATGTCTCCACAGTATGTTATATTTATGTAGTCACAGTATGTTATAATTATGTAGTCACAGTATGTTATATTTATGTAGTCACAGTATGTTATAATTATGTCTCCACAGTATGTTATAATTATGTAGTCACAGTATGTTATATTTATGTAGTCACAGTATGTTATATTTATGTCTCCACAGTATGTTATATTTATGTAGTCACAGTGTGTTATATTTATGTAGTCACAGTATGTTATAATTATGTCTCCACAGTATGTTATAATTATGTAGTCACAGTATGTTATAATTATGTCTCCACAGTATGTTATATTTATGTAGTCACAGTATGTTATAAGTATGTCTCCACAGTATGTTATATTTATGTAGTCACAGTATGTTATAATTATGTAGTCACAGTATGTTATAATTATGTAGTCACAGTATGTTATAATTATGTCTCCACAGTATGTTATATTTATGTAGTCACAGTATGTTATAATTATGTCTCCACAGTATGTTATAATCATGTAGTCACAGTATGTTATATTTATGTAGTCACAGTATGTTATATTTATGTCTCCACAGTATGTTATATTTATGTAGTCACAGTGTGTTATATTTATGTAGTCACAGTATGTTATAATTATGTCTCCACAGTATGTTATAATTATGTAGTCACAGTATGTTATAATTATGTCTCCACAGTATGTTATATTTATGTAGTCACAGTATGTTATAATTATGTCTCCACAGTATGTTATATTTATGTAGTCACAGTATGTTATAATTATGTAGTCACAGTATGTTATAATTATGTCTCCACAGTATGTTATAATTATGTAGTCACAGTATGTTATAATTATGTCTCCACAGTATGTTATATTTATGTAGTCACAGTATGTTATAATTATGTCTCCACAGTATGTTATATTTATGAAGTAACAGTATGTTATAATTATGTCTCCACAGTATGCCATGATTAAATCTCACAGTATGTTACATTTATATAGTCATAGTATAGTCTATTTAAGTAGTAACAGTAAGTTATACTTATGTAATCATAGTATGTCATATTTGAGTAGCCACAGTATGTTATATATATGTAGTCATAGTATGTTATAATTATGTCTCCACAGTATGTTATATTTATGTAGTCACAGTATGTTATAATTATGTCTCCACAGTATGTTATATTTATGTAGTCACAGTATGTTATATTTATGAAGCAACAGTATGTTATATTTATGTAGTCACAGTATGTTATATTTATGTAGTCACAGTATGTTATATTTATGAAGTAACAGTATGTTATAATTATGTAGTCACAGTATGTTATAATTATGTAGTCACAGTATGTTATAATTATGTCTCCACAGTATGTTATATTTATGTAGTCACAGTATGTTATATTTATGTCTCCACAGTATGTTATAATTATGAAGTAACAGTATGTTATAATTATGTCTCCACTGTATGTTATATTTATGTAGTCACAGTATGTTATAATTATGTAGTCACAGTATGTTATAATTATGTCTCCACAGTATGTTATATTTATGTAGTCACAGTATGTTATAATTATGTCTCCACAGTATGTTATAATTATGTAGTCACAGTATGTTATAATTATGTCTCCACAGTATGTTATATTTATGTAGTCACAGTATGTTATAATTATGTAGTCACAGTATGTTATAATTATGTCTCCACAGTATGTTATAATTATGTAGTCACAGTATGTTATATTTATGTCTCCACAGTATGTTATAATTATGAAGTAACAGTATGTTATAATTATGTCTCCACAGTATGTTATATTTATGTAGTCACAGTATGTTATAATTATGTAGTCACAGTATGTTATAATTATGTCTCCACAGTATGTTATAATTATGTAGTCACAGTATGTTATAATTATGTCTCCACAGTATGTTATATTTATGTAGTCACAGTATGTTATAATTATGTCTCCACAGTATGTTATATTTATGAAGTAACAGTATGTTATATTTATGTGGTCACAGTATGCCATGATTAAATCTCACAGTATGTTACATTTATATAGTCATAGTATAGTCTATTTAAGTAGTAACAGTAAGTTATACTTATGTAATCATAGTATGTCATATTTGAGTAGCCACAGTATGTTATATTTATATAGACACAGAATATTATATTTATGTAGTCACAGTATGTTATATTTATATAGTCACAGTATGTTATATTTGTAAAGTAACTATGTTATATTTATATAAACATAGTATTTATATTTATATACTCACAGTATGTTATATTTATATAGACACAGAATATTATATTTATGTAGTCACAGTATGTTATATTTGTAAAGTAACTATGTTATATTTATATAAACATAGTATTTTATATTTATATACTAACAGTATGTTATATTTATGTGGTCATAGTATGTTGTATTTATATAGTCATAGTATGTTATATATACTCTTCAAAAAAAGAAACGCAAAAGGCAAAATATGAGACAAATTGTTAACAAGTTTATTCCCGGTAGTTCTGTATGACATGTGTGAAACTTTGCACATTCACTGCTGAACATCCAAAGTCTGCAAAGGCGAAGTCCACGCTCACTAGTTGAAGTTTAACGTCACTCAACGTCAATAACGAGTATGCCCCCCGTGAGCATCAATAACTGCTTGGCGTCTCCTGCCTATGGAAGCGATGAGATGACAAATCACATCCTGTGGAATGGCTGTCCACTCAGCCTGCAAAGCTGCTGCAAGCTGAGGTAGAGTCTGCGGTTGAGGTTGTCGCCGTCGCAGATGTCGGTCCAACTCGTCCCAAAGATGTTCGATGGGGTTTAAATCTGGTGATCTGGAGGTCCAGGGAAGAACGTTGATGTTGTGGTGTCTCAAGAAGACAGTGGTGAGTCGGGCTGTGTGAGGATGGGCGTTGTCATGTTGAAAAACGTCGTTGACGTTCACCATGATGGGTTGTACATGGGGCCTAAGAATCTCGTCGACGTATCGTTGAGCCGTAAGATTCCCTCGAATGTGGAAAAGGTCTGTTCTGGCATTGTAGGCGATGGCAGCCCACACCAAATCCGTCTACATCCTGCACACAGTTTGCTGCAAAACGTTCACCTCGGCGACGGTAAACACGTGTCCTTCCATCCTGCCTACGAAGCATAAAACGTGATTCATCGCTGAACCAAACATGCCTCCATCGTCGATGAAGCCATACCCGATGTGCCAGAGTCCACTGCAGCCGTGCTTGACGATGTTGCTGGGTGAGGATGACGCCTCTGACTGGACGTCGAGGTCGGATTCCTGCATCTCGTAGACGGTTGCGTACGGTCTGATCGGAAATCCTATGCAGCCCTGGTATGGTTGAGGCAGTAGACGTCGCAGTGGTGGTCCTATCCCGAAGGTGACGTAACCGGATGTTGCGATCTTGTGCGATCTGGTCTGCCAGATCGTGGACGGTCACAAGTTGATCCATGTTGTTGGTGACGATTCCATAGCCTTGTGATGGTGCTTGGGTGGACATTCACAGCTCTGGCAACATCTGATCGAGATTCGCCTGCTTCCAAGCGACCAATGGCGTTGTTGCGTTGTGCTTTAGTCAGTCTTGGCGTAACTGTATTGCGTGTCGGTGGCTTAACACTGAGCTATGGAAACCGAGAACCCGTCACTTTTATAGGGATTTTTCACATGTTGCACTTAAAGAACATGCAGATCTCTCAAACAAATTTATTGGACACGCATGCGTTTTGGCGAAAAATCCGATGTTTTCCTCCGTTTTCAAAGTGCACAACTTTTATTGTCATTTTGGTCTGACAATCAGTGCCTTAACACGTGTAACATCACATACTCTGAGCTTGTAACGTTATTACATATATTTCTCTCTAAAATAACAAAAATATCCCTTCTGCGTTTCTTGTTTTGAAGAGTATATATATATAGTCACAGTATGTTATATTTATGTAGTCACAGTATATTATATTTATATAGGCATAGTCTGTTATAGTTATATACTCACAGAATGTTATATTTAAGTAGTCACAGTATATTTATTTAGTCACAGTGCGGTATATTTAAGTAGTCACAGTATGTTATATATATGTTGTCATAGTATGTTACATTTAAGTAGTCACAGTATATTTAAGTAATCATATGTTATATTTAAGTGTCGCAGTCTATTTATGTTGTCACAGCTGTTCTAGTTATACAGTCACAGCATGTTGTATTTAAGTAGTCACAGTATGTATGTTCCCTTTAAGTGGTTATACTATATCATATTGAAGTAGTCACAGTATGTTATATTTACGTAGTCACAGTATGTTATATTTACAGTCACAATATGTTACAATTAAGTTGTCACAGGATGTCATATTTAAGCAGGTAGTTACAGTGTGTTATATTTAAGTAGGCACATATGTTATATTTAAGATTTTAGTGGGAGCTAAAATTGGAGTGGTTTCCTGAACCTTTACATAATGTAATATTCTGTGATGTATCCGTACTGGTAACAAATTCACCCAGATCTGAAAGTTTCATGTGTTTTGATTCAGTTTAGGTCTGTAATAACTGTGTCTAATTCCCTAGAAGAATATTTTTTGCCATATAGAGTGATTTCAGCTGGCACTTTCTATGAAATAACTTGAATTATCAATACCTTCTGATCAATACATGGTATCCCCTATAGACCATATTTCCACGTGACATGAAAATCCCGCTAGTTATATTCTGGATTTGTGTACAATGAAAAACAAAACAAACTGATGTTATCTGTATGTGTTCATAAGTATCCAACTGGTCTATTGATACCTTACGTATTTATATGTATAAAATTGGTATGTTTACTGATAATTGTACGTGTTTATAAGTATAAAACTGGTCTCTCTACTGATACATATGTGTTTATAAAACTGGTCTGTCTATGAATACCTTCATGTGTTTATAAGTTAAAACTCATCTGTCTACTGATAAATGTATGTGCTTATAAGTATAAAACTGGTTCATCTGTTGATACCTTACGTATTTATATGTATAAAAATTGGTCTATTTACTGATACCTGCATGTGTTTATAAAACCAGTCTGTCTACTGATAAATGTATGTGTTTATAAGTATAAAAGTGGTCTGTCTGGTGATACATGTATGTGTTTATAAGTTAAAACTGGTCTGTCTACTGATAAATGTATGTGTTTATAAGTATAAAAGTGGTTTGTCTGCTGATACATGTATGTGTTTATAAATGTGGTCTGTCTACTGATACATGTATGTGTTTATAAATGTGGTCTGTCTGCTGATATATGTATGTGTTTATAAATGTGGTCTGTCTGCTGATATATGTATGTGTTTATAAATGTGGTCTGTCTACTGATACATGTATGTGTTTATCAATGTGGTCTGTCTACTGACACCTCTATGTTTTTAATTTGCGTCAGTGATGCTGATGCAAAGTTGTGTTGCTTTATTTGACATGACATCATGAATATGCATTTTCTCTCGCCACGTCGTACTTGGTACGACCTTGTGATTACATACGCTCTCTACTTATGATTTATTTTACGTGACCTCATGATTACATACGTGTTCTCAGTTCTTATTTAACGTGACCTCATGACGATATATATATATATATACATATTCTCTCGTCATAATTTACTTAACGTAATATTATGACCTTACACGTTCTTTCGTCGTGTCACATGACCTTATGACTAGCCACATATATTCCGTGTTTACAAACATGGTAATTACATTAACATGAGAATCACAGTGTGACGTTCATTGTACAATACTAGCTGGACGGAAGTTATGTAAATTCATGAATAATAAAAGGGTATCTTAGGGCATGAAAAGTTGCTTCCTTTATTCATAATTTAAAACAACAAACCCAAAATGCCCATTAAAACAACAAAACACAAAGTGTGAAACAGTAAACTTGGATCCGGACCCAACAAACTTTCATGCCAAATTTAATAAACATTTATCAACACTGGCGAAGTAGCGGTAAAAGAATCCCGAAAACGCTCATAAAAACCTCAAAACGCAAAATTGAAAATTTGTGTATTTCCACATGGACCTAATGAACCTCCACTCCAATTTTGATAAAGATCATCCAGACCTTGCAAACTATTTACATTAACATACAACTTAGAGTATTATTATATTTATACAGATGGTGTTAGTGCACTAGATCAACATGTGACGTATTCACGATGTTATTTCTGCACCCTGAGAAGGGAGAAAAATAAATTTCTCCATAACAAGAAACGGAGGCGAAAGGGGAAAATCGTGCCCCTATTGCAAATGTACATGCACACAGGATAAACAATTTCGCAAAGTTGGGGTTGCACATCGCGTAATAATTTTTTTTTTCCAGTATCATGTAAGCAAGAGTTATCCACTATAGTTGGATAACGATCGAAACAAAATAATTCAACACTATATTCAGTATCATTTTACTACCTACATCTCAACATGTAGAACTAAACGGTATACAACTCTCGCTCTGCAACATGCACTAAATAATAACAATAAAACAAAACGGAAAACCGGTCTATTGTTTACAGTATTCAATGTTGTCATGGGAGCGTGTCATACACGAGTCAAGATGTACATTTAGAGAAAGCGAGCGCGCAATCGTTGTAGGTCACGATGTCAGTACCACTCAGACTGAATATTTAATACGTCCATTGTAAAGCTTTTGCTTGAATATTGAACACTAAAATAAACAGTTAACCAAAGAGTTGAGAAATTATAGTATTTTCGTGAGAAACAATCTACAGAATGTAAAGTCGAATTTTAACAAGTATAAAACGTTTTCAAAACGTTGAGAAACAAAAATAAACACGCTGATATAGTTAAAATTAACTTTAAGTTAATGTTAACAGTTTCAGCGTTACGTGCATAATGCTGTTAATGTTGTTTTGTGCAGTATTTTAAAGAATAGGCACGTGCAATAAGCATATTTGAGCATGCTTTTTCCAGGCTCGTCACGAAGGTGGTGAGGGCCCTCGACTTACAATCTGAGGGTTGCGGGTTCGAATCCCCGACACACCAAACATGTTCGCCCTTTCAGCCGTGGGAGCGTTATAATGTCACAATCAATCCCATTATTTGTTGGTAAAAGAGTAGCCCAAGAGTTGGCGGTGGGTGGTGATGACTAGCTGCCTTCCCTCTAGTCTTACACTGCTAAACTAGGGACGGCTAGCACAGATAGTCCTCGAGTAGCTTTGTGTGAAATTCAAAAAACAAAAACAAACAAACTCTCTGGTAACGGATCATTTGGTAAGATTATTTTCTTCTCTCTGGTAACGGATCATTTGGTAAGATTATTTTCTTCTCTCTGGTAACGGATCATTTGGTAAGATTATTTTCTTCTCTCTGGTAACGGATCATTTGGTAAGATTATTTTCTTCTCTCTGGTAACGGATCATTTGGTAAGATTATTTTCTTCTCTCTGGTAACGGATCATTTGGTAAGATCATATTAAGATTATTTTCTCTCTGGTAACGGATCATTTGGTAAGATTATTTTCTTCTCTCTGGTAACGGATCATTTGGTAAGATTATTTTCTCTCTCTGGTAACGGATCATTTGGTAAGATTATTTTCTTCTCTCTGGTAACGGATCATTTGATAAGATTATTTTCTTCTCTCTGGTAACGGATCATTTGATAAGATTATTTTCTTCTCTCTGGTAACGGATCATTTGATAAGATTATTTTCTTCTCTCTGGTAACGGATCATTTGGTAAGATCATTTTCTCCTCTCTGGTAACGGATCATTTGGTAAGATTATTTTCTCCTCTCTGGTAACGGATCATTTGGTAAGATTATTTTCTCCTCTCTGGTAACGGATCATTTGGTAAGATTATTTTCTTATCTCTGGTAACTGATTATTTGATAAAAATATTTTCTTCTCTCTGGTAACGGATCATTTGGTAAGATCATTTTCTCCTCTCTGGTAACGGATCATTTGGTAAGATTATTTTCTTCTCTATGGTAACGGATCATTTGGTAAGATTATTTTCTCCTCTCTGTTAACGGATCATTTGGTAAGATTATTTTCTTCTCTCTGGTAACGGATCATTTGGTAAGATTATTTTCTTCTCTCTGGTAACGGATCATTTGGTAAGATTATTTTTTTCTCTCTGGTAACGGATCATTTGGTAAGATTATTTTCTTCTCTCTGGTAACGGATCATTTGGTAAGATTATTTTCTTCTCTCTGGTAACTGATTATTTGATAAAATGTTTTCTTCTCTCTGATAACTAATTATTCTCCAACACCGCTTTATTAGGACGAAGTTGTTTGCATGTTGTTAAAATAGTTGCATGGATTTTAGTACAGAATTACATCATCTATCCGAGATAAACAATGATGCTAGTTTTATTCTGACTACATGAGATATATTAAAGCAAACTGAAATTTTTTTTTTCTTTTTAATAGCACCTCGTGATTTGTTGTCACAAACAACTACAGTGACGAAATTCGTGCAATAACTAATTTGGTTCTTTCGTCTAAAACCTGTGAATTTTAATTAGCCTTCTGTGAGAGAGGAAATAAATTTGACATAAGAGAGACAAATGTTCTTACTGGTCTTTTTACAACGTACAAAATAACTAAACTCATTGAGTACGTTTTATTCAAACGACTGTTTTTAGCTTCACCACATCATTACAGGGATACGTTGTCACGTCACGTTCTGTGTGACAACCATGTTACTTGACAATAGTCTCACGACCTAGTTTCCATTACGAAAGGCTTCGTTGTGAAGCTGTTGAGTTAAAAGCACACAGCATGTTTTGTACGCTGGATTTCCATTTTCCATTCAGCGTACGAAGACGACGGTTTCCTAGTACTAGCTTCAACAGGATAAATCGCACAGAAATACGAAGGTTATGTATTCAGTGCTTTCAACGATATGTCTCCTCTGTATGGACTAACATCAATATCCATTCGTTTCAGCTGCTTGAGGTATGACACGGTTGAATGAATATACTGTGAAAACAAGTTATGTACACGTGACATGTGTCGCTTTTCCAGAAGGAGATCCTTCCTGATTGTGTTGTGTACTGTTGGTGGGGAACGGTTCGTGAATTATCATCTTCAGAAAACGCCCGACTTTTCTTACCATGACTGGTGTACGAATTGTTACATATCACTTTCCGGATGTTCCTGGTACCTCAAGTTGATCCATATTTTGTTTTTGTTTTACAGTGCTATTAAGTACATGGGATATCGCCATCTTGGAAATTTTAAAACCCCGATCTGATCTTTCTTTGTGGTCTGAGTACAAGAGTATTTTGCATCGGAAAGAACTCTTACATATCATTCATAAAAGCGATCAATTTTCATTGACACCACACGACCTACACAAATCATCAACCACTATCAATATTTAGTTCTAATACATGCCGTTTTCGTCACGTGACTTGCATATTCATAGTACCATTTAAAAGTAATGTACTCCAACCATTTGTTTGTTTGGAATTTCGCGCAAAGCTACACGAGGGCTATCTGCGCTAGCTGTTCCTAATTTAACGGTGTAAGGCTACAGGGAAAGCAGCTTGTCATCACCATCCACCGTCACCTCTTGGGCTACTCTTCTACCAACGAATAGTGGGATTGACCGTAACATTATAACGCCCCCACGGCTGAAATGGCGAGCATGTTTTGTACGACCGGGATTCGAACCCGCGACCCTCAGATTACGAGTCGAACCCCTTAACCCACTAGGCCCCAACCATTTGTATAACATTAATTGTTGCCATGTTTAGTAATCTAGACAGTCACACTCTAATTCACTAAACATAAACCATTGTTTGTTGTCAAGTACAAAGCAACATAATGGGCTATCAGAGTATCGAAACCCGATTTTTAGCGTTATAAGCCTTTAGACTTACCTTTGGATCATCGAGTTACTGTAGTTAGTAATTAGGATACAAATCTAATATGGAATCACCACAACCTGACTGTAAGTATTTATAAAAGGTGCATAGAAGATCAGCTAAATTTCTGGGTTCGGTTTCCCGCGGAAAAGAGAGTGCAGACAGCCCATTGTGCAGCTTTGCGTTAAACTTGCTCACCCTTTCAGCTATATGGTATGTTATAATGTGACAGCCAATACCACTATTCGTTGCTAAAACAATAGTACAATAGTTGGCGATAGGTGGAGTTACTTGTTTTCCCTTCAGTTTTATCACTTCAACATCAGAAAGGGCCAACACAGATGACTTAAAGTAAAACAATACATATCGTTCCCATATGACATTCCTGAGATACTAAGTCTAAATACTCTAGAATGAAAGTCATTAAAAGGAAAAGTTATTAGCAGTATCACAACATAGAGCACACTACACCTTTTCCACATTATTCCTAACCTAACTGTAACCCTGAAGGTGTTGTAAGAATTAACCGTCAATTAGTGATGAAACGTTTTGGAATTATTTGATTGTATACAGATTCTTAGTATAGTTTTAAAACAAACAAAACAGGTGTTAAAACTAATGATATCCACTCCCAACAGAGATCTGTGCCAGCAGTGTCTACTAACGGTTATTTAAACTAATGATAGCCACTACCAACAGAGATCTGTCCCAGCAGTGTCTACTAACGGTTATTTAAACTAATGATATCCACTCCCAACAGACATCTGTGCCAGCAGTGTCTACTAACAGTTATTCAAACTAATGATAGTTAAGCACAAAGCTACACGGTGGGCTATCCGTGTTTTCCCACCATGTGAATCGAAACCCGGTTTCTAGAGGTCGCATCACAATAATATTTAAAATACTCATTGCTAAAAGTGTTCGGGTTAAAAATAATGACTATTTGATGGCAAGGGGGTATAGGAGCAACAGTGAGGAGGATAGTTTGAACAATGGTCACCCACAGTTTCCAGGGGCATTAGAAAATTTGGTAGTTTCTAATAGAGTGACTTTTTGTCCATAACATTTACAGATATTAAATTTAAAAAAAATATGTATATCTTAGACTATCACATAGGAAGTTTTCAAATGATAATTTACACTGAAAAACGAAAGAAAAAACACGGAGAAATTATATCTCCCCTTATGTACCTTTAAACTTTATACAACGATAAAGTTTATAGTACTTGAACCCCTTTATTGTCACTACCATGGATACGACTTTTCCCGTGTACGGTTACAGAATATTATCGTTTGTATATAGCATTGACGCACTGTTTCCCTCCAATCAAAAACGACACACTAAAAATATCATCCGAATTTCGTAAACAGACGTGATTTTGTTTTTAAGGTGCGCTCTGCATTACAATATCCTGGATACAGCACATTTAACACAAAAAATATTCAGTTAATCATTTCGGACTGGTGGATATTCCTTCGTCAGAGGTTAGAAGCTTTTAATTAAAGGTAACAACATATGGTAACTTTATCACTAGGAAGTTGAATATACTATCTATTACCAGGAGCGTGTTCTATAATATATTTGTTTGTTGTTAAGCACAGAGTTACGTAATGGGCTATCTGTGTTGTGAATGTCAACGGGTATAAGAACCAGGATTTTAACAAAGAATAACAAAAGTTTAAAATATTACAATCCCTTTCCAAGTGTATCCACGTCTTCTTTTATCGTATTTCAATTTTTAACCCAATCAACCATTTATTATAATTATATATAATTAATTCATTAACTTCGTTATAATTTATGTGTATTTCTTCTACTCTAGTTCTTTAGGCAGTCACTATGCTTTTGATAACAATAATAGACAATTCTTTTCTTCCTCACCAGTGGTGAAACTGAAGAGAGCCTGTGATGTTGGGGCGTAACGTTCTTGATTCGCTGTGAACTATTGTTCCCTTTTCAAGGCTCGTCAGCACATCTTGAGCTAGCACGTCAAACACAGTTAGGCCTCTTATAACGGTGATTTGTATACAAAAGATGGAAGAGAAACATGCATAGTATTTAAACAGAATTTATAATATGAATAAATGTGATTGAAGACACAATTCATGAAGTTATCTGAGATAACAGAGAGACTACAACAATAAGTTTGAAGAAGTACAAGACATCAATGAAGTATGGAAAAGACATAATTACAAAACTTAATTTCACAAAAACATCAACAAAATATGTAAAGCATATAATAACAAATTTGAAAAGGTACAATAAAATAATTCAATGACAGAATAAAACACTTAGAAAATTGAAAAGTACAAAAATCAAACCAGCCGCACTTCTGCATATGCCCAATAATTCAAAATAAAAATACAATTGACTATGAAATATGGAATAGAAGAACATATTGCCCTTTGCTACTGTAGAACCTTTCTGGAACTTCAGCCATATCATACCAAACCCAATTTCAGAACTTAGCTTGCCAATTCAGCACAGCCAAATTGTGAAACTAACAGATTATGACCGAAAAGTGTCATGGGAGGTACGTTGGACTTAGTTTAAAATAATTTCTAAAGTGAATAGATGGAATTGCGGACAACAAACTATTAATATTGCTGCCTCTTTAAAAGGATCATTTTAACAGGATTAAACAACCTACGATCTGAAAACCGTAACAAGCTAGCTACCTTATCTAAACGACTCAGACTGGCATAACAGTAGGAAGTGTCCAGATCAAAGTTCCAGAATAACGGATGGAGGAAAGAAGAGACATCAGTTGAACTTGAAAAATATTTGCCCAAATATCTTACCCAGATGTTCCAAGTGAAACGATGGATTCGTTAGCATGTGACCAACCAATAGATGCTTTTGCAGATGAAGACATAAAAAACTAGGCTAAACCAAAGTAGATGTATATCTTTAAATGAAACTCTGTAGCTGGAAACGAATCAATGTAAGACTCACGTAAACATCATATAGAATTACGGGAACGTCAGGTTTAGTAGTATTGAAACATAAATTTCCCCTTACAATAATTTTCAAGACAAAACTAGTCACATAATTAATTACACAGAATAGAAGAAAACAAAACAATACGTGTTTGATGCATAACTTGAAAGGACAAAAATATGTAGGGCATTAACATCTTATTTCAAAGGATGTCAGTAAAACTGAACTGTTATAACTGTGAAAATATGGCTATTAAAACTAGAACTGTGAGAAACCAGCAGATGTTAATACTTCACGGAGACAATACCATAATGAGCATAACAGAAGAGCAACAAATAATTAACTAGACATAAAAAAAAGACAGAAATTACTTGAAATTTCAGCACCACCTATTTTACTCGTGACGGAGAATAGGTCGACAAGGATCTGCATGGACTACTGGAGGGTGAATGAAGTCACCAAAATGGACGCCTACCAACTATAAAGAATGTAATCTACATCGAGTGTTCTATCTAGATTAAAATGGTTTTCCGTAGTAGATCTGAAGAGTGAATACTGATAAGTGGATCCAATAAATGGAAGTATAAATAAAAGAAAACTCTTATTGTACGAAATGGATTGTGACAATATGTTATGTGACCATATGGATTATGTAATGCACCTGCTATATTTAAATAACAAATGGTGGGTGCTCTCTCCACACCACTCTGGTACACCATACTCGTCCACTTGGCTGGCGTCATCATGTATAGGAAGACTGTTTACAATGTTTATGATGGGACAACAAACGTTGTGGACCAGTTGAAGAAACAGAACTTTAAGCTGAATTCCAAAGAGTTTGAACTATTCCATGAAAAGGGGAGTTTCCTAGGATACATAGTCAGCAGACGATTGTCCACAGACCCATATAAGAGAATCCCTTCATCAGGAAACTTACGTTTTCATAATATATATATTAAGTTAAATATATATGTATTTATGGGTGTGTGGGCGATAAATTCGGTAATAAATGAACAGCAGGCATTCTGCTTGTTTTAATATATTTAAAACAAGTTAAACTACCTATAAAAAATATTTATGTTATGTATATGGACTGTATCATAGTTGTATTTTAATTACTATACAATTCTCTTTTTGTTGTCAAAAGTCTACTTAGGCCAATTCGACTGGTTTAGAATTCAGTTGACAAGCCGAACAATTTTTTTTTCTAATTCACTGAAAATGTATAATTCACTTATTCCTTTTATTCTCTCTCTCTTCTTTTTTGTTATTCGCATCACAACAGTATCGATGTATAATTCATCTATGTTGTTACAGCAGTTATACCTTAAACTTCCAATTCTCCTCTTGTTTATCGCATTTAGGCCTACTTCCAAATAATCGTCTGTTTTTTCTCAATGTCCACACACGTGGTTCAGCTGCTCTAATACTTTTTGACGAGACAAATTATACTAATAAAATGTCAGAAAACGGTTAATCTCACTTTAAAATATCAACCGTTATATCATATGACGGTTACATTTACTGTACCTTTTCTAACCTTTTACTGACCCAAACCCCCTTTCATTTGGCTTTACTTTTGACTCTCTTCCCGCTCTCTATCTGTCTTCTTGCCCATATAAATGTATACGTCTATTATTTAGACCAAGAAACCTCTGTATCCTCGACATCAATGAACTGAATGAAACGTTCGACAGACTCGACACGAATAGCTTACAAATATAACTTCCAACAATCATCTGCTTTTAACTCTTCTTATTATACAAAAAACACGAAACAATCATGAAATATTAACTCACAAGATAAAGTAATTAATATTACATACACTAAATAGTACTTTTATAATGCTTACGATGGAACAAGAAAAGTTTTGGATAAATTGAAAAAAAAGAGAACTCTCTAGCTGAGTTCTAAAAAGTGTTAACTGTTCCGTCAACAGATGACGTTCATGGGATACATAGTCAGTTCAGATCTATCTAAGAAAATCACTTCAGAATTTGCTAACACTGATAAACTTATGGGGGGTTGGAGGGTTTCCTGCAATGTACTGTTACTACCACTGTTTTTCCTTGACGCAGTTTATTCCCTATACAAATTACTTAAAAAGCCAAATGACTTTTGTTAGACTGCTAATTATGAGCAAGCATTCAATAAGCTACCAGTTCTTAAAGATCCATTCATATTGGACACAGATACCAGTGACTGTACAAAGAAAACAATGTTATAATAAGAACAACATGGAAAAGAAAAAGCGACTGCTTTCTAAGCAAAACAATGGAAGCTGCACAAGAATGGTATAATACAGAAAGAGCTACAAAGTGTTGTTTAAACAGGATGCCATTTCAATTATTATCTATACAATTAAAGATTCATATTTTGGACATATTATGCAGAATTGAAATGTCTGGAGAATTAATGCAATCCAGAAAGCCAGATAGAAAGATGGTTCCAACCACTTCAGAAGTACACTTTAAGTCTTGATTCATCATGGAAATAATTACGCATTAACTTCGAAGGTCATTTGTTAATGAAGAATCAAAGATAGCAAAAAGAGGAAAGCATGGAAATGTAAATTAAAGATGGCAAACCTAAAGTATAACAGAGTATAGTCCAAGATGTGACTTCAGAAGTAATAAAGAAGACTGTTGTAATCCAACATTTAACTAAAAGCTTGGGCAAAAGAGCGGATTTATCAAATGGATCAAAAATAATGGAGAAAAAACCAGGACAAACGGTGAACTTCATTATACCGACAAGAAAGTTTTTTTTTTTTTTTGAAAGTGGAAAATGTCATTGTACAGAAACAAAGATGGATGGTAGCGTTAACAGTCTCAACATTCTGAAGCATTACGTCATCTACACAAAAGACACCAAAGAGAGCGAGGGAATGCTTCCATTGGGTTGTATGTTCAGGGATCTGTAAAAATTCGTGTAAGTCATGTGTACTATGTTATGAAGGAAAAAGTCCACAAAAGAAACAACTGAGGCAACCACAGCAATATTATGTTGGAGCACATATGAGAGATAATTGTTGTCGACGTGTTTGGCTCTCTGCCACAAAGTAGCAGTATGAATTTAGGGTGGTTCATTTTACCAAGTAATCAGATATATATGCTGTTATTAACCATGAAGAAAAACATCTCGTCACTAAACTCGTTTCAAGATTAGGGATGCCATGAAATTTGAGTCAGATCAAAGAAAAAGCTTTGAATGAGATTTCTTTGCATAAATATGTCAGATTCTTAGAATAAAAATAAGATTGGGACAACGGTTCTATGTCCACCTTCTGAAGGCATGATGGAGAACTACAATCACATGCTTCTACAACAATTAGCTATTTATTTGGTTGAACATCAGGAAACATAGAACCAAGATGTTTCGTTACTATTTATGAGTTGTCGAACAACAGTATGCAAAGCTATAGGCAACACACACTCATCAGTGATATATGTAACTCTACCCATGAAATACTTAGATAAACTAAAGATAACATGAAAAGTCGTTATTATGTTACTGTTGATAAGACCGGATTCCAGAGGTGATAAGGTATGGCTGAACAATCCCAACGACAAAAGAGAAGGAGCTTCAAAGTTGGACAGGTTATGGTACGGACCATATGAATAGAACGAATAGTGTATTACAGAATCCAAAAGGGCAGACTGTTCAAGCTATAGGTCATTCACCATGACTGTCTTTGGAACTATGTTACTAAGAAAACAATGAACTGAGTAATTCCATAGAACTGCTAGCGATATGTCAACATGCTGAAGAGCTCAGGGTTGGTTACAATGGAGAACAGTTATAGAGGATCACCAAGGATAGAGTTGCCATTCGATTTGCTTACCAGCTACATAAAGAAAACTCCCTCAATGTCAGGACAACATGGTAACGATAAGAAACAAGAAAACCACCAAAATGATTTGGTAAATGGACAGTTTATTGTACTGTTTTACTTGTGTGTCACGAACGTTCAAGTGAATTAACAATCCAGGAAGGGAACACTTTTGTAAGCTACCTTTTCAATGTTATAATTTAATTGTTTTATTTGCTAGAGGGAATTTTAATCATGATGTAATAATTTATATGCTTCATTTGAAATTTACAGACAAAGGAACTTTACAAAAAATATACAAGTAGGCAGTTAGTAAAGTTATTAAGAAGTGAATGAGAAGTTAGTAAAGTATTCAGTGAGTTATGATTATCATTATTAGTTGTTGAATATTACAACTAAATTTACTTGGAAGTTAGGCGTAGTACAACTACTGACATTAACGACGAATTTTCCTTGAAATGTTATTTGCGAGATTAATCTTCACAAAAGAAATAAACTGTGTCGTTATCGTTATGTGGTCTGGACTTTGTATTATTTTTATGAAATAAATACAAAATAATTCTTATGTCACAATACTTACTTATGTCACTGCCACTCCCATACACCACAGGATAAACCTAACTGGGTATGAGGATGGAGACACTGTCTTTTATTTAAGATGCAATCCACGAGAACAACTTGTTGAGTACCACTGTTTTAAGTTTCTTTAATCAATAAAAGTGTATCTATCATTATATTTCTTGTTGCCGCGGCCCTGTAAATTTGTATGTAAAACAACGGACTCTTTATAAGGTCTACGTAACAAAACTGTTTAACACGAACTATTTTAAGAGACAATATGAGAAGGCTGTATTGATAAAAAATATATAACTAGATGGAGAACAGGTATAAAAACGAATAGAAAACAGAAACATCCTGTATGAAATGAATAGAAAACAGAAACATCCGCACCTGTATGAAATGATTTATTATAAACAGATATGTTGCACACAATGGTACAAGTTTTTGTTGTTGTGTGTATGTGTTATACATTTTAAATTATTTTGATCATTAAGTGATTAGTAGGCGTAATTTCTAAAATAAGTATTACACGAATTATATATCCAAAACACTAACTATAACTCGATATTTCTATTAAAGATTATTTCAGGCTCAGTAGGTTGAAACGCCTGAATAACTTCTAAGGTGGAATGTGGAGCCATAGTAAAAATAAGTATTTTGGAGATAGAAATTTTATTATATATTTTATAAAGTTTTTTTTTATCAATTTAAAAGTTGTCACCTGGTGAAGCTCGATAAACATGACGAACCGTAGTATTTTTAAAGATGTTTTAAATATTTCTGCTTGTTTATCTATAAGTACATAAATAAATTTAGCAAACTGTTCATATAAATCACGGAGAGTGTTTGGTTATACGTATTATGTATAAATTTCTAAGTACAGTATCTCCCTTTTTAACCTCTGTCTTACACTGCTAAATTAGGGACGGCTAGAGCAGGTAGCCCTCGTGTAGATTTGCGCGAAATTCAAACCAAACCAAACATACCCTTTCTAAATATTATTTTAGGCTCATATTGTAGATAAAAAGCTTATCTTGAATGACAAGCAAGAAATGAGAAAGCTTGTCAGTCGAGAAATAAACATTTTGAATGCGAGTTAACGTTCAGATTTCCAGTTCAATGAACTATTGTTAAACGTTAAATATCACACACTAATGTGTTAAGCACACATCACATAATCTTAACCCTAACAGTCAGATGCAATTCAAATTATTTTCCGTTGAGCCTGGAGACGGCTGCAAGTTACAGCTAGCAACCGAAAACCTACGTTAAGTAAAAAAAAAAAAAAAAAACAGTTGGACAGTTATCTTGTAATTCCCCACTTCCTTTCCATAAGTATATATTTTGTTGTTGTTGTAGTTTTCTAACAATTTAATTTAGGTTTAACTATTGTAATCTATCTATTATAAAAGATTGATCAGGATTATTGTATTACTATTACAATTGTAAGTAATATTGTGATATTTATCTACAAAAATTATTTTGTAAAGTTGCTAATATGTGGTTAAACAAAAAATTACTGCGAACCGTTAGCCTGAAACTAAGATCAATGACTTTTGAAAGATTTATTAAGTTGTGTATACAAAAAGGCTAACTGGTAGCATTTTGGAAAATTGATACGAGTAAATATAACAAAACCACGTAACAATTGTGTGCCACTTTGAATTCAAATTGATGTTTATAAAATAACGTTTATATATGTTATGGAGTAACATGGAAAACAATTTAAACAAATACTGAAGGCCTAGCAACCTACCTGCCATTATATCTGATCTTCAGTCCATTCTCTTTCGAATGCGCGTACAAAAATGTGGAAACTAACGAGCTACCGTCGTAGCGAAGACAAAAATTGCACGTGCATCGAGTAATGTTCGATGAACACAGCAGCAAGATAAGTCTTAACTGATCATACACCGCACATGTACCTACACAAAGATTATTTACCTACAACTTTTAAAGGTTTGTCACCTGATACTCTGTTTATGAATACCGACTATACTTTATTTCAAAGTCCATCTGAAATTCAGAGATAGCAATTTTCAAGTTCACTCTTGTACTTAACATTTAATGTTGTGAAGCCTAACGCATGCTCGTATCTTCATACCTTACACACACACAAATATATTAACACTAGCATTGTTTCTGAAAGAATTTTAAATACATTTCTCAGCGACAGATACAAAAGATATGAACAAAAATAGTCGAATTACACATACAAGAAATATTTAATCGTTTACTTTATTCAATGCATCTTAAAATAGGCTACTTCATAGCTGGATTTATTTAAGAATCTATAATAATATTTTTAAACATACAATTTTTCATTAATTGGTATATACAATTCAGCACATTGCTATGTAAAGTGGTTTTTGACAATGAACACTGCATCAATTACCTCTACATTCAGACATGCGCATCCCGCATAGATGGAACTTTCGAAAAAGTTTAGTGGCGGGTTTGGTTTTGTTTCAATTTCGCGCAAAGCTACACGAGGGTTATCTGCGCCAGTCGTCCCTAATTTAGTAATGTAAAACTAGAGGGAAGGCAGCTAGTCATCATCATCCACCGCCAACTCTTGGGCTATTCTTTTACCAACAGACAGTGGGATTGACAATCACATTGTAATGCCCCCACGGCTGAAAGGGCGGGCATGTTTGATGTGACGGGGATTCGAACCCTCGACCCTCAGATTACGAGTCGAGTGCCTTAACCACCTGGCCATGCCGAGCCTTTGGGGCAGGAGAGTCGTTGTTAAAACAATGAGCAGGTTAATTAAATCTGTTACATAGGAAGAAGAGGTCTAAACTGAACGTGACCCTCTACGCCATACAACCTAAATACCGATTCAAACCAGGCACCTACCACATTCGCGGTTCAGTCTGACTGACAGTTTGATAACTATCATAAAACCCGGATATTTTGTGCGTCCCGACAATTTTTCTAGGGACAACGGGTGCATACCACAAACAAGGTAACGCCTACTTCCCCTGTTTGTAGCAAACCCTGTAACTTAAGTAAATATATACGAATATTTCATTATAACCCGTTGTATTGCTGTAGTTACATGTTTATGTTAAACCCTCAATCCTGACTGAATTTGTATTCTTACAGTTGAACACTTCACCATCAACTCTGTCTGAGATTATAGCATTTTTTTTTATCATTTACAGGTATACCTAGTACACTTCTGTGAAGTAAAATCGATATATAATTAGTTAAACTACACTGTGTAGCTGTAGCAGGGAAACCAGAGAACGTAGTCACTTACCAAGAGTAGGAAAAAATGTTACGAAATAAATTATTCACGTTCACAAGATACGTGATTCGTTAAGTCTGACAATATAATTGTTTGTCTCGTCTCTTACTATTCTATTTCATTGTAAATGGAAAGAGAAACAGATGAATAAAGTTGCTTACTTCAGGGGACAAGAAAAACTATGCATTATTTTAATGGATTATCAGTTCAAGTTAGATTACTTATTTCCAAATGTATCATGAAACTTACAGTTCTTACTGACGTATCTAGTCACACACACTTTTCGTATTTTTCCCGTGAGGCTTCGAACTTTCTCACTTTACGCAACTAGTTTAAATTTAAGTGGGAAAATATCTAAACAGTTTATTGTTGGGTAAATTTCTCTCATGTTTCGTGTGTTTATACTAATATTAAAAAAAAAGGAAACACTGACTTTTTAGATTAAAAGTGCTAACAAAACAATAACACTTCAAACACCGCTAGTTTGTGTATAGTTAATTCCCTTATACTTCAAGACAGTGGCAATTCTGAAGGCTTGCTTCCAACACTAAAAACCGAGTTTCAATCCCCGTGGTGGGCTGAGCACAACTAGCCCATTGTGTAGATTTTCACTTAACAACAAATAAACAAATTACTTGAAGTCAAGGGGTTCTATTGCACCCTTTCATGCTCCTACACAGAGGAACAGCTTTTATTATTATTTGTTTGTTTTTTAATTTAGTGCATAGCTACACGAGGGTTATTTGCACTAGCCGCCTCTAATAACAACAAATAAATCCTTATCTTTATTATGCTATTACTCAGTTTGCTCCGAGTAAGTAAGTGTGTTTCCGTATGTAGCGAAGTAATATGAAAATATATGTGGTAATAATAAAATCGTGTTTTCAAACTATAAAATACGTAAAATATTGCTGTTGGAACGCGTATTTATTAGTTTTTTACGTGTTAACTTAGAAACTCATTAAAGAAAAAATATCAAATACCTTAATATCCTAGTTCGTTTCATGATATGTAAAACAGCAGGAAGAAAAGTTTATATATTAAATTAAATACTGAAAAGTGAAAGCAAACAAACAAAAAAGCGACATCTGCATAAGAAAAGTCAATAGAACAGATCAGTGCGTGCTTTAGTTATGGAACTCCATTTCCAGTGAGCAGATACGATCTCTGTTCCACTGGAAAACACATTCACAATAAACATAAAACAACCTAACATAAATACAACGTACCTTATGGACTTTAACACAAAAAAACACACAAACAAACAAGGTATACAGAAGTATCACAACTAATATTCTGGCGTTAAAAAATACGTAAACGTAAAATTATCGATTTACCTAATTCTTTGGCTATTAACAGGGGTTCACGTTCAGCATCGGGTTTCCAGGTCATTGAGGACCTGAGAGGGTCAGATGTGTTTTATACGTTTTCCTTCCCCCTGAATTAACGATTTAAAAACTGTCGGATACTGCTGACAGTATCCTAATACAGAATACTGGTTTGTTAAGTTTTGAATTTCGCCCAAAGCTACACGAGGGCTATCTGTGCTAGCCGTCCCTGATTTAACAGTGTGAGACTAGAGGGAAGGTTACTAGTCATCACCACGCACCAACAAATCTTGATCTATTATTTTACCAATGAATAGTGTGATTGATCATCACATTATAACGCCCCTACACCTGAAAGGGCGAGCATGTTTGGCGCGACAGGGATGCGAACCCGCGAACCTCAGATTACGAGTCGTACACCTTAACACGCTTGGCCATGTCGGGCCCGTTCCAGAACGATCGGTAAGACTTACGTTATGACTGGTCTGGAGAAATCATTGTCAATGGTTGTCAACATTTTAACCATAACAAAATGTGAAAAGCCACATTACACTATCTGCTGTGTCCATCGCGGGAATCGAATCCATGATTCTAGCATTGTAAGTCCGTAGACTTACCGCTGTCCCATCGAGAGACTTTTAATACGAAATAAAATAGCGGTAAATAAATCATAACTTACCTATTAATTTTCATGACAATTTTAAGCCAGGATTCAGGTATAACTACTACTAATTTAAAGTTACTACCCAGAAAGAGGGCTTCCGGCAACACCTACCGTCATACCGACCCTAAAATTCGGTGTTCGATTCTCCGCGGTGGACACAACAGAGATAGCTAAATGTGGCTTTGTTCTTTAAATAACAAAAAAAAACAAACTCGGACAGTACTGGCTTTGGAACTCACTATCACTTTTATAACGCTCCCACACTAAGTTGTGGGAGCGTGGTCGTAACATCGGATCTCGATTTTTTTTTTTTTTTTGGGTTCGTTAACTCCTCGGCCTCAACATAAATTGTTACGCAGTTTTATTAACGTTTAGTGGCATTAACCCTCATCTTTACAATGTAGAAGTTACATTAATAAGGATGATAAAATCGTAAATCTCCGAACGGTTAGACTTTCACTCTCCCATTTTTCATGTATTTTTTAGAAAAATGACCTTACCTTTACTTTCCTATAATTGTTTTAAAATATTTTTTGAAACTGCCCTCGTGTAAAAACATATTTAAGTCATAATTATCGTACGTTTTTAATGGCGTTACTAATACTTCAAAGTTGGGTTCATAATTTAGATCAGTGGCTTTTCTTAGGACTATATCACAAACCCAAACATAACGGAGCCATGCAAGTCGTAGAATATGAAACGATAAGTGAATAACTACACTTACAAACAGTACAGTAATATATCTACACGATTAAAGTCCTAGTCTTACAAACAGTACAGTAATATATCTACACGATTAGTCCTAGTCTTACAAACAGTACAGTAGTATACCTACACGATTAAAGTCCTAATCTTACAAACAGTACAGTAGTATATCTACACGATTAAAGTCCTAATCTTACAAACAGTACAGTAGTATATCTACACGATTAAAGTCCTAGTCTTACAAACAGTACAGTAATATATCTACACGATTAGTCGTAGTCTTACAAACAGTACAGTAATATATCTACAAGAGTAAAGTCCTAGTCTTACAAACAGTACAGTAATATATCTACACGATTAAAGTCCTAGTCTTACAAACAGTACAGTAATATATCTACACGATTAAAGTCCTAGTCTTACAAACAGTACAGTAATATATCTACACGATTAAAGTCCTAGTCTTACAAACAGTACAGTAATATATCTACACGATTAAAGTCCTAGTCTTACAAACAGTACAGTAATATATCTACACGATTAGTCCTAATCTTACAAACAGTACAGTAATATATCCACACGATTAAAGTCCTAGTCTTACAAACAGTACAGTAATATATCTACACGATTAAAGTCCTAGTCTTACAAACAGTACAGTAATATATCTACACGATTAAAGTCCTAGTCTTACAAACAGTACAGTAATATATCTACACGATTAAAGTCCTAGTCTTACAAACAGTACAGTAATATATCTACACGATTAAAGTCCTAGTCTTACAAACAGTACAGTAATATATCTACACGATTAGTCCTAATCTTACAAACAGTACAGTAATATATCTACACGATTAAAGTCCTAGTCTTACAAACAGTACAGTAATATATCTACACGATTAAAGTCCTAGTCTTACAAACAGTACAGTAATATATCTACACGATTAAAGTCCTAGTCTTACAAACAGTACAGTAATATATCTACACGATTAAAGTCCTAATCTTACAAACAGTACAGTAATATATCTACAAGAGTAAAATCCATGTTCTCTACTAGTTTTTATTTGATCCATTTTGTATTTTCATTTATCACTGGATAATTTCATAATCTTATATTTTAACGTAGTGTGTTTGTTGTAATGTGCAAAGCTACACAATGGGCTATCTGTGCTGTGACCACCACGGGTATCGAAACCCTGTTTTGGAAGTCATAAGCATTCGGATTTACCGCCGAGTCAAGGTTGCATTTTATCATTTGGATTTATTAACTTATTTGATTTTTTACTTAACAGACATTTAAAACTATATATTTGATTGTCACACCGCTATGTTTTAACGGGTTTCTTTTCTGGATATATAATTATTAAAGAAAAACTGACACAACTAATATACCATACTTCATATCAGTAATGAATGTGGTATAGCAAGGACTGGAAAGTGGCTAAAGATTTCGGAAAACGATAAAAATAAATTTAAAAAAACGTCCAAGATCGTTCAAGTCTTCAAAACCTGAGCCGGTAGTTACTATTATACATAATAATGATGAACGTTCTTTGTGGACAGTGATCTATTGTATGGGTTATACTACAATTAGTTCCAGCTACTGTGAACCTTCCTCTAATAATCTGGAAGCACGATCTTTGTAATTACAGCTAGTCATTGTTCACCAAATGAAAGATAAAAATCAATTTGGCCATTGTTTTTATATGTACCTCTTTCATTGTGGTAATATTAGTGCCTCAGTAGATGACAGAACAACAGGGTTACAGTGAGGTTTTCTAATGTGATTGTTGCTGATTCGAGGGGTGATGAACATGATTGTGAAACGTTATGCAGCAGTGGTGGTTTGTAACGGAGACAAACAATATGTTAGAGATGTAAAACCTGTAGAACTATAGTTGTGTATATAGCAGACAGTGAAGATGTCAGCTAACAGATATGTCATCTGTAGGTGTTAATTCACATGATAAACTATACAAAATGAGGAAGGGGTACTTGAATACAGGCGAAACAAGAATAAACTAATGGGTCAGTAGTTCTTCAGTAGGTGGTGGTGACGTAATACAACACTACCTCAGTTACCATAGTTACTTTTACAAACCTTCTTACACAAGTTTGTCTTCAGTTTAATACGAATATATCCATTCATGTGTACATATACCGTAAATAAGGTGACCACAGTTGAGATGTCTTGTAATTTATTTTACATAGGTACTAAAAATCACGTGATGACCAATAAATTAAGACAAAGTGCAAGTTTTGTAAGTATTTATTAGTGAAGAAGAAATGTCATAACGTAGTGTATTTGCACTTTCTCTGTAAAGTTAGTAAAGGAGACTCATTGAAAGATCACAACTTTCTTTTAATCTGATATAAACACAAACAAGAGAAAACTACAATTACCAAGAATAGTACAGTATTGGATAAGCCTTCACCATGTTAGAAATAGGGAAAAAATATGTAAATAGTCCAAATTGTAACTTTCTTCAAATAAAAATGGTAGCAAGCCTTTAAAATTAATAAATTAAAATGGTCAGTTTTATTATTTAATTCTTTTGAAGTTTACATTATTATTCTGGTAACTGTTCGTGGTTGTTCACTCACCCATAAATAAAATTTGTTTTTTGTGTCTTAATATTGCTTTACCAACTTTGTATAATCCAACATTTAAAATAAAGTTGCAGGAAGCAGAACCACATAATCTTAAAAAACTGAACTGCCACTTATAAGAACTACTGACCATTAAAGTGGTTTTGATATTTATTATGGGTTAAATCATTTTGTTATAGCAGAATATGTAGGACTAGTTTTGTTTTCTCTTATAGTGGTGAAAACTTTCTCAAAAGGCACGTGTTCTTTTCTAACTTTTGCTGTTGAACTGAGAACAACCTTTCAAAAGTGCCAGAAAAACAATGCTCATGATTTTATTTTCTGCATGTAAACAGAATTTCATATGAGCAGAACTAAATCAACTCTTTGGCTTTTCATCGAGACTAGAGAGACAATACAAATCAATAAATTAGTTTTATTGTTATTGTTATATATATATGCAGGCTTCATTAACTAGCTACCTTGAGATCTAATAATGGCAATCAGAAACAACTTGTGCAGGTGGTGAATATAACAACTTTCTATGTAATATTCAGAAGAAACAACAGAGATTTAGTTTTCAGTTCATGCTTTCTCACTGAAAAATTATAAACATATACACAATATTGTTCCTTCACCACCCAAGCTAGATATGTACATGTACAAGTTTCTTTCCTAACATGGACTACAGAAATCAGACATATACATATATACTTCTAATTAATGTTTCCATAATCTGATAAATATTTGAAAAAATTTCAAAATACCTTCTACTTTAAAAAGGATAGCATGCAATTCTTTTAAAAAAACAACTCTTTCTTTCATAAAAATTAGAACTTGCTGGCTCATTAGTGTCTTACTTCCTAAAAGAGAAGCAAACTCTCTGCAAACTTTGGTTTACATTAACAAAAACAACTTTATATGTGGTTACAATCCATCTTCTTAGAAATGCTCCTTTACCAATGTTTAATTGAATCTCAGGTTTCTTTTAGAAATAAATCACCATGAATAAAAGAACCAATAATACTGTTTTCCACTACGTGTATTTTGAATCATAAAAACCTTTGTCTTCTACTGATTTCACACACGTCAACATGGGTAATTTCAACACTACATAAATAATCCAAAGTAACATCATTTAAACTTATTTCCCTCATCAAGGATCTTAATTACTTTCAGTACCACTTTTTGTTTTTCACGATCCACTACCTATAATTACTACTTGAAAGGAAACTACTAACATAACATTTCTTCATGTCCACAATTCACGACTTGTATATAACATTAAATCTCTGATCCATGTCTACTTCCTACAGCATAAGACTTTCATTTGTAACCAATGTTATCACTTTACCTTCTGTATCTCTTTGGTCACAGGTAATAAAAAAACGTCTCAATTATCTTTACTCACTATCATCAAAACCAAGTGTCCCTTTCTTGCTCAGCTACTGTTTAATACCATCTGATTTCTTCACTGGTTAGTCCTTCACAAACTTTGGGCTTCCTTTAAATTATCCATTTTAATACTAATTTTCCACAAGACAATGACTACTCACATCAATACAGAACAGTTCCTCTTCCACAAGTCAGTGGCCACTTCAGGTGAATTTTAAACAGCTCCTCTTCCACAGATCATTTGCCACTCAGATCAATTTAAAACAGTTCCTCTTCCACAGGTCAGTGACCACTGAGATCAATTTAAAACAGTTCCTCTTCCACAGGTCAGTGACCAGTCAGATCAAAAAACAGTTCCTCTTCCACAGGTCAGTGGCCACTGAGATCAATTTAAAACAGCTCCTCTTCCACAGGTCAGTAGCTGCTCAGATCAATTTTAAACAGATACTCTTCCACAGGTCAGTGGCCACCGAGATCAATTTAAAACAGATACTCTTCCACAGGTCAGTGGCCACCGAGATCAATTTAAAACAGTTCCTCTTCCACAGGTCAGTGGCCACTGAGATCAATTTAAAACAGCTCCTCTTCCACAGGTCAGTGGCCACTGAGATCAATTTAAAACAGCTCCTCTTCCACAGGTCAGTGGCCACTCAGATCAATTTTAAACAGATACTCTTCCACAGGTCAGTGACCAGTCAGATCAACAAACAGTTCCTCTTCCACAGGTCAGTGGCCACTGAGATCAATTTAAAACAGCTCCTCTTCCACAGGTCAGTGGCCACTCAGATCAATTTTAAACAGATACTCTTCCACAGGTCAGTGACCAGTCAGATCAACAAACAGTTCCTCTTCCACAGGTCAGTGGCCACTGAGATCAATTTAAAACAGCTCCTCTTCCACAGGTCAGTGGCCACTCAGATCAATTTTAAACAGATACTCTTCCACAGGTCAGTGACCAGTCAGATCAACAAACAGTTCCTCTTCCACAGGCCAGTGGCCACTCAGATCAATATAATAACATTTCCACAACATTCATTTCCCTCACTTGCTGCCAAATAATTACATTTCTTTGTTTCTCAAAACTGCCTTGACAATAATAAAGATATTTTAATCTTCTTTATATATGCTGAGCTTTCTTTTTGCGAGCATTAAGCATATCATAGAAAGGATTTTGACTGATGCTTTGCCTGTAGAGATAAACATATTACAGATTTAGTACCTGAAAACTACCAATAAGTTCTAATATCGATTTCAAACATAGAAAATTCTTCCACATTTAAAGGTTATCTAGTTTCTCATCTTTATTTTAAATAGTTTCCAGTTTCTTTTATACTTTTTAAAATATTTTTTGATATTTAAACTAACTTTGAAACTTTTACAATATATTGCTCAGAGCTGGGCAATAATTTAATTAATAAAAATAATTAATTACCAACAAACATCAATTACACTGATTAATCTCTCATACAATAACAAAATAACCCAAGCTATGATTTAACTGACTGACACACAAAATTAACAAATGAAAATTAGAGTTTCCAATTATTATTGTTTTTGATTATTCTATCTACCCAAGTAATCAAAACATTACTAATATATTTCTTTGTTATTTTATACTAATTCTAGGTTTTTCCTCTTAGTCGGTTGGTACAATAACTCACGAAAATAAGCATCCCTCAAAATTAGCTTCCAATTATTACTGTTCGTGATTATTTCCACTCTTAAAGTCTCCTGCCAGAATAATTAATTAGCTGAATGTAATGAATTAAAAAGCCTAACAATTAATCAATTAGCAACTTTCTCTAATCACTCAGGTCTACTGGTTTATTCAGTTTAGGGTATTGTCTCACAATGTACCTCAAGTTCAAACAACCCACAACTCTCCCAGTCTTCTCAGGAGGGTATGTACAGGTTCAAACTATGTTAGTTTACAGCAGTAGGTACAGTTTATTCTCTCCCAGTCTTCTCAGGAGGGTATGTACAGCTTCAAACTATGTTAGTTTACAGCAGTAGGTATAGTTTATTCTTTCCCAGTCTTCTCAGAAGGGTATGTACAGTTTCAAACTATGTTAGTTTACAGCAGTAGGTATAGTTTATTCTTTCCCAGTCTTCTCAGAAGGGTATGTACAGTTTCAAACTATGTTAGTTTACAGCAGTAGGTATAGTTCATTCTTTCCCAGTCTTCTTAGGAGGGTATGTACAGTTTCAAACTATGTTAGTTTACAGCAGTAGGTATAGTTTATTCTTTCCCAGTCTTCTCAGAAGGGTATGTACAGGTTCAAATTATGTTAGTTTACAGCAGTAGGTATAGTTCATTCTCTTCTAGCTTTCTCTGCAGGTGTGTATGTAAATGCTTTAATTACATCAGTCTGGAGAGATGAGATAGATATAATTTAATTGTGGGTAAATGGTTTAAAAACCTACTTGATACACTTGATCCAGTCTGCCATCTCTTCAGGAGTAGATGCTGACATGCGATACACTGTGTGTTTTCCTTCAACTACCTTCCCTTCTGAGTCTGTCTTACAAGCTTTAATTATGTCACTCCCTGTTGAAAACAACTCGAAACTGTTGACTCTGTTCCGGTCCACAACCTCGTGAACCTGGACGTTTTCCAACGGTATAATTCCCCGTGGCTCTTTATCCTAAGGAGTGAGTTGAACAAACCAAGAAGAGTGAAATCCAATACACCATACACTTATCTAGATTAAGCAATATGTTTTTTTCACTCCTCTGAGGTTGATTAATTCTAAGAATACGTTACTATTTACCTACACATAGTAGTAATAAAATACTTTGATATGATGGATTCTAGTTATTAATGAGTTTTTCTAAGGTTAAGGAACAGCTTCTGAAGAAAGAAGTGATTCTTGAAACATTTCATTTAGTTAAATAATCATGTAAGACAGCAGTAAGTAAATGAAAGTGTTTATATAACAAAAACTTTCCCTATTTTGTTACTAACAAATATTGTAAACCTCTAGTATTATCAAAGTCTAATTAAAAGTTCATATTTTTAAAACAGAAAGATTTAAAAGCAATGTCCTTATAGAACTAGAAGGAAGGAATAGTGTAATGAAAACATTATATAACATATCAAAAACACTTCAGTTATCTCTGTTTAAATCATTATTTCACATCACTTACATAATTTTCATTCTACAAACATGTCATTCAAACTTTAGTGAATATACTTACAGTGGTATATTCAAAATAATACAAACAGTTATCATTCAGAATAAACCATCGTCTCTTCCAACTCTTGTAACGACCACCTAAGGAGAATTGAAAAAAAATATCAAAGCAAATATAAATAGAAGTGAAAATATTTGTTCCACCATTTTACACAGGTGTTTACAATATGATTACTTACATTCAAGAATGTGTTTTTTGTTACTCCTTTCAATTTGAATAATTCTTAGAATACATTATAATTTATCTCACTGTAAGAATAAGAGAAGCAGTTTGAACCAATTTCACAGTCAGGTCAGTATTTCTTAAATCAGCTCAACCCCTATTGTTGTATTTGTGGCCAACAGTTAAATCTATATGTTTAAAAATGTTCAAGTTATAAACCAATTTGAAAATGTTTGAAAGCTACATACAGTTATGTTCAAGCTGGTTAAGTTTATCCAGTGCCCTGTGCTGTCATGTTATGTTAAGTAAATGGGTCAGTCTAATATTCATTAGTTATTTTTTTGCTCAAGCAATTTCAGGTTAAGTTTGGTCAAACGGTATTAAAGTTGATACCAAATGTCTGATCAGAGAGATTTTTACCACACTAAAAACTATTACTTAGAAGATGATATACCAGTACTGTTGTTCAAGTCATTGTAATAAATTAATCCCACATCTCAAAAAACTGCTAATTAATTAGTCATATGGTAAAATATGGTTACTTTTAACTAGTTAAAAACAAGTTGTTTGTAGAATTTATTTTTTTAAGCAAGAGATCCAACAGATACATGTTTTGTTATGACTAGTTCATAACTACACCTAACATATAACACAAAGTAAAAGTGCTTTGTAAATTACCGTAAATAAATATATGCTTCAGAGCAAGTGATCACATAATACAATTGTTCAAGCACATGCTAAACAATATAGCAATATTAATAAAAACATTCTACAAGATAAGGCAAAAATTGCACACCACCATGATCAAATTAGTATAATTTTTTAAAAGTCATTTTTGTGTTTCAATGATTTATTTTGTTACAATAGTTACTTGGAACATCACTAATCTTGTATAAAATGTCAAAGCAATTCTGTTGTGACGTGTCTTATTATCAGTTGCACATTTGAAACAGCTTAAAAGAATAACATTGGAAATATCTGGTGCAAAGTTTGACCACCTGTAAGGTCAAGATTTTGAAATATTATAATGGTGTAGAAACAAATTATCAAGGATAATGGGGGTTCATTCTTTCAGAGACCAAAGTTATTATGACATACATGGATACTTCTTACTCAAGGAAACAGAAATCACAAATTAAAGAGTTGTTTGGTTGTTTGGCACAAAGCTAGGCTATCTGCACCAAACTGGTAAAAGTATAAAAATAAAATTATATAATATATAAAAAATAAACTATAAAAATGTCCAAAAGTCAGATAAGTGACTTAAATAGAATTAAAAAGGCCAATCGCTTGTAAAAATTTAAAAACACAATTACGTTGGACAGTGTCGCCAATGACACTGGTCCATGTCAGGGGTAAACTTTTAGAAAAGACATGTCTAAAATGGTGCTGCCACTAAGGTTGTAATGATGGCACAACAATAAAGGATGGGCTATTGTGACCTGAGTGACACATGAGCCATATATTGATGGACCAGACCCACATAAAAGTACATGATGGGTTAAAAACTGTGACCAATGTGTAGCTTTGCCAGGGCAGCTCACTTCTTCCAATCCTTCCAAAACAAGATGGTCAAAGAGAAACAGAAGGTTTATTCTGAAAGAGTTTCTTATTGCATTGCTCATTCTAAGTCAACTTCCAACTGGCACGAAGCCAAACCTTGAATAAAGAACTGTAGTCCAATATATGGGACAGGCATAGCTGTGACAGTACAAAGCAGAAAGACTTAGCTGTGGTATCAGCAAGCTTGCTTTCATGAATGCCAGAGTGGTCAGGTATCCAGGGAAACTGAACAACTTAAAGAGACATTTCCAAACTACTGACACCTTTTGATTGAAGCCAAGTATTAAACCACTGTCTTTTTCATTTAACTGAGAGCTTTAAGAATTTTTTATAGCTAGTAAAAGAAATTTCATATGCCACTAATGCAATATATAGTATGTAAACAAGTAACTATTACTACTGAAAATTTCAAATGTTTCTCTACCTATGTAAGCTTTTCACGTATGTCATTTGTTAACCAACCATTTTTCCTTTGAGTGCAACAGAACAGCCTACACTAAACAAATAATGCATGTAAAGAAAATCAAACATTTTAAGGAGAATCTGACACTAGTATGTTTAAAACACATGAAGCACATCTCACATTCCTATTCAATTTTATTTGTAGAGAACCTGCCAGATGTAATTACTTTTTAGGTTCATAATATTTTACCTTCATTTACAATGTTATAAAATCTTAAAGACAGTATGTTTCACTATCATATCAAAAACGTTGTATAATTACATTTCTTCAACATAGCACAAACTCTTTCTTTAGAGAACCCATTTGTCCTTTTCACTAACCTAAAATAAAATACAGATTTTACACTAACAAAAACTTGGATATAATACTACTACTTTAGAATTTCCTGATTGCTATTTCAAACTTTTGACAGAAATGTTCCATCAAGGTTATTTTAGCAGATCCACTTCTATTCACATTTTTTTATGTAATGACACTTATTTTGTAAATGATTGATTCAACAGCATTATAAACACTTGTTATTCATTCTTAGTGATGTTACTTTAAAACTGTGTGAGCAAAATATCCAGTTTTCATCAAATAAGGCAATGAATAAATGTTTCTGTTTTGTTTGATCAAATTTTTATGTGCTTGCTCAAATGTATATATCCTGAAAAACCCTTTTTTGGAACATTGCAGCACTTAACAAAAATAAAACATAAGCCATCAGTGCACATACAAGTTCATAATGATTTACAATTATCCACTAGATACACACAACATCTGTAGCAGCAAACATACGTCCCAAGGCCAAGAACAAGTCACCAATACAAACTAAACAGAAATTTCAAGTGCTGTGTGGGAAGTAAGCACATAAGCCAGCTCTAGCAACGAGACATAACATTTATAACATGCACAACTGTTGTTTCTGCCGTTTTGTCACTTACTGAGTTTTGATGTTCCTGATAATATGTATGCATTAAACGAAACAAGGAACAAAAATGTTTGTATCAGGTTGTTAGGTGAAATAAAAATATTAAATCAACTGACACACAATAAAATCATCTCATAAAAAGGAAATGGAAGGTACAATATAATTTGCTTTTCTATACTATTTGTAAAATAGTAAAGTAATTACTTCCATTAATATTTTTAAACAGTTTTATTTCCACTTTCCATGTTGTTGAAGTGAGAAAATACAGATTACTCCTTGATTTTTATTAATAGCTTATTGTCTTTTTTTCATTCCCATCATTAGTCTAATACATTTTAAAATTTAAAAACTGCAACTACCATTATAATTTTGAGGTTTGGGGAAATCTGCTAATCTACCAAGTGTTGCTTGGGTTGGATGTGAATATGGAGTTTAATAAAGGGCTATAAAGGGGGGGAGGACATTTATAAGTACTTGTACCTAATTATAGTTATGTATTAATTTTTTAACATAAGAGATTGAAACTGAAGTTAGGACGTTTTGATAACTCCTGTGACAAGTCCAACAAATGTAACTAAATTATGAAAGAACTATATTATTAAATAGTCAATTCTTCAAGAACACTCATGTTTAAAGAAAAAAACTTAACTCAAGTTCTTTACTATATATCCAAGGCTAGGACTTTTTTAAACCTAACATATATGAATACTTTGAGTATATTTAGTTAGAGCTTTCTGGAAGGATTCATGCTTTAGTTTTATATATAAAACAATTCACTTAGAAACATCCTATAAATCAAGCTCTGTACAACAGACAACCTGTGTTGTGCCTACTGCAGACTTTGGATTCCACATTTTATTACAATAAGCCCCTAAGATTACCACTGAGCTAAGATTAAACTTGATAGCCAATAATGTCACCAGCTCTGACAAGCCACACACTTAAAACAATTAGTCTACATGACTTAACAAAATTTAGTTCTCACAGTGACAGTTACAAGAACTTGTTCTTGTTTTTCCTTTTAATCATTTAATTATCAAAGGTCATTATTCCTGAAGACTGTCTAACTCTTATTTATATACATCTTGAACTGATGTCAATTGCACACTTTAAATAGTTTTAACAGCAAAGTAAAAATATACACTATCAGATAAAAATCAAAAACTTAGGCTGTATAATTTACAGAAACATAAATGTGGAACACTGACATACAGGACATTAAAACTTCAATTAAAATAACGTACAGAACATGACCAAAGAAGGTCAAAACATTGTTCTGTATTTTAATAAAATACCCATATCAGGCATCTTGAAAATACAGTTTTCATTTTAAGTGGGTTTCTCATCATTATGAAAATATAGGACTGTTTATGCTGTTTATGTACTTTCATAGGTACTTTGTAATATTTAAACATGCTGTAACAGAACTTACCTAAGTTTAGGCCTTGAAATTTACAGCAATGTATTTCATACTGTATTATTTTACTTTTATTAATACATCAAAAATGAACTAAAGTACATATTTTAAAACAAATAAATTGTAATTTTATTTTAATAATCTGTATGCTATTAGAATCATCCCAGATATAGCAGGAAAAATTACTGGATAATAGATCAACAAAATCTAACTGCTCTAATTATACAGTAAAAGATATGTATCTACCTTGTTTCCATAACCAGCCCTCCCTGTCAGGATTGAAGAAAGTATGCATTAAATCATTACCATCATCCTCTGGAATCTTAAATGGTTCCTGTTTTATGCTGTCATATAAACTCTAGGAAAAAAGAAACCAGTCGTTTTGTATCAACAGGTTGTAAATATAATTATATAATGTAAAGATCTGTAAAGAACATTTAAATCTTCAAAACTTAAAATCAAAAATCAATGGGATTTTTGTTTTTACATTATTATGTCTTAAAAGTGTTTACCAATTTTTATTCAATTTCATAAATTTTGTGCATTTTACATTTGATGAAGAGAGCCCGTAAGTTGAGAAGTTCTATAAATAAATATATTTATAATCTTGGATATAACGTTTAAAAAATTATCCACCCTCAAGAAATTCGTGCTTGTCGCTCATCCTATATTTTGAAGTAGAACATTTATGTAAAAAAACAGTTCTGTGCTGTTTTACTGACACACAATACTAAAGGTTCTTTTGTTCTTACATCTAAAGAAAACTAAAGGATAGGTTGCCTTAGTTGAAGGATATTGTACAATGCTAAAGGTTAGTAGAGTTTTAAGACATTGAAGAAGGTTCATTTTTTCCTTCAACAAAGGGCACAAAATATTTAAAGAACTGTTACTTATATGTAGGGAACACATTTCCAATAAGTAAGAAAAACTAAAAACTATTTCCATGGAGAACAAATGCTGTTTCAATAATCATCACAGATCTAAAACTATAGATCAAAACAGCACAAACGTTTCTATATAACACCTCACAAATGCAGGCTAACTTGAGAAAATTTAAAAATAATTAAAAATAACCTGGCTATTGAAGAAACAGTCTTCTCAAAATTGTTAAACAAAAAATGCAAATAATAATTTGTAAGATGAAAAAATTCAACAAATTTGAAAAATGAAGTCAGATCACAATAATAGCAAATTATACATTTTAAATATTAAAACAACCTTGAGAACTCGATAATAATTTACGATGCGCTACAAATAATTTTAAAAATAATGAATTGAGCACAGTAAAAAATGAAATTATTTCAGTCATATCTGTCAAATCTCTTCCTTAACTAGTAATCAAATAAGGATCTTTTTTGAATAATAAAACTACTTTGAAAATTATGCAACTAGTAATTTTAAGAACTAAAAAAACTATCATATTCCTAAATTTGTAATAAAAAACACTTAAACTGTAATTTTTTTTCTCTCACTATTCTTAATTTATTCATTAGAGATTTTATACGAAAGATGTGTAAAAAATGTATTTAAGTTCTCTCACTCATTTTTGGTATATCACTTCCTAAAAGGCCATTCACTCAGTACTAGGACTAATCACTTGGATTGGATAACGACTGATAGAAACTTGTTTGAAATATGAATACAGTATGAAAATTTCCAAGTATCTACTGAATGCTAAGAACAACAGAAACATTGTGAATATAGTGTTTATTTACACAGATCAATAAAAAAATATATTGCATTTCAAATCTATCTTTTCCCTTCCATAATGTGTATTATAAATAATTTGTATCATAAATATTAATTTTATTGGATTACAACAGTTCACTAGCTTTGACTTTGAATTTAATATTTTTAATTTAAGAATATTGGTTAACTTTTTCTTTCATCAAACATTTCATTTCTGGATATCAAATTTGATTACAATTATTTGAACCTTCTTTTGTCTGAAACATGTCTCAAGAACTGATGTACTTTACTATGAACATAATTTCTATACCACTCTCCACATTCAGTTCATATTTGGTTTCCTTTCATAACATAATTCACTTACTTAAACTGATATTACTGATCCTTTATCAGTAATTAATGCTACTTTTCACCAGTAGGTTGCCACAAATTAATACAAGTCTATTCTCAACCTTAAGGAAGAATGTGTATCTTACCATGATTAATTCATGCGGAAGATCTCCCCCATTGTTGATGCCCCGGTTCATGTTGATAAACTGTTCCACGGACGGTTTTTCCTTCACGCTGGGGTTGTGTAATGAAGTGTTCAACATGATAATGGCAAAAGACAGGACATAACAAGTGTCTGAAAGTACAAAAATCTGTTCAGTCATAATCTACCTAGGGTTAGTAGCAAATTTAACAACAAATCAAATTGTTTTTACTTTTTTTCATGTGTAATTATATACAGAGATAAAGCTGTTCATTCTCCCCAGTTACAATGATTCTTTGTTGTAATTGATTCACTAATCACAATTATACAAGTTTCAAGGTTCATATTTAACTATTACAAATTTTTTTAATCATTATTACATCAATATTTTGAAGTTTATACATAACTATTATGACATGGTTCATAATAGCTGACCAATTTGTGAGTATGGAAAATACATCAATGTTTATCTCGATAGTAATATTACACCAACTGATATTACACTACAAACTGAGCTGTACAGTTGTTTCTCTTCAGTATTATTAATCAACACTGGCTTCTGTTTTATTGTTGCAGGTATTTGCACTACACTACTTGAGGGGTATCTGCACTAGAAAGTGGTGGTAAACAGCACTTACCACCAATTCTTCTGGAACCAAACAGTAGGATAAACTTTCCACCCTTATAACGCATCCATAGTTCCAGAGTGCAAGTTGCAATCTTAATAATTAAAGCAATGGGATGCAACTGATTGACATACAAATTCATAGTCCCTCATACTATCAAACACTAGATACTTTGATGCTTAGCTCTATCATAGGTTTCAACTGTATATGTACGTCTCTCTGTTTTTACTTGATTCTCAGGCTACTTCACAATTTCCGTTTCAACTGTATATGTACGTCTCTCTGTTTTTACTTGATTCTCAAGCTACTCCACAATTTCCGTTTCAACTGTATATGTACGTCTCTCTGTTTTTACTTGATTCTCAAGCTACTCCACAATTTCCGTTTCAACTGTATATGTACGTCTCTCTGTTTTTACTTGATTCTCAGGCTCTCTCTTTTTTACTTGATTCTCAGGCTACTTCACAATTTCCAAAATATTTCATATGAGAAAAAGAAAAATAGTTTTGAAATAGTCCTGAGAAGGCCCCATAAATGGGTTTTGGAGATTTGGGTGAGCCAATTTAAATTCAAATTTAATAAAATGTCTATTTTTATCCCCTCAATTTGAAAATAGTGGAAAATTGGCGACTCTAAAGACAAGATTCACAGACTTGCACTCACACAACAGGGGCATGGACAAAGTAAAATAATTCAAAACAAGTATCTACATTTCAGATTTACAAAATTTCATATTGGAGATCCCTGAATAGAGGATCAGAGGGAGATTTCAAACCATCTAAGCAGTGGAACCATGAATTTGTTTGAAAATTGAAAACAAAAACAAACAAACAGCAATACCTCTTATCGATCAAAACAAAGAGTAACAAATGTTTTCAAGTAATTATTTTTTATTAATGGGCATTAATAATTTACTGGTTGGTATTAATAAACATATTAATTTTTAAAGTTACAACAAAGAGTAGAGACGAACCTTCAAAGGTGTGAAACAGGTAACCAAACAAAAATTCAAACCTTCAATAGTAATAATTTACATAAGTTAGTGATGATGTCACCATAACTAACAGTTTATAGTTGATGGAAAATCATTTCATTTTACATGTAATTTATAAAAGTGTATTATAACTTTCACATACATCATACAAAATATGTTATATAGAACAGTTCTCATGTTTCTATATTTAAAAAAATGCACATTATTTATTTACACGTATTAGATACTACTTGGAATACTCGTATGGTTACGTTGCTAAAGCAGCTAATGAAGCCACCTACACAACTGCAATTGACTTATGTAAAACAAATATTCATTTAACAGTTATTATTTTAAAACACTAACAGCCATAGTAATTTTAACACAAACCTGTTGATTAAATACACATAATAAATATAAAAATACACAAAGTAACAAAGATCAGCTGTTAACCACCCCCACCTTGTGCTTTAACATAACCCACATTGTTTAAATAATGAATATTATTCAAGTCAAGATATCATTCTACACACAAGTGGCATTAAAATTGAAATAACTATTTAATAACTATCGAAAACAGAAAAAAACAACTGTGACTGTGCTTGTATACTGCCCAATGAACCTTCAAGTGTTTAGAACTACCTTTGAATTCTTTAAACATAACCCTATCAATTTTGCAAATTTTCTTACCAATATTACTAAACACTCCAGGATTTAGTTGACAGTATCTTTGAGCAAATTTTTCCATCATCCTATCGATTTTTTGAGCCTCCCCGGGTAGACGAAAACTCCAGAGGAACTGCCTGTTAAGTGAACATTTTTCAAAAGTTGATTTCCTTGAATAATTAGTACTGTAATGGTTTATAACCACAAGAAGTTTTTTGTGAATATTTACAAAATGAAACGTGAACTAATAATTGAATGAAAATGAACATGTTCTAACATTTACTTGCATGCAAGAAATAATGTTTAATGTTTTTTACCCAGTTATATGTTTGATGAAAAACATAATGAACCATCTCATCACCTTCATTAGAACTAACAGTTCCAGTTATTTTAATGATTAAAAGTACCTTAAAGCTTGAACCAGAATTAAGTCTGTAAAATCATGGAGATCCACAAAGGCATCCAAGACTTTCATGTTGAAATCATTCCTAGAATTAAAAATGAATTAATCATGCTAACAAAAATACAACAATCTTCATTCATTTAATGTGGTTTTTAATTAGTTATCAAAAATGTTATAAAAGTCAAACAATATGAATAACTGAAATTTAAGTTATTGTTAATGCTAACAATACACAATTAATTTTTTTTTACCTTAACTGTGAAGACACCACTCATCACAATAATGTTAAACTCTAATTTACTGACCTTTCTCCTAAGTAGTCTCCTATAGCTGTTTTGTTCAGTCCTTCTCCTTTGTATAGGAACTGAGCAACATTTTCTGCTGTACTCTGAAGCAGTCTGTGTTCAATCAAGTACTCAATACCCTATAATATAAATCAATTAGGAAGTTTACTTGAGATTTCCAATCAAAACTGCCATCACTACAACATAACAGTATCATCAATAATAATTAACTTTGTCATAATATAGATTCAACGTAAGAATTCTGATTATAGTTTTTAACCTTGAACCATGCAAAAGGAAGTATATCAACAAATGTTACCTCCAACATGAATAAATCTGGAACATGTACACTCATGATAGGTATGGGCTATGTTCCCAGTGAGTTTGATATGCATCAAACAGACAAAACTTGCAAACACATTTTAATAGTTTGCATGTGCAACACAGGATAGCTGTTCACAAAGGATATAATCACATGTAATCACAAACAGGAGTCATTTGAGAGAGGAATTTATGTTGACCAGAGAATTCCACTTGATGTAACCAAAGATAATTTTCATAGTAAGAGCTACAGAAGTAAAATCTTTCATTCTGCAACAACTCCATGGAAGCTTGAAACGTTGTTCGCTCCTCTGTATAAAAAATTTTCTCAACCCAAACCAGCTGTTTTTATATATGGTAGTCTGTTCCAACAGTTCATCCAAGCAACCATGACTGATGTTCTGCCATGTCCTAAGTATATCTAAAAGGTGAGAAAATAAAAGCCACCAACCAATAGGTATAGACTCATCCATCTTGAAGGATTGGAGACAAATTTCTAACGAAGTCATCCATTGCCAACTGGTTTCATAAGGAGGCATACAGTATCACACATTAGCATACAGTTGTCACACACTAGATAACCCTCAATTTGGTGGTGAATATATACAGTTTTGTGTAAGTGCACATTTGTAATAATTATGAAACTGATCTTGTATGACAATGGCAGTAGTTGTTTTAATTTGTAAGTCATCCACAAATGTGATATCCAAAAAAGTATCGCCAGTGGTTTTACTATCAAATATATACTTTGTTTGGAATCACCTTCTTGTTTTGTTGTCCAAATATGTCAAGTTTATTTTCTGTATACAATGCTACCCCTTCTATCAATAACCTAATTTCTCTCAAACTTCACATGTCCACACATTTTTAACCCAGATGTTTAAAGGTCAAAAGGTGATTACTATCTTCATCTTCCTCATCAAAACTGACACCAACACAAACATATTATATCTTATTATTGTTGTTCTATCACAAATATTTATTCTTAAATTGAATTTATTATGCTCACTAATTATATGCTAAATAAGTTGGGGAAGTAGCTGAACTATTTGCACATGGACAGGAATGGATGTGTGTGGACAGCAACTGAAGCACTGTACTATGTATTATTCATTGGTATGTATTAGTTAACAGGAAATCAATCACTGATTTAACTTCACTTTCATGAGCCAGCATTAAATAAACTGCTTCTATACTTTTCTTTGACACTCTATACTTTAGCAAACAAAACACAAAATTCTTATTTTCAAATGCTAATAGTTAAAAAAACAATGTGTGATTTTAGTTAATAACAAAAAAGCTTGTATAACTTTCTCATACTTTAAAATAATCCTGTAGTTGTTTCTTCAGTCTATAAAGTGTTTTAATAATACAAACAACATCATATCATTTTGAAACTTTCACAAAACTACATAAAGATTTGTATGTATATATCCCATAATTACACTCATGCCAGTCAAATGTTTAACCTTCATAACTGTTTATATCTACCAGTGTGTGTAATTATACACCTGAAAATTAATAATTAACCTTTTTTTTAAAAAATATAATTTTCTATTTGGCACTTTCACCAAGCAACAGAATTTTCGTAATGCACTGAAAATGGTCAACATCATCTCGGCCCAGCACGTTAATCACAAACCCTTAAATAGCAGCCACCATCAACTGATGTTGCGACCTACAACATTGCTACTGTTTAAGGGTTACGTAAAGTTCACTTTACTAACCATACCTAAGAAATCTACAAAATTCCAAATTTTGTCAATCTTTCTTCAATGAAATAAATTAGTAAGATGGATACCTCATCATTGTGTATATTCCTACCTTTTTAGTAAGATGGATACAGCATCATTGTGTATATTCCTACCTTTTTAGTAAGATGGATACCTCATCATTGTGTATATTCCTACCTTTTTAGTAAGATGGATACCTCATCATTGTGTATATTCATACCTTTTTAGTAAGATGGATACCTCATCATTGTGTATATTCCTACCTTTTTAGTAAGATGGATACAGCATCATTGTGTATATTCATACCTTTTTAGTAAGATGGATACAGCATCATTGTGTATATTCATACCTTTTTAGTAAGATGGATACCTCATCATTGTGTATATTCATACCTTTTTAGTAAGATGGATACCTCATCATTGTGTATATTCCTACCTTTTTAGTAAGATGGATACAGCATCATTGTGTATATTCCTACCTTTTTAGTAAGATGGATACCTCATCATTGTGTATATTCCTACCTTTTTAGTAAGATGGATACAGCATCATTGTGTATATTCCTACCTTTTTAGTAAGATGGATACCTCATCATTGTGTATATTCCTACCTTTTTAGTAAGATGGATACCTCATCATTGTGTATATTCCTACCTTTTTAGTAAGATGGATACAGCATCATTGTGTATATTCATACCTTTTTAGTAAGATGGATACCTCATCATTGTGTATATTAATACCTTTTTAGTAAGATGGATACCTCATCATTGTGTATATTCCTACCTTTTTAGTAAGATGGATACAGCATCATTGTGTATATTCCTACCTTTTTAGTAAGATGGATACAGCATCATTGTGTATATTCATACCTTTTTAGCAAGACGGATACAGCATCATTGTGTATATTCATACCTTTTTAGCAAGATGGATACAGCATCATTGTGTATATTCATACCTTTTTAGCAAGATGGATACAGCATCATTGTGTATATTCATACCTTTTTAGGGTCCATATTAAATTTCTTTTTTCCAATAGATAGTTGCTTTGCTCTTGAATTTGTTTTACTGAAAATCAATTAAAACCCCTAATTAAATTATGATACCTGTAATTAAACAATATCTGTAATCAATTAGTTAATGAAAAATAGTAGCATTAATCACATATATTTGTTATAAAAGTTTATTCACTTTTGTATTTCATGCAAGGCTACATGAGAGCTATCTGTGCTAGTCGTCCCTATTTTAGCAGTGTAAGACTAGAGGGAAGGCATCTAATCATCACCACTCACTGCCAACTCTTAGGCTACTCTTTTACCAATGAAAAGTGGAATTGAACATTACATTATAATACCCCCATAGCTGCAAAAGTGAGCATGTTTAGTGTGACAGGGATTTGAACCCACAAACATCAGATTGCAAGCCAAATGCCTTAGCCCCCTGGACATACTAGGCCTTATTTATAAAGGAGTTAAGGAATAAGAGTACCAATAATCACATATTCTAGTTACAAAACAGCTATGGAATAAGAGTACCAATAATTACATATTCTAGTTACAAAATAGCTATGGAATCAGAGTACCAATAATAATCACATATTCTAGTTACAAAAGGGCTACAGAATAAGAGTACAAATAATAATCACATATTCTAGTTACAAAATAGCTACAGAATAAGAGTACAAATAATAATCACATATTCTAGTTACAAAATAGCTACAGAATAAGAGTACAAATAATAATCACATATTCTAGTTACAAAATAGCTACGGAATAAGAGTACAAATAATAATCACATATTCTAGTTACAAAATAGCTACGGAATAAGAGTACCAATAATTACATATTCTAATTACAAAAGAGCTATGGAATAAGAGTACCAATAATTACATATTCTAGTTACAAAAGAGCTATGGAATAAGAGTACCAATAATTACATATTCTAGTTACAAAAGAGCTATGGAATAAAAGTACCAATAATTACATATTCTAGTTACAAAAGAGCTATGGAATAAGAGTACCAATAATTACAAATTCTAGTTACAAAGAGCTATGGAATAAGAGTACCAATAATTACATATTCTAGTTACAAAAGAGCTATGGAATAAGAGTACCAATAATTACATATTCTAGTTACAAAATAGCTATGGAATCAGAGTACCATTAATAATCACATATTCTAGTTACAAAAGGGCTACAGAATAAGAGTACAAATAATAATCACATATTCTAGTTACAAAATAGCTACGGAATAAGAGTACCAATAATTACATATTCTAATTACAAAAGAGCTATGGAATAAGAGTACCAATAATTACATATTCTAGTTACAAAAGAGCTATGGAATAAGAGTACCAATAATTACATATTCTAGTTACAAAAGAGCTATGGAATAAGAGTACCAATAATTACATATTCTAGTTACAAAAGAGCTATGGAATAAGAGTACCAATAATTACATATTCTAGTTACAAAAGAGCTATGGAATAAGAGTACCAATAATTACATATTCTAGTTACAAAGAGCTATGGAATAAGAGTACCAATAATTACAAATTCTAGTTACAAAAGAGCTATGGAATAAGAGTACCAATAATTACATATTCTAGTTACAAAAGAGCTATGGAATAAGAGTACCAATAATTACATATTCTAGTTACAAAAGAGCTATGGAATAAGAGTACCAATAATTACATATTCTAGTTACAAAATAGCTATGGAATCAGAGTACCAATAATAATCACATATTCTAGTTACAAAAGGGCTACAGAATAAGAGTACAAATAATAATCACATATTCTAGTTACAAAATAGCTACAGAATAAGAGTACAAATAATAATCACATATTCTAGTTACAAAATAGCTACGGAATAAGAGTACCAATAATTACATATTCTAATTACAAAAGAGCTATGGAATAAGAGTACCAATAATTACATATTCTAGTTACAAAAGAGCTATGGAATCAGAGTACCAATAATAATCACATATTCTAGTTACAAAAGGGCTACAGAATAAGAGTACAAATAATAATCACATATTCTAGTTACAAAATAGCTACAGAATAAGAGTACAAATAATAATCACATATTCTAGTTACAAAATAGCTACAGAATAAGAGTACAAATAATAATCACATATTCTAGTTACAAAATAGCTACGGAATAAGAGTACCAATAATTACATATTCTAATTACAAAAGAGCTATGGAATAAGAGTACCAATAATTACATATTCTAGTTACAAAAGAGCTATGGAATAAGAGTACCAATAATTACATATTCTAGTTACAAAAGAGCTATGGAATAAGAGTACCAATAATTACATATTCTAGTTACAAAAGAGCTATGGAATAAAAGTACCAATAATTACATATTCTAGTTACAAAAGAGCTATGGAATAAGAGTACCAATAATTACAAATTCTAGTTACAAAAGAGCTATGGAATAAGAGTACCAATAATTACATATTCTAGTTACAAAGAGCTATGGAATAAAAGTACCAATAATTACATATTCTAGTTACAAAAGAGCTATGGAATAAGAGTACCAATAATTACAAATTCTAGTTACAAAAGAGCTATGGAATAAGAGTACCAATAATTACATATTCTAGTTACAAAAGAGCTATGGAATAAGAGTACCAATAATTACATATTCTAGTTACAAAAGAGCTGTGGAATAAGAGTACCAATAATTACATATTCTAGTTACAAAATAGCTGTGGAATCAGAGTACCATTAATAATCACATATTCTAGTTACAAAAGGGCTACAGAATAAGAGTACAAATAATAATTACATATTCTAGTTACAAAAGAGCTATGGAATAAAAGTACCAATAATTACATATTCTAGTTACAAAAGAGCTATGGAATAAGAGTACCAATAATTACATATTCTAATTACAAAAGAGCTATGGAATAAGAGTACCAATAATTACATATTCTAGTTACAAAAGAGCTATGGAATAAGAGTACCAATAATTACATATTCTAGTTACAAAAGAGCTATGGAATAAGAGTACCAATAATTACATATTCTAGTTACAAAAGAGCTATGGAATAAGAGTACCAATAATTACATATTCTAGTTACAAAGAGCTATGGAATAAGAGTACCAATAATTACATATTCTAGTTACAAAAGAGCTATGGAATAAGAGTACCAATAATTACATATTCTAGTTACAAAAGAGCTATGGAATAAGAGTACCAATAATTACAAATTCTAGTTACAAAAGAGCTATGGAATAAGAGTACCAATAATTACATATTCTAGTTACAAAAGAGCTATGGAATAAGAGTACCAATAATTACATATTCTAGTTACAAAAGAGCTATGGAATAAGAGTACCAATAATTACATATTCTAGTTACAAAATAGCTATGGAATCAGAGTACCATTAATAATCACATATTCTAGTTACAAAAGGGCTACAGAATAAGAGTACAAATAATAATCACATATTCTAGTTACAAAATAGCTACGGAATAAGAGTACCAATAATTACATATTCTAATTACAAAGAGCTATGGAATAAGAGTACCAATAATTACATATTCTAGTTACAAAAGAGCTATGGAATAAGAGTACCAATAATTACATATTCTAGTTACAAAGAGCTATGGAATAAGAGTACCAATAATTACATATTCTAGTTACAAAAGAGCTATGGAATAAGAGTACCAATAATTACATATTCTAGTTACAAAAGAGCTATGGAATAAGAGTACCAATAATTACATATTCTAGTTACAAAAGAGCTATGGAATAAAAGTGCCAATAATTACATATTCTAGTTACAAAACAGCTACGGAATAAGAGTACCAATAATCACATATTCTAGTTACAAAAGAGCTATGGAATAAGAGTACCAATAATTACATATTCTAGTTACAAAAGAGCTACGGAATAAGAGTACCAATAATCACATATTCTAGTTACAAAAGAGCTATGGAATAAGAGTACCAATAATTACAAATTCTAGTTACAAAAGAGTTATAGAATAAGAGTGCCAATAATATATTCTAATTTTCAGAGATGTTTCATGAATGAGACTAAGTTTAACGTTTTTGTTATCTGCTGATTTTACTATGAAAATCAACAACTGATAAAAATGATTAGTGAGTGTAGGAACATGATATTAACTAGAGAAAGGGAACAGGGAAAAGAAGTAGCAAAATTCTCACAAAATCTTTTGTACAACACTGAACTCTAAGTGAATCCCCTTATTAGCAAGCTAAGTATTTCTTGGGAAACATGAAATCTACAACCCAACCCCCCAATTTTTTACTCAAACTTCAAGAGCTAGATTAACAAACATATCAAGGTTATTTCCCCTTTCTGAAGCTCGATACTTAGACAAAGAAAATCATTATAGGACTGGTTTGTACACTACAATAAAACAAACCACTCTTTATTTCAACATACAAGGCAAGATAGATTTACACAAGACCCAACATACATAGATAGCTTTTGTAGACCTTTATATTGTCTTACTGACCTATTGTTGTTTCAATATGTGATAAGTAATGTGGGAAATTAGTATCAAACTCCTATATTTTTTGTTCAGTTTTGCACCAACAAAATTCTTGAAGTGTTCTCTCTATGTTAGAGACCTTGCATACATGTACACTATACGTTCATCAAGTACACTTATACCATCAGTGATTTTATAGAATTATAAATAGTAAAACCAATTCCATAATTACCATCAATATTATTAATACAAATACTCTAAGTTACACTAGTGTTACAAATATTAAACTGTTCATCAGACATTTGTGAATGATCTTTTTTGTTATTTACCATGAAGACTGTGTTTCAGAACAGGTGCACAAACAGTGATTTTCATAATTTTTTAGTCTTAGATGTGTCATGAAGAGCAGTCAAACTATGAAATAAATATAACAAGTTTTGTTGACATGCAGTGGATATAAATGTAAGGTTTTATTCTATACAAAAGTAAAAAATGAAACAACATATGAGTGTCATCTACCTTTCACCTTGTGCTTCCAGCTTTTTCATTTCTATGGTGACCTCAGCAATTTCATCTTGCAGTTGCTAGAAGAGACAAAAACCAGATGTCAGACAGGAAGTCTGAAGATCTCCAACAGCAAAGTACAGGCCAGCGATAAGACACAAACAGCCTTACTTTTGCTGTAGATAACATCTTTTAAAAAATATACTACTCTCAAGCAAATCTGAAGATGATTCCCAAATTAACTATATCACACAAAATAAAATCCAACAAAAAATTACTGTGTTAACTGGAAAAACATGCACTAACTCTTACGTTTATCAGACAAAATATTCATTATATATATCTTTGTAAAAGTCACCTTTAACTAGACATAAACCTATATAGCTTAATGTTTTCACTGTTAAAATGTGAAGACACAAAAGAAATATTAATGTGATTGTGTGGGACATAACAGCACAATTAAAACATCTCTATTACAAAATGTTTGCCTACAAACTGAAATTAGGCTTTGTTTAAACTAAGTACAATTCAATTATTTAATTTTAAATAAATTTATTTTCATTTGAACCTGTTATGTATTGGTTCACATTCTTTAACCCATTCATCATATGGGAAACGTATATCCGAGCAAAAGTGAAAAGGTTAATCTAATGCAGAAAACAATGTTACAATATCAACATTTCTCAAGCTTTGCAAAGGATGACAAAACCTTACAATGTATTTAGTATTTTCCGATTTATAGTACAATGGAAAGAATAAATGTTTTAGTAATTATTTAGTGACTTTATGACATTGTTTATATTTCAATTGTCCCATTAAATACCTTACATATGTCCTCTAACACCTGAACTTGCATAAATCATTTCCACAGTTATTCTATACTGTACTAGTCATCCTTACTGATCATCTAAGTGCATCCATCCATGTTTAAACAGATTATTAATTCATACCAGTACTGACACAAGCTACTTGTTTGTTTGTTTAGAATTACACGAAAAGCTACACAATGGGCTATCTGTGCTCTGCCCTTCATGGGTATCAAAACCCAGTGTTTAGTGGTGCAAGCCTGCAGACATACTGCTGTGCCATTGATGGGGGCAACACAAGTTAAAAGAATCTATTCAGATAACAAAGTTTGACAAAAGACATGGAGTGAATGGCACTTCTACGTTCAACTGTTTTTCAAACTAAACAAGTATTGTGTGAAATTTGTAGGAAGGTCCTTTCCCATAGATTTTATATTATTAGGTTTCTATCTACACCACACATAAAGCTTAAGACTTTGATATACTAAATTTAAACACTTTACTATATTAAGTACACTTGTCAAAAAAACATTAGCCAAACTGTAGAAGAATGGGTAACTGCCTATTCAGATCAAATAAGAAAGTAGACTAATATGTAGACTAGAAGTGGTAATGATTATAAAACAGATTTCTTGTATAAATTCAAGTATTATTTGAGAGTTTTATTAATGATAAAATAGACCAGTGTGTTAACTAAGAGTAAAATTTAAGTAATCTACAAAACAATTTGATTAAAAACTAGTATTTATTGTACAGTCAAGTGGTAACAAGTATGTTAAAAAGGTTATCTTGAGAAAGAACATTTCCTGTTATCTGCAGATGAAGATTTATGTATAACAACAGGAACTGTACAGATCCAAGAAGTAACCACAGCTAACACTACTGAGACCACTTTAAAATTGTTATTTTCCATCAGCCTATATGTTTAGTGGTGTTAAGAAAGACTGTTCCATAGGTTGGAAAAGTGTTGTCAAGCCAGCACTCTGTACTGTGGAAGGAAGGGAACACAAACAAAACAGCACAGTACAGAAGTTATAGTTCATCTTGGTCTTCAACTGTTACTTAATTAGACAAACTTATGTCATGGTGGTAGGTCTACTTTAGAAATGACTAAAAGAGCAAAGTATGAAAAACTCAAATGATATCATTTTAAATGAAGTACTGTCTTCAGATTCTGCAGTGTCCAATAGCTGCACCCGTAAGGTTTTCTTCCCTGTAAAGTACCTCTTCAGTAGATTGGCATGGTAGACCTTGGTCATCCTATCCACACTCACCTTATAGTGCATTCTGCTGACCACTTCATGTACAGCAAAAAGTCCTTTCTACTACAGGGTGAGTTACAAAAGTGTTTGTGACTATCTTTGATGGGCTTAGCTTTCCTAGTAGAACTGCTTTGATATAGTTCACTATATTTTCCTGGTCCTCTGTTTTGCAAGTCTCTTTCCTCTTTGTCTTGTGTCCCACTTTCTTTCAGGCACTGTCCCAAAGTTTCTACAGTGAAGGGTCCTGTGCTTCTATCTGTTCCCTAGGACTTACATTTGGGATGCCATTTGTAGAGACTGAAGGCTTGATATCTTACTTGAACTGCAGTGGCAACTGTAAGTTATACATCAATCTTCTTACTATCTAGTTCCTCCACATATCTATTACCTGCTATATTTCCAATCACTGAGTTGTATACGAACTACTTGATACACATGACTTCAAGGTCTCCCAAATAATGTGGAGCATCCACATTTATTTTTTTGTTATAAAAAACCTTTTGACTATCCCATCAATTAGTACACATAAGCTGTCTTCTGGTTACACTGCACAACAAAGTTTTTGCTTCTTGAACACTGTTGGGTTTTCCTTATAAATTTTTGGCTGCTGAACATGAAAATCACATCCAAATTTGCCCATCATGTACCGTTTAATCGAAATCTTCAGTTTTGTTATGTTTTTTTCTTATATCTGTGTCCAAAAATTTTTGTTTCTGTAAGAGACCTATGAACAATGTTTTGTGCAGTCTGGGCATGTCCAGGCATGAAATCAGGCCAGGTTGGAAGCTGTTCTGTGAAAGTATGCAGCCCGGGCATGCCGGAGCCAGCTTGACACTGTCTCAGCCGGCTATAAAAGTGGCTTGCATACCCAGATGCTGCTGATTGGATTAATATAGACCTTGTAGTGTGTACGTTATTTTTCAGAATATAGCATTGCCTCAGTAGCACTGTAACAAGTAGGCTAGATGTTATAGCTGTTTTAGAGAACGATTGGTGTCGGTCAATAAGTCTCACAATGTCATAACAGCCGATACATTCTGCTATATTTGTGGCGAGTATACGCTTGTTCATCAGAGATGCTCAATGACTGCTCTTGTAAAGAAAGCATATCATCTGTACTTCTGATGTAAAATTGATGATCAAGACCAGGAATGAGCACCTCACATTTGTTGTGCAACATGTGCTACTGTGTGGATTACTAAAGTTGTATCCTGAAATAAAAATTACTGTTTCATTTTTGTCAAAGTTCAAACACATATGAATTACTTTAGAACAACTTTTAAAAAGACAAGTTATTACCCTTAATCTGTAAAACTCACTTTAAGATATCACTCATTAAGGCTAATCACTCATACAATGGCTAGCTTCACAATTCTTAACTTTTCTCTGAATGAACTGGACTTGCACTCACTTGGTCACTTATATATATATATAACTGCCCAACTGATGCACAGAATGTTCTATAAACTTGGATTAAAAAGCTTACATACCTACTTAGAAGATATTTTTAAGATATTAAGATATTTTTATTATTGAACTTAAAACATTTATAATGTGTGAATAACCTAACAGCACACATTTCATTTACCATCATAATATGAAAATCTTGTTACTAAAACACAAAGGTGGTCTGTAACTTATTTTATATATTCACTATCTATTTAAGTTGATAAGCCAAAGATACAGTTAATAACAGTAGGGATAACAATCTGATGCATTAGTCCATCCTAATCATTAGGTGTGTTTTATGAAAATCCACATATTCCTCATTAAACTAGCCACAGTACAATATCCTGAGTTAACAGTTAATTCTGATCCATTAAAGTCCAGCATCAACAGCATCCATAACAGTTGAAAAAACAACAAACATGCAAGTTAACCTACATGGGGAAAAAATACAATATTTACCATGCCAGCAAACAATAAGAAACAGAAATAATTTTTTTTCGAAGAAAGACTGACCTTCCACCACTGTATCAAGGTGAAAGCATCTTTTCCAATATAAGATTTATATAATGAAGTACAAATGAAGGTTCACTGTACTTGGTACTCTTCCAATAATACAGTTTTTTCTCACAGTTTGTTTGTAATTAAGCACAAAGCTACACAATGGGTTGTCTGTGCCCTGCTCATTACGTGTATTGAAACCCAATGTTTAACGTTATACGTCCACGGACCTACCACTGATCCACTGGGGATTGGGGTAGGCAGCTCTGACAGTAAGACTGAATTTCATGGTTCACAAATGAAAGTATTAATAAAAACAATAATATTGACATTAAATGTACACACACAGTTTTTTTTAACTATATGGTAAACACATCAGTATAAACAGACAATTTTAAGACCATTATTTTCGTTTTTTGTGAAATTAAAGAAAATAGTTTTCATTGGAATGTTTTCCTAAAAAAAGGCCTGTACATGAAGCAAATTCTTTCTAAAGACAAAAATAATAATTCAACGCAAAATTAACCAGAAAACACCACAAAGTGAAGCACTGGTATAATCAAACAAAAACACTCGTTACCAGACAGTAACACGAATCAGCAAGTTGTTTTTTTATGGTGTTACTTAATGTTATGATGTCACAAATCACGCGCTACGTCGGTTAATCATTTCAAATACTGAAATCAATCTAGTCTAAATATTTACTTTATGTATACAATCACACGGAAAACGCGATGATTCACGGGTACACAGAACGGACTAGATTTTACTGCGGAATAAGATCTTTTACACAATGTTGTCTGCAATCAAAATAAAATTAGGACTTCTATATCGATACGTTAATTGTAATAAACCGTTTCAGATTTGCTTTGTGTTAGATCTCCCCTCAAGTTTTATCTAATATATAAATATCTTTTTTTTTTGCTCTTAATCAAAACCCCATTATTATTAATGTGTATCCACCGTGTGCTCTGTTAACTGATATAAGATAAAAGTAATTTTTCGTTACTTTCTAGGGAACGCGACATCTGTAGTGGGTGCGGGTGGCCTAGCATCTCGTTTTACTGGCTAATCAGTTGAGCCAAGCAGGACGCTCGAAAATGTGATCTGTAATATTTCAGCCCTTCAGTCAGCACTACAATTTAAGAAACTTAAAGGATGTGTTTAATGTCTAATTAACTGCGCTTTGACGCTCACAGTGAAACCCAATCCGACGTCACATGAACTGGACATTACCACACCAACTCCATGGGGTTTGGCGGAACAATTTGGCATTTAAACCGCACTTCATGGGTGCAATATTAAACAATTCGGATGGATGTGACGAGCTCAAAGGGCGTTACTATGGCAAGCTAGTCCTTTCAATGAATAAACAGAACAATTTTCAGTACCAGGCTTGTGTTCTTTCACAGTTTGAACAGACAAAGAAAACATTACTTTAGAAAATATTTTGGTCTTTTCAATTTAGTTTCCCTTTTCAATTTAATAATATAAAGACATAAATATATTTTAAAGTTATTGTCCGGTGTATCTAGAACTGACAAATTTTGTAAGCGCTGCCATTAATCAATCACGTAATACGTCAGCCATGACGATAGTGAAATAAACGCACGAGTCTAATCACAACAATATAAATCCTTTGTTTACATTTCTCAATGTATTTTTAACAGTCGACAACAGACAGTGGGAAAAAGGTACAAATAAAGCAGATGGGAAGTACATGCTGTCAGTAGATGCTCAAATGATTGCCGAAAACTAAATGTATGGAAATATTCATGAACACGTGCGTGAAGAATGTTATTATTTAATATCTTATAAAATTTCATCTGAAGAAACAGTTAACCTCGAACGAAAAAAAGCAATGAATAGGAAAAGATTATTACTAAGATTATACCATAGTTTGAAATATTTTCTTGACTATACGCCGACTGAACAAAATACGTTAAAACTTAAATTGAGATACGAGTAAAAGACAACGTTTGGAGCTCATCCAAGTTACAGGTTTAAGAATAAAGAAACGAAATGCACAAACTGACAGCCACTTTTCTCGCACAAGCACATAGTATCCTTTTCCCTAAACATTTAGTCCTATGGATTTTGGTTTGATTTCTTTTGAATTTCGCGCAAAGTTACACGAGAGCTATCTGTGCTAGCCGTCCCTATATTTAGCAGTGTAAGAACAGAGGGAAAGCAGCTAGTTATCACCGCCAACTCTTGGGCTACTCTTTTACCAAGGAATAACGCCCCCACGGTTGAAAGAGCAAGCATGCTTGGCGTTACCGGGATTCGAACCCGTGACCTTCGGATTACGAGTCGAATGTTTTAACCACCTGGCCATGCCGGGACCCTATTGATTTTAAATACTCTTTTGCAAGCGACTCTTGTTCAAATCCATACTTCGTACGTTTGTTTCCTACAAATTTGGAATACAAATGTTAACTATTAAAGTCTGTATTGTTTCTAGCTTCTATTATTGAAGTCTTGGGTGCAGAACTTCCAGTTGTTCTAAGTACTTGATCACAGACATGTTGTTTGTCTACTCTAGCTTGATCCATTTTACACAAGGAGTCATGATATCCACAAATCTCTTGTACAATTTCACTTGTGTGTGGTTTACAGCTGAAACTTTTATTTACAGCTATATCTTCAAAGTTTTAAAAGTGGCAATAATGATGGCTTAGTAAGCACGCGTTTACATTCGGTACCTAACATCATTTGACACTATGTCCCAACCACGTTTTGGCTTCCGGAACTGAACAGAAAAGAGATCCCTTACTCCTTCCTACGCGATTGCACAATTCTCCTACCATGTGTGAACACCATTCTTTTAAAATGGTCCCATCTTAGTTTACAACGAACGTACATCTTATTTATTTTTGATATATTTTATGAGCCATGGACTCCTGCTTTCAGATTAATATAATTATTTTCACATGTTTGCTACAAACTTTTACCAACGTTGCTATTTTGGAAGTGGTTGTAACTATGAAATATTTTATATTCCTACATCTACTGACGATCGACAGCCTTTAAAGATGGTTGGTAAATATCACATTACATGAGATTTGGCCAAGTTCACATACCATCGATGCAATTAATAACTTTATTTACATCTGTTGATTTCTAATAATAACTACCTTATTGTATTTCGGTAAAACAATGTACGATTTGTTGCTAGCACGTCAATTTGTTTACATGTTCTTCCACTATAGCAAGGGTTCGCATCCCCATGGCACCAAACATGCTCGCCTTTCCAGCCGTGTGGGCGTTATAATATTACGCTCAATCCCACTATTCGTTAGTAAAAGAGTAGCCCAACAGTTGGCGGTGGGTGGTGATGACTAGCTGCCTTCCCTCTAGTCTTACACTGCTAAATTAGGAACGCCTAGCGCATATAACCCTCGAGTAGCTTTGCACGAAATTCAAAAACAAACAAACAAACACTATAGCAAAATGGCGCCGGTAATGGTGTCACTGCCCTAGTGGCTGCATCTAAGAGTAAAGGCGATAACTGAAAATAAATATGTATATTTATTTAGTTTTTCACCTTCGGATTTTATATATTATCTGCACTGGCAACAAATTCGAACAAGTATTTTCAACCCTATCTTCTATCAAGTTTCAATGTAACATTTCACAGTCAGAAAAAAAAAACGTTTACAAGGTTCAAAGGTCACAACAATTTTAACATACAAATGTTACACTATTTTGATAATTGGTCATACCTAAATGTAGACATAGCTGCAACGTACCAACACTGGTCCCACATGTTGACTTTATTTTTACTTTTATGTTTTAATAAAAAAAAAACATTTTGACAACTAAACATTGTTAGTGTTTCCCTTATTGTCCTAATTCCAAGCAACATATGTCCTACATCAACACTAAATCCAACAACTTGATACATCAGTTTAATATTTATTCAATACTTCACAGAGTACCACACTAAACAGTATTAACCAAACAACTTGATACACATCAGTTTAATATTTATTCAATACTTCAGAGAGTACCACACTAAACAGTATTAACCAAACAACTTGATACACATCAGTTTAATATCTATTTAATACTTCAGAGAGTACCACACTAAACAGTATTAACCAAACAACTTGATAAACAACAGTTTAATATCTATTTAATACTTCAGAGAGTACCACACTAAACAGTATTAACCAAACAACTTGATAAACATCAGTTTAATATCTATTTAATACTTCAGAGAGTACCACACTAAACAGTATTAACCAAACAACTTGATACACATCAGTTTAATATCTATTTAATACTTCAGAGAGTACCACACTAAACAGTATTAACCAAACAACTTGATACACATCAGTTTAATATTTATTCAATACTTCAGAGAGTACCACACTAAACAGTATTAACCAAACAACTTGATACACATCAGTTTAATATTTATTCAATACTTCAGAGAGTACCACACTAAACAGTATTAACCAAACAACTTGATACACATCAGTTTAATATTTATTCAATACTTCAGAGAGTACCACACTAAACAGTATTAACCAAACAACTTGATACACATCAGTTTAATATCTATTCAATACTTCAGAGAGTACCACACTTAACAGTTTTAACCAAACAACTTGATACATCAGTTTAATATCTATTCAATACTTCAGAGAGTACCACACTAAACAGTATTAACCAAACAACTTGATACACATCAGTTTAATATCTATTCAATACTTCAGAGAGTACCACACTTAACAGTTTTAACCAAACAACTTGATACATCAGTTTAATATCTATTCAATACTTCAGAGAGTACCACACTAAACAGTATTAACCAAACAACTTGATACACATCAGTTTAATATTTATTCAATACTTCAGAGAGTACCACACTAAACAGTATTAACCAAACAACTTGATACACATCAGTTTAATATCTATTTAATACTTCAGAGAGTACCACACTAAACAGTATTAACCAAACAACTTGATACACATCAGTTTAATATCTATTTAATACTTCAGAGGTACCACACTAAACAGTATTAACCAAACAACTTGATACATCAGTTTAATATCTATTCAATACTTCAGAGAGTACCACACTAAACAGTATTAACCAAACAACTTGATAAACAACAGTTTAATATCTATTTAATACTTCAGAGAGTACCACACTAAACAGTATTAACCAAACAACTTGATAAACATCAGTTTAATATCTATTTAATACTTCAGAGAGTACCACACTAAACAGTATTAACCAAACAACTTGATACACATCAGTTTAATATCTATTTAATACTTCAGAGAGTACCACACTAAACAGTATTAACCAAACAACTTGATACACATCAGTTTAATATTTATTTAATACTTCAGAGAGTACCACACTAAACAGTATTTACCAAACAACTTGATACACATCAGTTTAATATCTATTTAATACTTCAGAGAGTACCACACTAAACAGTATTAACCAAACAACTTGATACACATCAGTTTAATATTTATTCAATACTTCAGAGAGTACCACACTAAACAGTATTAACCAAACAACTTGATACACATCAGTTTAATATCTATTCAATACTTCAGAGAGTACCACACTTAACAGTTTTAACCAAACAACTTGATACATCAGTTTAATATTTATTCAATATTTCACAGAGTACCACACTAAACAGTATTAACCAAACAACTTGATATACATCAGTTTAATATTTATTCAATACTTCAGAGAGTACCACACTAAACAGTATTAACCAAACAACTTGATACACATCAGTTTAATATTTATTCAATACTTCAGAGAGTACCACACTAAACAGTATTAACCAAACAACTTGATACACATCAGTTTAATATTTATTCAATACTTCAGAGAGTACCACACTAAACAGTATTAACCAAACAACTTGATAAACATCAGTTTAATATCTATTTAATACTTCAGAGAGTACCACACTAAACAGTATTAACCAAACAACTTGATACACATCAGTTTAATATCTATTTAATACTTCAGAGAGTACCACACTAAACAGTATTAACCAAACAACTTGATACACATCAGTTTAATATTTATTCAATACTTCAGAGAGTACCACACTAAACAGTATTAACCAAACAACTTGATACACATCAGTTTAATATTTATTCAATACTTCAGAGAGTACCACACTAAACAGTATTAACCAAACAACTTGATACACATCAGTTTAATATCTATTCAATACTTCAGAGAGTACCACACTTAACAGTTTTAACCAAACAACTTGATACATCAGTTTAATATCTATTCAATACTTCAGAGAGTACCACACTAAACAGTATTAACCAAACAACTTGATACACATCAGTTTAATATCTATTCAATACTTCAGAGAGTACCACACTTAACAGTTTTAACCAAACAACTTGATACATCAGTTTAATATCTATTCAATACTTCAGAGAGTACCACACTAAAACAGTATTAACCAAACAACTTGATACACATCAGTTTAATATTTATTCAATACTTCAGAGAGTACCACACTAAACAGTATTAACCAAACAACTTGATACACATCAGTTTAATATCTATTTAATACTTCAGAGAGTACCACACTAAACAGTATTAACCAAACAACTTGATACACATCAGTTTAATATCTATTTAATACTTCAGAGAGTACCACACTAAACAGTATTAACCAAACAACTTGATACATCAGTTTAATATCTATTCAATACTTCAGAGAGTACCACACTAAACAGTATTAACCAAACAACTTGATACACATCAGTTTAATATCTATTCAATACTTCAGAGAGTACCACACTTAACAGTTTTAACCAAACAACTTGATACATCAGTTTAATATCTATTCAATACTTCAGAGAGTACCACACTAAACAGTATTAACCAAACAACTTGATATACATCAGTTTAATATTTATTCAATACTTCAGAGAGTACCACACTAAACAGTATTAACCAAACAACTTGATACACATCAGTTTAATATTTATTCAATACTTCAGAGAGTACCACACTAAACAGTATTAACCAAACAACTTGATACACATCAGTTTAATATCTATTTAATACTTCAGAGAGTACCACACTAAACAGTATTAACCAAACAACTTGATACACATCAGTTTAATATCTATTCAATACTTCAGAGAGTACCACACTTAACAGTTTTAACCAAACAACTTGATACATCAGTTTAATATCTATTCAATACTTCAGAGAGTACCACACTAAACAGTATTAACCAAACAACTTGATATACATCAGTTTAATATTTATTCAATACTTCAGAGAGTACCACACTAAACAGTATTAACCAAACAACTTGATACACATCAGTTTAATATTTATTCAATACTTCAGAGAGTACCACACTAAACAGTATTAACCAAACAACTTGATACACATCAGTTTAATATCTATTTAATACTTCAGAGAGTACCACACTAAACAGTATTAACCAAACAACTTGATACACATCAGTTTAATATCTATTTAATACTTCAGAGAGTACCACACTAAACAGTATTAACCAAACAACTTGATATACATCAGTTTAATATTTATTCAATACTTCAGAGAGTACCACACTAAACAGTATTAACCAAACAACTTGATACACATCAGTTTAATATTTATTCAATACTTCAGAGAGTACCACACTAAACAGTATTAACCAAACAACTTGATACACATCAGTTTAATATCTATTTAATACTTCAGAGAGTACCACACTAAACAGTATTAACCAAACAACTTGATACACATCAGTTTAATATCTATTTAATACTTCAGAGAGTACCACACTAAACAGTATTAACCAAACAACTTGATAAACATCAGTTTAATATCTATTTAATACTTCAGAGAGTACCACACTAAACAGTATTAACCAAACAACTTGATAAACATCAGTTTAATATCTATTTAATACTTCAGAGAGTACCACACTAAACAGTATTAACCAAACAACTTGATACACATCAGTTTAATATCTATTTAATACTTCAGAGAGTACCACACTAAACAGTATTAACCAAACAACTTGATACACATCAGTTTAATATCTATTTAATACTTCAGAGAGTACCACACTAAACAGTATTAACCAAACAACTTGATAAACATCAGTTTAATATCTATTCAATACTTCAGAGAGTACCACACTAAACAGTATTAACCAAACAACTTGATATACATCAGTTTAATATTTATTCAATACTTCAGAGAGTACCACACTAAACAGTATTAACCAAACAACTTGATACACATCAGTTTAATATCTATTTAATACTTCAGAGAGTACCACACTAAACAGTATTAACCAAACAACTTGATACACATCAGTTTAATATCTATTTAATACTTCAGAGAGTACCACACTAAACAGTATTAACCAAACAACTTGATAAACATCAGTTTAATATCTATTTAATACTTCAGAGAGTACCACACTAAACAGTATTAACCAAACAACTTGATACACATCAGTTTAATATCTATTTAATACTTCAGAGAGTACCACACTAAACAGTTTTAACCAAACAACTTGATACACATCAGTTTAATATTTATTCAATACTTCACAGAGTACCATACGAAACAGTTTTAACCAAACAACTTGATATATCAATTTAATATTTATTCGATACTTCATAGAGTACCACATTAAACAGCTCTGCAAATGTTCATTAGCCAATATATTTTACTTCAATTCATCTTTGACCCCCCGCGGCACAACGACATGCCTGCGGACTCACACCGTTAAAAACCGGGTTTCGATACTCGTGGTGGGCAGAGCACAGATAGTCCATTGTCTCACTGAACAATAAACACAGTTTTTACTAGGAACAATGTATATATTTACCTGTTCGTCGTCGTAGTTTACGAACCAAGCTCTTCTCCCTAGGACTGGAACAGCACAGCACATATACATCGTGAAATTAACACAAGGTTTGTGACGTGACTATACACGACTGGAAACAGCCAGTCATTAGTTTTCTACCAAAACCGAAATTTGATGAATGTCCTTTGTATTCCGTTTCTTCAATTATTATTTTAGTTTTAAGTCAGACAAATACTACTTGCTTTAAAATGCAGGACAGATTTGATTGGTGTAGTAATACGAAAATATAGGGAAATAATGATGAAATAGTCCCTCTCAACAACTACGCTTTAAGGCACATAAAATTGATTTGTTTAAACTAGGAGAATGTCCCGCCCACTCCCACAGGGGGAGTCGATTTAGTGCCAGTGGTGACACAACACTCAGAGGTTGAGACTAGAGTTTTTTAATCAACAAGTAGAAATAATCACGAAAATAGAAGAAAAACAGTTCTTCGGATAATTGTGTAACTGCATCGACAAACATCACCGTCCATTCGGAAATTAGTTTCTCCATGAATGGACAACAATAAATTACGAAACATGCGACGACTGAACAAATGACTAAACAAACATTACGTCAGCCAACACGACCTGCACCGAACTGTTTGACGCGCTACGCGGGAATCCCTTCACATGAGTGAAATATAAAGTCCTCGAAATAAATATTCTCTGTACCAAAGTTGGCGTGCCCATGCACGAGCTGGCGTGGAGAAATCCGCTACGTCTAATGAACACTATACTATTAGAGTATGGGCTGAAGTTAACAACAGTTCACACACAGAGCAGCCACGGGTGTACTAACAAACCATTCTAAATCGAGCAAAAGAAACATATCGGTTTACTTACTTGGAGAATGGAAAAAAAAATATGTTTAATGCTGACAATATTAATTAAAGATTTCTTTGGAGAGAGAGGAAAAAAACCAACAACTTCAACACAGTCAAAACATGGCAACAAATTATTTAAAACTAGGTCATACTCTAAGTTTCACCTCAATACTAACACTCGCGAATTCCAAGTACAATCTCTCTCAGAGTGAAGTCTATCCGATCGTAGCACGAACAAAGGAACTTTGTGGGTAACACGGGAGTATTCGATTTATTCAACCATGACAGGAACACAATCGGCCCAGGAGACGGGAAAGAGAGGGCGGAGCTGGTCCAGGACAAATAAACACCACCCCTTGGGCAAATTCACGGTCTTTATCTCTCTCCCCCTCCCTCGAGCAGTTAGTGCTGGGAGTTGTATACAAGTGATATATACAAGGTTCTATGTCAGCTATTCTGCGAACCTTAGACCGCCGTGTTCTCAATGTACATATACTTGTATTTTACTTCTTTACTCTAATACATTTATCCAAACAAAATAAACTAATTCCCTAGAGGATTCGTTAGTACTTAGATAAATATTGTGAACAGTACAATAACGTAAAATACAAACATTTGTTAGTAACTTAAAAAAGGTATAACCTAAATATATAAACTTTTCATTTAATGTATACTTCTGATATGCAATAATTGTTTGTTTTTTTATTGCGAATAGAGATTTGAGCAGGTTTTACCATATTTCCTATTTATCTTCAGAATAAATGGCTTGTTTGTCTACGTATACAAAACAAGCATGGCTGACATTCAACATGAAACCACCGATAGATAACCCTACAACATACACACACAAAAAAATAATCTATGATACATATCTGTATGCTCGTACGCCCACGACAAAAAAGAAACCAGACAAAGACTTACTTGTGTGTCTTCTATAGTTCGATGACTAGTCGGGTAGAGGCAGGAAAGACGACTAGTTTTACATTACAAGCCGTCCAGAAACAAAGATTCTTTCAACCCAAGGCCTAACGCAACGCTTATCGTAGCACAAAACCCTTTATTGAAATTCAGGATTATATGTTGATACAACTGTGTACACGTTAACGTTCGTCACCAAGCTTTAATCGATTTCCATTTCTTTCCGAATGAAGATGGTTAGGATGGCTTCAAGAACTTTCTGTACACGTTTACGAGGCGAACATTTTTTTATTCATACATAACTTGTCACAAACAAATACCGAAAATCCCCATGGGCACCCCCCCCCTCATCTGTTGTATACCAGGTTGAAAATATTACCAGTGTCACAAAGCTAGGAAGAGTATGTCTGAGAATACAGAATAAATCCACGCAAGGGCTAACTGTGCATAGCCCCCACCCATCAATTTTAAACAAAAGACAAGAATGGAGGTAGCCAGCTAGCTAACAGCATCGATCGTCAACTCTGGTTACATCGAATAATAGAGTTTAATTATTACTCTTGGGCCACGTCAACCATGGTGACTACATAATTCGAAACCCGTTTTTGTGGCAATGGGAAGTAAACATTGAATCTTCGAATTCGCAGTCCGGGTACGCAAACCAAACACTGGGCCACGCCTGAACACTATAAAAATGTTGGTTGGAATTTATATTTCTCAGACAGGTGCTTTCTTATACTACAGGAAAATGTATTTTCTGTCAAAATTTTAGAAATCTCTAACATTACGCAGGTTATAATATATATAATCGTTTGTCAGGACAAATAATTATACATCCATTTTTATTTGTGTAATTTACGCGGATCTGAATCCTGTTTCGTGTGCAAACATATCTCGTCTGCTTATATTGTCGGCAAACAAAAGTTAGCTCAGTAAGCCTTAGCGGTGAGTTGGAGATACGAACAGTGCTTGGACATTTCGACTTGCGATCTACTGGTATCGCCTCCATTTTGTTATGGAGACGTCATAAAGTTAAACGTTACAGGCAATCCCACAGTTCGTTGATAAAAAATATACCAAGAGTTGGTGGTGAATGGTGTTAACTAGCTGCCTTCTACATAGTTCTGTTATTTCAATATATGGGATGGCTAACAATGACAGTATTCGATTAATTGAACGAAACTGAATATATAAACAAATAAACGCCTTGAGGGTTACATTTCGTGCACTAAATTTGTAACGCCTACTTGTCCTATGTATTATATAATAATAACGTAAGAATATTTATGTTTACTTATAAGATTACATTGGAGTGCAAAATTTTTCGTTACCACTTAGTCTTGGGAAAAGAAAAAAAAACTATCACATGTGAAATCGCAATGTTGACATAGTCTTAAGGTTACATCACACGTATAAAACTTTAATGACGATGCCTTAGGGTTACGTTAAACATACGAAATATATATATATATATACAGCTTTGGGGTCATACCTCACGTGTGAAATCTCTATGCTGACGTAGCTTTGGGTATACTGACGCAATCTTTGGGTTATATTTCACGTGTGACATGTCTGTGTTGGTGTAGACTTGGGGTTATACGTCCTGTATGACATACAGAAGCGTCTCGTGCCAGCACAGGCCTCGGGGCAAGCATCCTCCACGAGCCCCCCTTACTCTCTCTTTTTAAACACTTGTTAAAAAGATAAAAATTAGGACAGTAACGAACTCATAATCAAGTCAAGATCATTACAGCAGCTGTTTTAAACGTAAAAACATCAAAGTAACGATAAAGATCTATTAAATCTATAAAGTAACAAGTATAAATTAATTATTACTCAAATTATTATTTAAACCGCACTTAATGCAAAGAAAAAACCAAAAACTATGTTGTTTTTTAATGATAAAATGAAGATATAGCCTAAAGCTAGTTTGTGGCCTTTACGGTATAACCAGGTTTCATTCGCCTGGGCCCCTTGGCAGTAATCCCCTTCACTCCGCCTACCCCTACCGGTGGGCCTGGTAACGTACCCGTGTTGACGTAGAATTGGAGCAATATTTCACATGTGAAATTCCCCACACTAACAACTATAAACAATATTGTAATTATAATCATGGGGTATGTTCTTTTATAAAAATGTTGGATTTTATTTAATCGTTTAGTGGACTAATGGCGAAACATACTGATTCACTATTAAAATAATTTTTATCTTTAAAATACATCTATTAATTCTTGTCTGTAAAGTGAACTGACACACGCATTACTAATATCAAACGTCCTGCAAGAAAAAATACCAAACTACCACATTGCATAAACAACAAGAAAAACTGTCACATTGGACAGTTGCTTACTGAACATAACCTAGATCGTAGAAACTCGATGTTACTTTTAATTCAACCTATTAACATCAATGTTTACTTCTGTATGTTTAGCTAACACTACATTTTTAATGTTATGTTTGTTAAGATTAACTTGTCGTTTTACGAAAATTTGGCCATATTACCTTGTATTCTCTTATTTTAGACAACCAATTACAAAAACCTATGTTAAATTTCTGCAATAACACTCTATAAACGTCCTGAAGTCATTGTTCAGACAACACTAGAACAGTTGTCATAGAAATTAAAAAAACAAAAGTTGGTTCACCCGATGCGCATGCGCTAATTAGCTCTCGCTACGACAACTATAACATACAGAACATGATTTTGAGTGGCTTTACCACCGTAGTGAATTTGTCACTGATCAGCGAAATAATAGGTAAGAGAAAGAAGAAAACTGTAGGAGGTTTTAAAAATACGACCCGACTATTTTTAAGGAAGAAAAACGTTTGAACCACAAAATAACAACAACAAGATGGCAAAAACCAAAACAATGGAAAGCTTTGCTATACTGCGAATATTATATTTTGAAAACTGAAACTAATACTTAATTCGTCGAAATTAAGGCACAACTGACTCATTAAAATCGGGTGAAACCTCTTGATGTTTCAATGTACAATTGCAACATATGGACAACTAGAACAGTGTTCTTACATATCACGATAATAAACATTTATATAACAAAACGACAAAAGTTTTAAGTTTAAGTTTTTGAATTTCGCGCAAAGCTACTCGAGGGCTATCTGCGCTAGCTATCCCTAATTTAGCAGTGTAACACTAGAGGGAAGGCAGCTAGTCACCACCACCCACCGCAAAGTCTTGGGCTACTCTTTTACCAACGAATAGTGAAATTGACCGACACATTATAACGCCCCCACGGCTGAAAGGGCGAGCATGTTTGGTGCGACCGGGACTCGAACCAACGACCCTCAGATTACAAGTCGAACGCCTTAACCCACCTGGCTATGCTGGGCCAAAACGACAAAAAGCGTTATTTTATCTTGCGTAAAGAACCACGACTTATTTGAAAAACAAAAACAATAACATTCATTTGACTCAAAATAAGATGGCTGATAGGCAAAATAGTCCTGATTCATACAGTAAAACATACATGTAAGAAGCCCCCACCCCCATACAGTCGAAACACTGTACATTCCTGCAGTTAGAACCCATCACTATAGCTTTACTAGAGTTAAAACAGCACTTTGAGTAAAAATGCAATATGTAAATTAGAAAATCATAAAAGTTTTTAAGGTGGTCAATTCTGCATCACCCTTCATGTGTTCCGGCATTATTAACAGTATCCTGTGAATTCTTATATTTTACTCTACTATTTGTTTGTTTCTGATATTCGCGCAAAGTTACAAAGAGAATATCTAACCCATCTGTCCCTAATCTTGAAATGATAAGACCAGAGGGAAGGCAGCTAGTAAACAGCACCAATCGCCAATTATTGTGCTACTCTAATCAAATACTGGAATTTGACCGTCCCTCTTATAACGCACCCACAGCCCTAAAAGTATGTAGGGTGGTTTTGCACAAAAGGGACACAAACCATGGACCCTCATATTCACAGTCCTGCACAGCCCATACATTCTTCGAACAACAGTTCGTAACCACTGATAGAACAAACAAATCAGTTTAGAACAATGACACTCGTGGTGATAAATATTACTTTACTACAGAAAATTAGTTCTTTGGAATTACAGTGGAAGGATGGCGGGTTTGAGGTTTACCCACACTATATCGTTGTGTCCCTAAGTAAAACTCTACACCCATTGCTTTAGCCTACCAGAGGGAAGCTGAGAGTTAACCTGCGATGGATTTGTATCCAGTCGTTAGGAAGCACGTCACTATTACTGGTGTCACAGAAAATCAAATTAGGTTTTAGGTGCAAAATGGCTTCATGTGCTCACTTACTATACATGTATGTGATTGAGCGAGAAGTGGAAAGTAAAGAAAAAATTATACAAAAAATACATGCTGTTTGTGTTTTATAAAAATATTATATCAATCCAAGAAAAAACTCTGTTTGCGACAAAAGTTAATATTAGTTACTGTTAGGCCTAAATCACTACATACACTTAAAACTAACATCGCACATTCTAATGCAAATTCCATAATTGCATTCTACGGGCTTCCTTCTACATATTTCCTTCATCTTTACTACACACATCACATAATTCAAATATTAAAATACGAACCGCGCAATTCAACTGAGAATTTACAGCAGAACAATTTATAAAGTACATGGCCTGATTAAACCCTAATGGCGAAACAGTGGCTGAAATAACTGTTATTATTATTTGGCGAGTAAAAGACCGTTCTGATTTTCTTTCTCTAGCTTTACTGCCTAAACTTCACAACAATTGTTCGAAAATATTTTTTGGTAACATGCTGAAATATTAGTCATATTATTACAGTATCACTAAGAGTTCTTTTTCCACAAACACCAAATCTCAAGTTACCAATCTGAAGACTTTAAATACAGACTGAGTCTTCAAGTCGCCGTTAATTGGTTAGCATAACAGTCACATATTGTGGTCATATCCACGTCACACTGTATAATAGAAGAGGTGGAGGTGGGTGAATAAATGGAGTTTTGTTGTTTTTACTCTAAACGCACATCAGAAAAACGCGCTGGTAAGCAGCGTGACTTTCTGGACTATTTTGTTTTTAGTCCATCTTGACAGATCAATTTTTGTTTGTATCACATATAAAAAACTATATATACTTGCTCAATCAGAAAACACTGCACACGTGCTGATCGACACGTGCCCGGTTTTTCCAGACATTACACAACATTAATATTTCCAGTAAATTGTGTGACAGTATGGTGCACTCGAAACTCTCTTTTCTAAACACATTATTTACAATTTATCACAAAGAAACAAGCAGGTAAATAAAAAGTAACAGTACGCGTATTTTTCTGTGTAATTTTACGGTGCGTTCTCTTGTCTTGGTTTTCGTGTTTTAAATTATTCATTAAGCCTTCCTTCTACGTAACGCAGACAGCACGATGACGTCACATAACATGTTTACAAAAATACCTCGTACAACGTCTTACAATCTCGAGGTTATTACATTTCTTGGATTAAGAAGATAACACTTTCAACATAACTTTCGATTTTGCTTCTTCAAGCTTTTGTTTCCAACTCGTAAGTAAATCCCTAGAAGGTTGGCCGAGATTTATTAAAGTTTTGAATGAGAATACCGTTAAAGGAATGCAAGATATTCCACGAAAACATGTATAACATTTTTCCACGAAAGTATAAAGTAGGCCAAAAATCTATATTGAGTACAGGAGAGGTTTAAAAAGTCAAGAACTGTGAGGAGCAAAAGACATAACAGTGAAAATCAAAAACTGGGCTATTAAATAGAACAACTGAAAACTATGGGTTAGTATGTAACATAGAAAATCGAAGACTAAATTAATGTACAGCATAAAACCCGAAAACTAAAGGTTTTCATTCACTTCTATCAAGAACCCTTGAACCTACGTGTGTTTTTAATATCATGAAGATTATTGGTTAGTAGAAAGCAAAAAACAACAAATAAACAAACAAAAAGTAAAATAATGTGAATCATATTAAACATAAAATCGAAGATTGTGGATTATTATTAAACAGAAAGTCGAAGACTGTGGGTCAGTATTAAAGACAAAGTCACTGGGTCTACATGCGACCATCAAATTCAAAGCTATTAACTATTATAAACATCCAAGTTGCATACACTCAACATTTTGAAGTATTAATCATTCTAGGAAAATAGGCTGCAAAAGTTCTCAGAATCTACATATCACAATTAATCAAACTCACCTTAATTTCATTTTGTAGTTCTGCTTTCCGCCGTCGTATATCTATCAACAACTGACGTTCCTCCGGGGTCAAGTCTAATGTGAGAGAGAGGACATTTATTATAACCATAACACGCATGTACAGAACGGGTACAAAAGCGTATACTCACAAAGAAACATTGTAACTTGATCAACGTTCACGGCGTTGTTGTAATATACACATAAACGACAATAAAACTTATTTATCGAAACATTTTCTTCTTACTATCCTTATATTTTTTTTATTCTTTGAATACACGCATTACATTTCAAGCCCAATATTTAATTTTCCATAAAAGTGAAATTACGTTTAACGTATCGTGTAATTTTAAACGTACTTTGATGTTTTATAAAACAATATAAATACCAATAGAAATTATTAAATATCCAAGTGCATCAACCTTGAGAACTCTTGTGATTACAACAGTTCATTAGGTTTCATTTAGCATGATTTGTTATTTCAATATTGCTAAAAGTAACACATTCAGTGTAAAATAACATTTGTATCCGATTTCAGCCGATAAGTTCATTTCATTTGCAAGACCTTTGAAATATGTAAGTACCAACTTACTATACGATTGTGGCAATCGTTTAAGCCTAATTTTAATTAACATACCATTATTTCAGCCAAGAAGACCTAGAATCGAGTCTCAGCTACTAACAACACATACATAGTCTTTCTAAGAACTCCCCTCAAGACGCCAACAGATTCGTAGCCGAAACTAATTAAAATTTAGTTAAAATAATTAAATTACCTAATAATCAATAAACAATCTTAGGTAATGGTATAGGTCCTCATTCGTGACAATGATAAAATATACAAGTCCATATTTACAAACGACACCGCCAGATGACGCCACAAATCACAACTACATAATACTTGTGTTAGCTGGAGTATCAGGTCTAGGCTATTACAGAAAATACCACATAGGGTTACCCTAAAAAATTACAAAATTCAAACCTCCGAGAACTGCTATTCAAAGCAAGAGCAGCACAGTTAGAAGTACAAAAATAATGTTTTCCAAAAAATAGCAGTTAGACGATTCCCACCAGTGCCTAACCTTGAGTCTAAGAATGCGAGGCCACTGAACCCGCGACCCTCGAGAATTATGAGTTAAATGTCTTAATCACCTGGCCATGCCGGGCCACAAACAAAAGAGCAGTTATAATTAGAAGTAAAATACGTTAAACGTAGCATTTCAATACAGAAGTAACCTTTCGTTTGTAATAATACAGAAATTTATGTATCTTTTAATCCAGTATCGTGTCGCTGTAGATACAAGTTATTGTGGTCTGGAACGATAAGTTTAGCCCTACATGTTTGGCTTACGGCGAATTCGGTATTGTTTAATGGTACTATATCATAAAGTACTTTATGAGTTGGCAAAGACATGACAGCTCTTTTCTAGTCAGGATTCAAATACAGCGAAACTTTAGAACAAATATAGCCAAATAACACAACACTCCAAAGCTTGAAAGTAAGCGAAGACAAACCAAAGAAAACTGCATACTTGCAAAGTAAAGGTAACGGCTACGACAGAGAACCCTGTGGTCCACAAAGCTATTACGACGAAGCTAAGCATGTCCCCCAACACTAAAAAAAAGAAAGAAAAAGTAATGAAACTTACGAAAGCCTTAAATAAAGAGTCAGTTTAAAGATAACAGCCGAAGCAGCTAAAATTACATACAACAGTACCATTCGACCTATCGGGTCCTAAACACAACATCAATGAATCTGTCGAAATTTCATTCAGACCAATCCTAATATGTCAAAAACAGGAAAGAAATTAATAAATCCTATGTTTTCATGACCTCTACGTGGCAGTAAGACACAGATACGAGCTCACTGAAAACATTTGTTTCACGTATTTCTAACAATAATCAATAAATGTACGGATTTTAAATTTTGTTTGCCTTTTGTAAGCAGTAGATCAACTCAAGTGGTAAATTTAAAACAGTGTAAAACGGATACATCTTCATTACCAACCATGGGTATAGCGGTTATATTTATTTCACTGTGTATTTATCCCTATGGAGATAATAAGGCTGGTATGACCGATCAACTTTTAGCAGAAAATTTGTATACTTGTATAGTGATCAGATTTATTTTAAAAACATAACTTCCCCAGTCTACGTATGGTGCACCCACGGTTTGTAAGCGTGGAGCGCGAGTTATTACTTGTCGTCAGTAGGATTCGGGGGTGGGAACTCAGCTCCACAGTTCGATGCACTAACTAGAGGGCCACGCCCGGCTTGGAGTAAAACAGTGGAAGTAATTTGATGTCTAAATGTTTTGTTCTATCAGGACAGAAGATGAACGGAAAAACAACTTTGACAAATTTGTTTATGTAGAGATTTTTCAGCTTCAACAATATACTTCTCTTTGCAGCGAATTTTTCAGCTATAATAATTTACCAGGATGGTTAGCGATTTTTCAGCTTTAACGGTGTAATGTCTGAGTGGACTTCTGCTTTTTAATAGTTTCTTAACAAAAGTTTGGAGCTTTTAAAAATAATTTCCGTGTTTAAAATATTGTCAAAGCCCCTTTCGCCAAACTTGAGCATATCGATTAACTTAATACAAATTATAAAAACAACCCAAACAATTAAGCAATTTGCAAAAACAATATTTTTATCATATCAGTATTTTAATTATGAAGAGTCAATCGACATTGCAAAAAATTGGCGCAACATTTCACATACATAAACGACCACGAACCATCCAAACATGCGAGTTATTACTTGTTAACGATTATCATATGTATATGTACAAAGAGAAAGGAATATGCTATACCCGACAGTCTCTGTTCAGAAGACTGGAGACATTAAACACGCTGGCAAGAAGTCAGACGACCGGACACCTTCTCACCGTCGTCACGGTTTGGTCAAGATGAGAGTATGAGTGTGAGAACTGTGACATGTTACAGTTCCCCGAGATCAATATCTTTTAATTTCCTCATCAACTTGAAACCAGTTCTCTAGTGAATCATTCAAGTCCATCTTCTACCATATGCAAGGAAAACATAACCAATAAGAGTATGTTTCACCAAAGGAGGAGACGAGGGGGACTGAAAAGAAATTCATATTTTTTAAGAAGTTCCCTGATGTGCTTTTGCCCCAAACAGATTTTTTTTTTTGACATGGTGTTTTAACGCAATGTCGGCCGCTACGCTGTTGATTTTGTCGCTAAGCCTAAAATAACTCAAAATACCTTCTAGAGGCTGACGATGTGAAACACTACAGTTACAAACCCACGTTAAATGAATTAATAAAAAAGACGACATTATCTTGTTAATCTACAAAGTCAGTTTTGTTAAAGTCAGGGGATCAAACCGCTTAGTCGGTTTTTCACATAATAAATACCACATTATGTGAATTTGTAAAACTATCTATTGCATATTACAAAGTATAACTTAAACCAACTTATTTATATAAAACGTTTTGTATACTTCACACAATAAACACCAAGTTATTATATGCCCAGTATGAGCTGAGTTAAACCAAGTGGTTAATGTGCTGATTTTAGTTTCTCCATACGCGCCCTTTTTGCCTTAAATAAAAAAAATATAATCGTGTTCCACACTTTATAGCTCCAGAAGAATTATAAGGGTAAAAATCAAACCTCATTATCGATTAGAGCAGCCCACGAGATAGCGGTGGGTTGTATTCACCAGTTGTCTTCCCTTTTAAATGATGGAAAGATAGCAGAAATACGACGTCCAGCTTTCTATTGAGATTGCGTGGAAAATCTAAAAACTAAAATCCATATAAAAACCACATTACCCAATTCTAATCGTGTGATGTCCCGAACACCGTTGTTTGTATTTGAACAGAATGCTGAATGTAGGGAAAAAAAGGATGGTATAGTACTCTTGGACATGCGTTCGATACTTAAATTATGTTATACAAAGGTTTTAGTACACCTCATAACATGTAGCATAAACCCACTGTCCCATGACTTCATTCACACATGCAATCTTTAAAGAACTCCAGGTTAAAATCATGATACACGGAATGTTTAAGCACCAGAAAATCAAACACTTTTAAAGCAGAAGCTAAGAACATTAAGCAAATAATTAGAATAAACTGTCTTCCGTTATCGCTCCTAAATAGAATGACATACCCCAAAACCGAAAACTGAATATCCAATCTGTTGTTAAGAAAAACGTTACTTCGGTCATACCTTATTTAGGCACATTTCTTATACAATTAAGATAATTTTAAAATATCCATGTTCACAAATTCAGTTCAAATGTGCCTTTAAAACACATCCATTGGATACTTAAGTAACGGTATAGAAGTTCATATACACGAGCTACAGCCAGAGATATACGGATCAACCACTAGATAGCTCTTTACTCAAATAAAAGAACACCAGCGTTACAGCCTACAACACCAACAGTAATTACTAACCAACGTCTAAATTAATGTGATACTGTGCATACCCCCAGTTTCTTCTGCGTCTATTTAGTTGTTCGTTTGCTGTTGTTTTTTAATTTTGCGCAAAGCTACAAAAAGGCTATCTGCTCTAGCCGTCCGTAATTTAGCAGTGTAAGACTAAAGGAAAGGCCAATTCATGCGCTTCTCTTTTACTAATGAATAGTGGAATTGACCGTGAATTATAACGACCATACGTATGACGTATTTAGTGTGACGGGGGTTCGAAACCGCGACCCTCAGATTATGAGTCGAGCGCCCTAATCATCTGGCCATGTCGGGCTTCTTCTGCGTCATCCATCATTTCAGGGAAGAATTTCGACCAAAAGTGTTCGAATATCTTGCCGTTAAGCTCAGAAAACCTGTCATCAGCCAGAAGATGAGCGCAGTGCCACAACATCTGTAAAGAAAGAACATGAAATTCTCTCCTTGTGTTCTATGAAGTTAAACCATCTCAACTGTATTCCACATCTGTCTATGCAAGAAGGGAATTAGCTATAGTATAACGTAAGCTCAACGTACAAAAAAGATGGGTTACATACTGTGTCAAATATAAAAAACATCACGAGCGTTGTTTTTATTAGCCATTGAACTTCAGCTATTTTCTGGTTTAATAAGGCATGCTTAAGCCTACTTCCAACTAATTATTGATCATTTTAGATCAACCCCTATTTGCAGGTAAATAAACACAATGAGAACCCAATAATACGAAATTAACAAAGTACAATAATCGTAGAATATGCCAGTTTGAACTTTGACCTCTCAGTCACATCAGCCAATGTGGCTGCGTTCACGGTATCACAATATTGGCGGATATAACGTCAGAGGTTTAAGTGACCTATTTTTCCGGTATAAATGGTCGTATGTCGCTCAGAACCAATATTCCAATAAAGGAATTTAAGTTTCAAAATAATTAAAATTATAATAATTATGTCATCACATTTTTGAATCTTAAACAGTAATAAGAAATACGTAACGAATTTTATGTATAACGATTATGTTGCACTTCGAGTGAAAGTTTGATTACTTCAATGAAACTTTGTTTGGCTTTTACGCGATTTACGACCAACGATAAGATTTGGTTGGACCAATCTCGTGCTCTGGTTCAAGGTTATTTATTTATATCAATGATTTAATACATACCTGCTAACCGTTATAACAAAACTTCAACTTGGGTTTGATTTACACCTTGAATTTAAATTAACAAGCCTTTGCAATGACATTTGAAGTTCAATTGAAAAACTAGTTTCTACTTTTATATATATATATTAATCTTTTTAACCTATAGCAAATAAATATTTTGAGACAAGGTCGATGTTTGTTTTTGGATTTCGCGCAAAGCTACATGAGGGCTATCTGCGCTAGCCGACCCTAATTTAGAAGTGTAACACTAGAAGGAAGGCATCCACCGCCAATTCTTCGGCTCCTCTTTTACCAACGAATAGTGAAATTGATCGTACCATTATAATGTCCCAACGGATGAAAGGGCGAACATGTTTGGTGTGACGAGGAAGAGCCGACGGATTTGATGTTAAAATTTTATACACTCAAGTTCCCAACAGGCGTGTCCAGGGCTCGACGCTAACTTTTTTGACTACTTGCCCTGAGGGTAACCTTTTTTGAAATATTTGCTTTCCCGCACTTAGCAGTCACTGTCCCAAATAAAAAATACAACACACTAACAAGAGACAGAGATACCATTTCAGTAACAGTAACTGACTTCAATAATAAAACACAAGTATAACATAATAAGCATTTTAACATCTGTAAACCTGAATGCTTCAAAATACAACAATACTCAATAAAAACATTGACACTTTCAGTTGTTTGTAGTTACTCCACATACAATGATTATGAGCATCTTCATCGTCAGGTGTCACTTGAGCATGTTAATTATCCTGGTAGACCAGACTAGAAGTTGTCTAAAAGTGGACTTGTAACACCTGTAAACAGTTACTTTGGTAAGTAGTAGGTAGACTAGACTTAGTCACCAGGCCTCCTGGAACGACGAGATTGAGTCCATCAGCACTGCACTGCTCTCCTGGAGTAGCCAATATTGGACCATCTATTGCTATCCTCATAAGTATGGATAGCGTGTCTGGATCTGGACTGGCTCTCCAGTTATATTTGATTTTCTTCATAATGGAAAATCCCCTGTAACAACATGATGTGTTCATTGGCAGTGTGAGAATAATTTGTGCCAAAAGACAAATTTGGGAATCTGTCAAAGAATCGAAGAAAATTTAATTCCAGAAGTGGTGAAGGTCCATGCCTGGAACATTGTCTCACCTCTGAGAGAACGTCTTTCGGTCAAGCCACTCAGGAAATGCTGCAGCATTATCATAGCCTACAACCTGAAGAGGCTGTTCAAAATGAGCTGTCACAGTGTTAATTTGATCTACCCCAAATACAGCAAGAGCTTCTTGAGGCTCATTGAAAGGCCAGTCTCTTGGATCGAGCACCATGGCCGGCTACATAAGTTCCTTCTCCAGAAAAGGTCTAAATCTTTTATGAGTATGACCTATGACTCTCTGAAATACGCATTTCTTGATCAAACTCGAACTAAGGGAATTATTTTTCTTATTTCGGCAGGTAACTCCGAGATCGCTTCTCCAAGTCATGCTTTTTATTGCGTTCCGCCGAAGACATTGGGTTACCCCCTGACTGCTTGATCTTGCTGCCTCAGGATTGGCTCCACTAAGACTCACGTGGTGCCTGCTTTTCCTCGACTTTTTTTTATCCTTCTCAGTCCTGCCATCTTCACTACAGAGTTCCTTTCACTTTGTACAACTATTGTATAAACTTAAACTCTTATCATCAGATTTCCTTCGCTTTTTGAAATATTTCGAAGCCATATTCATTGGTAAAAACCACACATTAGCTACAGACAACAAGAACGGATGTTACGTTTATTGGACGCACGGACTTATTGGGCAATGTAAATTATATGGAGACAGATATCGGAGGGAGGGTGTCTGTTCACAAAAATCGCTGGCCCTGAAACCACGTAACCCGAAGGTGATGTCATCGACACACGGAAACTACCGAACAAGGCTGTTCAATTTAGTTTACACACGGACCTTGGAATCTATATATTACAACGTGTGTCATCGGTGCGGCTGGGGGAGGATGTCTAATGAAAGAAATCGCGGCTTATTTGCCCGACTTTCAGTTTCATTACAGGCTGTTATCGGCAAAACTCCGTTAAAAATGACCACTAAAACAAGTATTTATACGTAAAATATCAATTGTACACTCGGGAAATAAACGGGAAGGTAACACTTACATGTTCCAGGACGTTAGGCAGTCGTTAATGTTGAGCGTGTTCCAGCAGTACCTCGGCTTGCGGACATGATTTAGTGACGACTAGAGTTTCCATTTACTCATCTTACGTGTTCATTTAATGATATATAGGAATAGAAAATATTACCCTGCACAGGACGTTAGGCAGTCGTTAATGTTGAGCGTGTTCCAGCAGTACCTCGGCTTGCGGACATGATTTAGTGACGACTAGAGTTTCCATTTACTCATTTTACGTGTTCATTTAATGATATATAGGAATAGAAAATATTACCCTGCACTGGACATACTAACAACATAAGAAATTATATACAATGTGTAACTTTATATCAAATCCCTCAAATATTGTCAGAGGAAAACAGTTTTGTTAAGACACAGACCGGTTGTCTGCTAGTATTACTACCTTTACCTTTAAGATCTAAGAAAAGCTTAACGTTTAGTAAATAATAAACCTTTAAAACTTAGTTGCAGTTTTCTTAATTTATTCACAAACAGATTATTGAATTTTACATGTAACCCCAAACTAAACGCTGAGCCACTCTAAGTCAGTTGTGGGATGATTATTCGCAGAACTTTAAAAACACAAATCAACAGTTCGAATACATGTATTAAAGCAACTTAAAAAAACAAAACACATTCGATTGAAGTATAGAAATTGAATATTGAAAGGTTTCTTGGATAAAGTACACCAAGGTTTACAGAAACCTTAATAATCTTACGTTTCAGATCTTCCTGACTTTCCTTGTAAGATTGTTTGTTTGTTTGTATTTGAATTTCACACAAAGCTACACGAGGGCTATCTGCGCTAGCCGTCCCTAATTTAGCAGTGTAAGACTAGAGGGAAGGCAGCTAGCTAGTTATCACCACTCACCGCCAACTCTTGGGATACTCTTTTACCAACGAACAGTAGGATTGACCGTAACGTTATAACGCTCCCACGTCTGAGAGGGCAAGTATGTTTGGTATGATGGGGATTCAAACCCGCGACCCTCGGATTACGACTCGAGTGCCTTAACCACCTGGCCATGCCGGGCACGCAAAAATATACAGCTCGAATTGAAATGGGTGTATACAATATGAAGAAATAATATCCCAACATTCATTAATAGCATTAAAATAATGGTTTGACAGCCATTTTTAACCTATGCACTTTCAATTCTTGATCGTCAATTTCCTGCTTGGTAACTTAGAACTTCCTGTTCAGAAAACAATGTTGACCAAATCAGGTATATTACCAACTTTTAACACAATATTCCATCAATAAGCCTGATTTTTCGTGTACCCTTCCAGTGAGTCAACTTATTCCGTAACAGTAGTCAGTACTAACAAAAATTAAATAACCCCAGTGTCCATTTACTATGTAGTTCACAAAGGTATTAAGCGTGTAACAAACATTATGTGAACAAGAGTGAACGCCAGAAATGTCGCAAGCAATAGCCCCACATGAACTCTTCTGTAAAAGGTCTTATCTATTGAACAGCGTTCATTTGTTGCAAAGATTTCATATCAAATTTCTCAATCTTGTTGTTGTTGTTTGTTATGAGAAGAACAGATGTCAAGTCGCATAAAAATAAATAGAACCATCTTTCACATAATATTGTTCCTAAAATGCAATGGAAGGTGTGAAACTCGTATAAAAACACGCCCAATTTCATATTCTACTAAAGTTTCCAAAATGCCATTTACAAGCCTGTGAAATTCGCATAAAAATTCACACTAGTTTTCATATCGTGCAGCGAAAGTCTGAACCAAGCAATCCATGTTCAATCTACACAGTTTTTCTATAGTTATATATACACGTGTGTTTTCATCTTGCCAGATTTCCTGGGTAAAGTCCACCTATAAGTTTGTTCAAGAATGAAACAGGAAGGCTAACAGTGAATGGTCCATTATTGACCATCATTAAGCACACCTGCAACATAAGTTCACGCAACTTTCGACTTTCCTTCATATCTTTTTTGTTATTATCACAAATTTATAAAAAGAAACTTTGTTATCACTATTTCTCTGATCAAAAGTCAAAACTCGTTAGTTTACGTCGCACACGAAAGTCGTTGCGTCGGATGTATTTATTTTATTTATTTTTGTTGTTATTTGTATGCACGACTGCTTCGATAGAAGTATAATATTAAAATTGTAAGTTGGTCTTGAAAGGCCGACTGGTCCACATATTTACACCAATCAACACAGATTAGTTTGTACTTAAGCCTCAGAAACGTATCGACATACAAACCTGTGTGTGTGTGTGTATCTATGTACATATACTGCATTAATCACCAGATTAAATTTGCACCCAGTTTCTAAGTACACCAAGAATCACTGCTCATGGTCACTGGCCTTGCTACTTCGTATATATAAATGACAAGACCAACAGTAACTGGTAAAACTTCAAAACAACTGACCTTCAAATGTTGCCAAAATAATTTTAAGGTCATAACAGCAGTAAATAAGAGCAGTTTCTTATCTCACACTAGTATAATTCTTCGACGCAAGGAGAAAACTTATTGACGGAGATTGGCTATTACTCTTATAACGCACCGACAGTTTAAAGGGTGTGTGGGGGGGGTTCCGAAGCCCAAAGATATACCACTGAGTCAACTTATTCCCTAACAGTAGTCAGTACTAATAAAAATTAAATTACCGCAGTGCCCACTTATCATGTAGTTCACAAAGGTATTAAGCGTGTTACAAACATTACGTAAACAAGAGTGAACACCAGAAATATCGCAAGCAACAGCCCCACATGAACTTTTCTATAAAAGGTCTTATCTGATGAACAGCGTTCATTTGTTGCAAACATTTCATATCAAATTTCTCAACCTTGTCGCTTTTTTGTTTGTTTTTATCAGAAGAGAAGATGATTAGCGTGTTTCTTATTCGGTTATATATAACTGATTCCACCTCAGAGCAACATTAGTTGATCTTGCAGGGTTATATATAACTGATTCCACCTCAGAGCAACATTAGTTGATCTTGCAGGGTTATATATAACTGATTCCACCTCAGAGCAACATTAGTTGATCTTGCAGGGTTATATATAACTGATTCCACCTCAGAGCAACATTAGTTGATCTTGCAGGGTTATATATAACTGATTCCACCTCAGAGCAACATTAGTTGATCTTGCAGGGTTATATATAACTGATTCCACCTCAGAGCAACATTAGTTGATCTTGCAGGGTTATATATAACTGATTCCACCTCAGAGCAACATTAGTTGATCTTGCAGGTTATATATAACTGATTCCACCTCAGAGCAACATTAGTTGATCTTGCAGGGTTATATATAACTGATTCCACCTCAGAGCAACATTAGTTGATCTTGCAGGGTTATATATAACTGATTCCACCTCAGAGCAACATTAGTTGATCTTGCAGGGTTATATATAACTGATTCCACCTCAGAGCAACATTAGTTGATCTTGCAGGGTTATATATAACTGATTCCACCTCAGAGCAACATTAGTTGATCTTGCAGGGTTATATATAACTGATTCCACCTCAGAGCAACATTAGTTGATCTTGCAGGGTTATATATAACTGATTCCACCTCAGAGCAACATTAGTTGATCTTGCAGGGTTATATATAACTGATTCCACCTCAGAGCAACATTAGTTGATCTTGCAGGGTTATATATAACTGATTCCACCTCAGAGCAACATTAGTTGATCTTGCAGGGTTATATATAACTGATTCCACCTCAGAGCAAGATTAGTTGATCTTGCAGGGTTATATATAACTGATTCCACCTCAGAGCAAGATTAGTTGATCTTGCAGGGTTATATATAACTGATTCCACCTCAGAGCAAGATTAGTTGATCTTGCAGAGATTATGCTTTTGTTGAATTTCGCGCAAAGCTAATTCAGTAGTGATTGATTAGAGGGACAGCAACTAGTAAATACCACCAATCGCCAACTCTTTGTATGCTCTTTTTACCAACGAATAATGGGATTTACCGTCTTTTTATAAGCCCCCACGACTCAAAGGACGAGCACGTTCGGTTTCGGAGATTCCAACTCATGACCCTTAGATTGCTTGTAGAAAGCCTTAACCGGTCAATCAGGCCCGCGTTTCAGTTCGTAATTCGTTTTGATAACGTAGTTCATATAGCAGAACGGATACAATTCGGTATAATTACCGTTTGAGACTCTTCATGACCCGCTGTTATTCTTAAAGATAACTGTCTAGTCCTATGTAACCTACGTGATATAATGCTTAACGTTATCCTGTCTACACATTAAGCCCCCGTTTCTCCTTAAAGGTCTAGTTCAACAGTAAAATTAATTACCATTATATACTCTGACTCTTCATTCATCTATACCTCCCGCAGTGTAATGTACAAACTGGAAATTTGAAGTGACAGAACTAATGATTGCTTTGGTTTGTTTTAAATTTCGCGCAAAGCTACTCGAGAGCTATCTGCGCTAGCCCTCCCTAATTTAGTAGTGTAACGCTAGAAAGAAAGCAGCTAGTCATCACCACCAGCTCTTGGGCTACTCTTTTACCAATAAAAAGTGGGATTGACTGTAACATTATAACGCCCCAACGGCTGAGAGGGCGAGCATGTTTGGTGTGACGGGGATTCGAACCCGCGACCATCAGATTACGAGTTGAGTGCCTTAACCGGTTAACCTGGCCATGCCGGGCCCAGAACTAACGACCATTTTAGTATTGCAAGTCATCTGGCTCCAATAAATAAATAAATAGAAACAGTTATGAGAGACTCGGGAAATCTGAGAAGTGTAAGTGACAGGTATAATCGGGGCTCATGTATCGCAAGCCACTTGGCGCTAGTAAATAACTTCTCATTAAGAAAAATGTATTTCTAAGAATACTGATGATTTTAATTGACAAAAAATAAAGGTTAGTTCACTTTGTTTGTAGCCACCCACAAAGCCACAAAGCTATAAAGGTCTATCTGTAGTATGCTCACCACGCGTATCGAAACCCGGTTTCTAGCGTTTTAAGTCCGAATAAATTCCATTATGCCACTGGGGTACAGGTAAGTTTAATACTCTAAACTAACGAAACGATTTTTAAGGAATAAAAATAAAAAATACCATCCGCATCACTTTTCAAGGCAGGTATTTTGTTTCACAGTTTAAGATGTATTATGACAAACACACACACAGCTTAACGCAACTTTGATTTAGAAAATAAGCCAACGAATTTCTTTTTAAAAACAATATATAGAGAAAATATGTTAAGTTATATCGAGAGTCATTCTGTGGCTAAAACATGAAACAATGTTAATCTAACAACTTAAGAAAACCAATGAAATCATTTTCCTGCATAAGTTACTTACATCTCGTCTCTGCATCACTTACGTGCATCATTTTTAAGCTATTGGTATACAAGTTACATGGCAGCTTCTTGTATTATGTCCTACCGTAATCACGCTATATTTCGTTTGACTGTACTTCCCACGGGACATTTCGTACACTGGGAACGATCCACACCACCTGATTGTTGTAGAAGCGTAACTGATCGGAAATACGTAGGTACGTTCATTACGAATGATTGTTTTGTTTTTTGTTAATTTCGCGCAAAGCTACTAGACGGCTATCTGCGCCATTACGAATGAACATTTTTAATAAGGTATGAAATAAGATCATAAGATAAGAAACGTACACAACTCTCCACAAGTCTAGAAGTTTATGTTTTTTTTCACAGCAGAATATTGAGAAACACGAAGACAAACCGCCGAAAAACACCAACAAACAAGTGGTCAAACAATTCCCAGCTGACAGGACAACGTGAGTAGGATGCGTCCCTTCTTACTAAAACGAGCAGGAAACAGACGCAGGCACAAGAGGAACGAATTACCATCAAGATGCGTATAAGAATACGCTACAAGCTTACGTCATAAGTTGACGTCAGAAAGTGCAATTGAAGACGATAATTAAATAATTAAAAGCATGACAACGACAATACGCTTTCTTTTACTCAAAAACACCTTGAGATAAAAACACCTTGCATTTCACATACTTCAAACATGCTCGCCCTTTCAGCTGTGGGGGTGTTATAAAGTGACGGTAAATCTCATTATTCGTTTGTAAAAAAGTAGCCCAAAAGTTGGCGGTGAGTAGTGATGACTAGCTGCCTTCCCTCGAGTCCTACACCGCTAAATTAGGGACGGCTAGCGCAGATGGCCCTCGAATAGCTTTGCGCGAAAATTCAAAACCAAACCTATCAAATTTCGCATGAAGGTTTTTCACTGTCTTTTGTTAATATACATATTGCTACATAATAATCTTACTATTATTATTCTGTGGTACTACTGAAGTCAAGTACTGACAGACACCAGAATACCCATTACCCTTATTCATGACTGTGTTCAGTGTAATACATTTGCTGGTAGTTTAATACCATGCTCTAATGAAGTTACAATAAAATATAACCGTATTTTGATAACATAAGAACAAGGGACCGTTTGATCATTCAAGAGTGCCCTGAAAAGTCCACATTTCAAAAAAAGTAAAACTTTTAACCAACACTATTTCTTTTTTCCTTCAGGAAGTCAAAGTCCACACTCTTGTTAAGAGCTGACCTTACTGATCCCAGAGGAAAATTAGTTCACAAGTCAACCATACTGTTAGAAATAACAGTCTCAATCCGAACCTACTATCACTTTTTCACATCTTAAACTTGCGTCCTCTGATCCTAATACAGTAGAAGGAAACCAAAAGTCGTTATTCAATCCTCTATAAATCTTGTAATCTCCAGTAAGATCACGTCTTACTCCTCTTTTTAAAAGACGAAATAAGTTAATAATCCCTATAATACATCCCTTTTAAACACAGTACCATTCTAGCTGTCTTTGTCTGAACTCTTTCCAGTAAGTCAATACGTTTTCTCAGTTAAAAAGACCAAAACTGCACACAGTGAGGCCTAATTACATATTAGTATGAAAAAGAAAATTGCTCCTTTTGATTTGTAACAAATACTTCTGAAAATTATATTATCTTGAAGTATTAAAACCAAAAAGTATTCATTTCTCGAGAATGGTGAAACGAACATTTTAGATTTCAAACTAAGTTTTACTACCAGTATCAGATAGCTCGAGTAATATACCCACACACAACATTGTGAGAACCCTTATCAAAGTAAGTTTTACTACCAGTATCAGATAGCTCGAGTAATATACCCACACACAACATTGTGAGAACCCTTATCAAAGTAAGTTTTACTACTAGTATCAGATAGCTCGAGTAATATACCCACACACAACATTGTGAGAACCCTTATCAAAGTAAGTTTTACTACCAGTATCAGATAGCTCGAGTAATATACCCACACACAACATTGTGAGAACCCTTATCAAAGTAAGTTTTACTACTAGTATCAGATAGCTCGAGTAATATACCCACACACAACATTGTGAGAACCCTTATCAAAGTAAGTTTTACTACTAGTATCAGATAGCTCGAGTAATATACCCACACACAACATTGTGAGAACCCTTATCAAAGTAAGTTTTACTACTAGTATCAGATAGCTCGAGTAATATACCCACACACAACATTGTGAGAACCCTTATCAAAGTAAGTTTTACTACCAGTATCAGATAGCTCGAGTAATATACCCACACACAACATTGTGAGAACCCTTATCAAAGTACGTTTTACTACTAGTATCAGATAGCTCGAGTAATATACCCACACACAACATTGTAAGAACCCTTATCAAAGTAAGTTTTACTACTAGTATCAGATAGCTCGAGTAATATACCCACACACAACATTGTGAGAACCCTTATCAAACTAAGTTTTATTACTAGTATCAGATAGCTCGAGTAATATACCCACACACAACATTGTGAGAACCCTTATCAAAGTAAGTTTTACTACTAGTATCAGATAGCTCGAGTAATATACCCACACACAACATTGTAAGAACCCTTATCAAAGTAAGTTTTACTACTAGTATCAGATAGCTCGAGTAATATACCCACACACAACATTGTGAGAACCCTTATCAAAGTAAGTTTTACTACTAGTATCAGATAGCTCGAGTAATATACCCACACACAACATTGTGAGAACCCTTATCAAACTAAGTTTTACTACTAGTATCAGATAGCTCGAGTAATATACCCACACACAACATTGTGAGAACCCTTATCAAACTAAGTTTTATTACTAGTATCAGATAGCTCGAGTAATATACCCACACACAACATTGTGAGAACCCTTATCAAAGTAAGTTTTACTACTAGTATCAGATAGCTCGAGTAATATACCCACACACAACATTGTGAGAACCCTTATCAAAGTAAGTTTTACTACCAGTATCAGATAGCTCGAGTAATATACCCACACACAACATTGTGAGAACCCTTATCAAACTAAGTTTTATTACTAGTATCAGATAGCTCGAGTAATATACCCACACACAACATTGTGAGAACCCTTATCAAAGTAAGTTTTACTACTAGTATCAGATAGCTCGAGTAATATACCCACACACAACATTGTGAGAACCCTTATCAAACTAAGTTTTATTACTAGTATCAGATAGCTCGAGTAATATACCCACACACAACATTGTGAGAACCCTTATCAAAGTAAGTTTTACTACTAGTATCAGATAGCTCGAGTAATATACCCACACACAACATTGTGAGAACCCTTATCAAACTAAGTTTTACTACTAGTATCAGATAGCTCGAGTAATATACCCACACACAACATTGTGAGAACCCTTATCAAAGTAAGTTTTACTACTAGTATCAGATAGCTCGAGTAATATACCCACACACAACATTGTGAGAACCCTTATCAAAGTAAGTTTTACTACTAGTATCAGATAGCTCGAGTAATATACCCACACACAACATTGTGAGAACCCTTATCAAAGTAAGTTTTACTACTAGTATCAGATAGCTCGAGTAATATACCCACACACAACATTGTGAGAACCCTTATCAAAGTAAGTTTTACTACTAGTATCAGATAGCTCGAGTAATATACCCACACACAACATTGTGAGAACCCTTATCAAACTAAGTTTTATTACTAGTATCAGATAGCTCGAGTAATATACCCACACACAACATTGTGAGAACCCTTATCAAAGTAAGTTTTACTACTAGTATCAGATAGCTCGAGTAATATACCCACACACAACATTGTGAGAACCCTTATCAAAGTAAGTTTTACTACTAGTATCAGATAGCTCGAGTAATATACCCACACACAACATTGTGAGAACCCTTATCAAAGTAAGTTTTACTACTAGTATCAGATAGCTCGAGTAATATACCCACACACAACATTGTGAGAACCCTTATCAAAGTAAGTTTTACTACTAGTATCAGATAGCTCGAGTAATATACCCACACACAACATTGTGAGAACCCTTATCAAAGTAAGTTTTACTACTAGTATCAGATAGCTCGAGTAATATACCCACACACAACATTGTGAGAACCCTTATCAAAGTAAGTTTTACCACTAGTATCAGATAGCTCGAGTAATATACCCACACACAACATTGTGAGAACCCTTATCAAAGTAAGTTTTACTACCAGTATCAGATAGCTCGAGTAATATACCCACACACAACATTGTGAGAACCCTTATCAAAGTAAGTTTTACTACCAGTATCAGAAAGCTCGAGTAATATACCCACACACAACATTGTGAGAACCCTTATCAAAGTAAGTTTTACTACTTTTATCAGATAGATCGAGTAATATACCAACACACATTGAGAATTTTTTTCAACCTAAACTTTTATAATAGCATCAGATAGCTCCATTAATTTATTCACACACAATATTATGTAAATCCTCTCCTCCAAACAAACTACCGAATAGGTTCCTGTCTATTTAATATTAAACACGTGGTCCACATTATGATAACGCATGTAAACATATAACTTTGCACTTGCTTTTAAATATGACCACACTGATAATGGATATATATTCTGAGCAAATGACGTGTTCGATAAATCATCGCTAAGAACTTGTATTTACCGCTAACCAACAGATACAGTTACGACAGAAAGTATTCGTACCCCTGCGTCGCGAGTAGTATTTTCCTCATAACTTAAAAAGTATCACGATTAGGATAATAAAAGTACAGTATATTATAAATATTATACTAACACACATCTACATACATTTTTATGTAAATTGAACGACAAATAACCAAACATAGGAGGGGCAGAAAGTGTTCGTGCGTCTACTTTAATGATCAGTTGTGTAGCCTTTCAGATGAATTACTTGGCACAATCTCTCCTCATAGCCCTCCATGATCGTTTGACAGTACTCGACTGGTATTTTCTTCCATTGTTCTTTACAAAAGGCCTCCAACTATTGCAAGTTTTTCGGATGACGCTGATGAACCCTGGTCTTCAACTCATGCCAAACGTTTTCAATTGGGTTGAGATCGAGTGGCTGCGATGGCCACTCCAGAACGCTTACAGAATTGCACATATTTCGATGTGTGCTTGCTGAAAGATCCAACGATGCCCAAGCCGCAAGTTCCGAGCATTATTCTTGATATAAGTGCCTAATATATCAACGCACTCTTCTTTTTTCATGATTCCGTTGACGCGGTGAAGGCTGTCTACACCAGAAGAGCTTTAGAAACCCCATTGCATAATCGAGCCACTGCCGTGTTTAACTGTAGGGACGGTCTTCTTGGGAAGATTTCGTTCCCCCCTTCTTACGGAAAAATATAGCGAACATCATTGTGGCCGAAAAGCTCGATTTTAGTCTCGTCTGACCAAAGAATACTCTTCCAATAGGTAAAGGGTTTATATACATGCTTTCTTGCATACCTCAATCGTGCTTCTAAATGAATAGGCTTTAAATATGGAGTTCTACGAGGACGGTATGCTTTGAACCCAGAAGAGTGTAACATGCTCGTAACTGTAGAGGTGCTTACTTTAACCCCAGTTTCCCTTACCAGTTTCTGTATGTCATTACGTGTGAAACGAGGGTTCCTACTAATTTCTCTGAGAAGCTTTCTCTTGGTTCTCTTTGGAATTTTGGTGGGGCGCCTGGAACGAGGGAGGTTAGCAGTTGATCCTGTAAGCTTAAACTTGGCAATTATGCTATGAACAGTAGATTTCGGCACATTAAGTTGTATAGCAATACCGAAAAAGAGACACACCAGGCTTGTATTTTACAATAATTCGGTTTTTTAAATCACTGGACAGTTGTTTCCTGTTCGCCATGATGACCAAGCAGATAATGAAGGAGACGGCGCTAAATTGCCGGAGGTACATTTTTTGCTGGCTAAATTCCAATAATTATGAACCCAGTGTCTAGTTCTGGAATGATATAATGTAGTTTATTCGCCAAACTAAACAAACGTTTTACGGGAATATCAGTTTTTTCACACGTTCTGAACTGTACGAACACTTTCTGCTCCTCCTAGTTTTGCTTATTTGTTTATAAACAGTTTATTTGTCATTTAATTTACATAAAAATTTATGTAGATGTGTGTTAGTATAATATTTATAATATATTATACGTCTATTAGCCTAATGTTGATACTTTTTAAGTTATGAGCAAAAAACTACTCGGGAGACAGGGGTACGGATACTTTCTGTCGTAACTGTAACTGTCGTGAGCCTTCTTTGTCCATATCAAACAATTAAACTTTACAATAATAACATTTATTTCTTGGATTAATAACGAAGTAAAATATGTGTGTAACTTATGATCTGATTATATACGCTTCTGTTTTTTCTTTTTCGACGCGTCTTGTCTTGACGCGTTTGCGTTTACGGATTTTAAAATATATTTTCTTTGAGCTCCATCTGCAGATCAAAAGCTTTATTACCCTGAGTAATTACATATTATATTATAAACATACACAAAACTTGCATACTGGAACTACACACAAGTTTTCAAATTACTTGTATATAATATTGACCTCGCTTACTAGAAAGTTGTGCTAGTTTAATCACCATTAACTCAAAACAAAACCTGCTTAGCACTTTGGAGCAGGATGCGTTATAAGAGTGACTAGTGAATCATACCATTTGATCTCAAGGATAGTCCAAGAGTTGGCCTAACTAACTAACTCACTACCTTCCCTCTTTTCCATTACTTCAAAATTAAGGACGGAAGCAGCGTCCACAGTGTGGAAGAATCGCTTCTTGTTTACGTGAAATGTCAAAAGGTTACAGTTACAGGACCAAGACTGATCTTTCAGTTCTCTAAGAACTGTTGTACACAATCAAGATAATGACCGCCTGGAATGAACAAACACGACCTACAAAAGGTCAGAACCATGAAAAACGTGAAATATTTTACTTATAATAAAGTTAACTGCAGCCTGCACTTCAGCCTTAATAATATTTAAACAATAATAACGAGCAGTGAAAATCCACTTACAGGACAAAACGTATAAAAACAAATATATTTTTATTACAGTTTTTACAGTAAGGAAGATTACTTGTAGAAGCTGTAACTTGTGATAAAAAAGTAAATTCAAAAGAAAACTATTAAATAAAGTTACTATTTGATGTTATTTAAGAGCAGAAACAAAAATCTGTTTATCCTTACAAACTAATGATGATTCATTCTCCAAGTAAACGACTGAAAAAATTCATATTATTTAACCACAACACTGTAATTTTCTACCTCATCATTGCCTGATATGTTTTAAATATTTTGCACCAAATAAACAAAATTCAAAGTTTTATAAGAATAAGGTGCCAAAACAGATCAATATAACCTTATATGAATAACATACATATATATCCATCTGCCCATATATTACACAATATGTATTTAGGCCTAGAAAGTTAACTTTGTCAGTTAAATTGCATTAGCCATAATTCGTTTTCAATTTCAACTTCATGGAATTAAGATTTAATGTTATAGCACCGATATAACTTTTAGATTAACGAAAGTAGAGCCTGCTTACAGCCAGAAGAAATATCAAAATGCATATTTCATATATAGGACTCTCCAGTAACCGCAAGCTTTAATAAAAAACCCTAGTCGGATCTCACATTATCGATTCCATTACTTGTTTAACTTAATTTGCAAGTTGTTTAGTAGCAAATAAATTGTGGTTATGTGATTTGCATTAATGTGTCTGTAGAAATAAGTTAAGGAGTGATAATCTGAAGTTTTCTCATTTCTATTACTATTAGAAGCCAACATGCCTCTATCCAATTAGGTGTAGTTGAGTTTTTATAATAATGAATATATTTATCACAGTTTGATTACTATACAACTTATTTTATGGTTTGGAACTCCCACAGATACAACCCGTTGGTAATAAACTTATCAATCGTTTTAACAGTTTTAATTCTGTATTCCACTGACAAACATAAAGAAACAACTAAATGATTCGTGTATAAAACTCTACAGCTTAAACCCTTGACAGAAAGTAAAGTATTTGTAATTTTTAATTAAGCTACTTTTTATTTTAATATAACTTAAAACATGATACTATACTGTATTATGCATGATTAATACATCAGAAACTTACAGTAGTTTATGTGTTTTTAATTTTGTTTTGTACTTTTTTTGTTTTAGCCTTTTCTCCATTTTAAAAAAGACTACAAAATACTATTAAACGACTTCTTCACAATCAACAGAGTTGTTACAGCCTAATATGCAACAACAAACACCATTATACTACAAACAAAAGTACAATAACAACATTATGCAGGTTTAAATATAAAACTACAATAATGACATTATACACATTTAAATATAAAACTACAATAATGACATTCTACTGATTTAAATATAAAACTACAATAATCATATTGTACAGATTTAAATATAGAACTACAACAATGGCATGTTGCACATTTAAAAGCAATTTTTTTTGTAATGGTATCATCAGATATTCAACTATGAGAACTTAAACAGGATTTCAAAATAAATATTTTGACATCAATTTAAATAACAAATCTCAACAATTTATCTTCACATGACAACCTTAATTACAGGAATTTAAAGTTTTATGAGATAGCATGAGCTACAAGCTGTTTCATTAAAAGATAACTTGTATAATACTTGACTTTCTTTAATACCTTAGTTCAACTAACTAAAGTGTTGTGTAATAGTAGTATACTGCTGTAAGCTGATATTGTAGTCGAACTTGTAACTAAAGGAAGCTGAGAGTCTTGACAGAATGCCATCTGGTATGAAACATGAAAGAGGAAAAAGTTATTTGGTCCATACCTATTACCACTACTGTTGTGATACCTGTTACTGAAGGACCTTGCTTCACTATCCCAGTTATGACATTGCCAAATTCATTTCCAGAATTTAGTTGTCCAGTTCAACATTGTGTGATAAATAAATCAACAGACTATGATGGGAAGGTACTATGGAAGTCATATCGTACTGAGGTTGAAATCAGAATTAGGTGAAACAGTGGATAATAAGCCATCCATTTTGCTGCTCACATACGAGAACACAAGTTAACATTAGCTAATCTTCCAACTGTGAGCCATAACAACTATTAAACACCAGTAATTACCTCATCCACCGAGTTTGGAGTGTAGCACCAGGAGGAAAAGTCCATAGCAAAGTTTGAGAATAACAGTATGAAAGACCTTAAGCTGAACATATGGAAAAACTTGTTCAGTTATCTTACCCAGATAATTAAATGATGGATTTATTGGAAAGTGACCACTTTGTAAATGCCATAACAGATGAGGATATGAGAACTATTCTGAAGCAAAATAAATGTACATCCTTAAAGGAAGTTCTGCAGTTGGCAATGGAATTAATATCCATTGAGGTCTCAGGTCTCTAGAAGTTTGGGGGATATTAGGTCCTGTACTATTGAAACATCAACTTGCATCCTCAATATTATATTATAGAATAAATGAAAATGAAAATCAGGTGATTAGCTACAAACAGAGGAAATAAACCAAAAAATGATAGTTGTTTCATGTGTAAGCTGAATGGGCATATTGCCAGGAATCACAGGCAAGTACTTCTGTGGATTAAGAATTCTCAAAAGATGTCAAAAATTGGTAAACATTATAATTGTTGGAAACCTATATATTACAGTCCAGACTAAGAAATCCTCTGCTGTTATCAAGCCAAGAAGCCAGAGTATAACAGAATGAAAGGAATAGCACCAAGCTCACTAGATATTATGAAAACAGGAATTAGTTGGATTTATGCAGTGGAGATCAGCTGGAAATGCTCTATCTACCTTGAATGAAAAAAGAAGTTTATTATTTGAGAAAAATCATCCACAAGTCTGTGAACTGATTGATAGAAAACTTTACAGTATGTTGAGTGATATTAGTTCTATGTTACAATGTGTTAAACAAAGATGCAAAATTACCTCTACATAAAAAGAGGAATTGATTTAAACAGTAGGTGGGCATGACATAAAGTTACAATAAAATGGAAGTTAGAAGTTACTGTCACTATACAAAGTTTTTCTGTATCTCATGATGTGTGGGTAATTGACATTAAAAGTACATTTTGATAAATGAATTAATGTGGAGACATGGGAACAAGGTTTGGCTAGCTTCATAACCTATGAGCTATGCACTACATGGCAATTATTACACTAGAGGTTAAACATCCACTGGAACCAGAAATGGTGGTCACTGTACTACCACAAAGTGAGAATCAAATCAGGAATTAATAGCCATAATTTTCATCTAGTGATTGGGATGCAATAGAACCAAATATACCAGCATCTCACGAGGAATTAGCAGTTGAAAGAATTCTTCTGGATATGAAGAATGAAGATGTCAAACATGGCTTTACCCACAAAAGACATAAATTGGCTGTGACAAAGCAAAAGGTAGCATTGCAATAAATGTCAATAAAACTAGATTCAACTGAAGTGACATGGTATAGATGAACAATTCTTATTGTGAGAGAAGGTAAACACAAAAGTGGAGAAGATAGATGGAGGAGAAGCGATCCAAGCTAAAAGTCATCTACCATGACCATGTTTGAAGTATATTAAGATAACAGCTAACTGGGTAATCCCAGAGAAGAATTTGTCAGTGGAAATTTAACAAATGGAGGAGCCTGGAGTTCTTGTCAAAACTACTTGCAAAGAATTATCCAGGTTGGCAACTAGAGAATTCATCTATCCAAATATCTAGGAAAAACTTAAACAGTGAAAGAATGGCTTGCAACACCAAAGGATGCCATCCTATCCATATGGCATGGGTCTCAGAAGATCACCAAAAATATTTGCAAATAGACAATTTAGTGTAGTATTTTGTTTCACTTTATATTAGGCCTGTCCAAGGGACTTCACAATCCTTAAAGGGGACAAAGTTATAAGTTATATTTTTTAATACTGTAAATTAAATGTTATGTAAATGGAGTTATTTATCACATGATAATGTTAGGAACAGAAGGTTTAATAAGATAGGTCTAGAATATGGTGACACTGTTCTAGCACCTTTGAACATAATTATAAATGAGACATTCCATGAAGCACCATTAGATTAGCTGGAATATCAGTTAAAAGATCATCAAAAAGACAGTAGGTAGAATTATTTAAAGATAAAAGAGCCAATAAGTTAATGTATTAACTACTGTGGTCACTTCATACAAGTAACTTGTTTTACACTAGTTAACATTATCTGTAATGTAGCCCTACAGTGATTTATTGCATTGTCCAAGTGTTCAGATTCATAGAAATATTATAGGAAAAAAGGGAGTAATGTGCTATTGTTAAATAGACTTGATATTGAATTATTTTCACTATAAAATTAAAAAACAATGGAATAACAACACTAAAATGACTCAATTGTTAATTTTCAGGAGAATAAAATATATTGTTTTAGTATTAACATCTAACGTCAAGAGAAAACAGTCTGAGTAATATAAATTTGGAAGATACAGAAGTTTAAAACATCATTCATCTTTATCATCATCATTCATCTTTATGAAATTATATTGTGAATATTATTTTAAATTAAAATCTGATACTTGTATTACTATAAACTTTATAATTTTGAATAAGAACAAAAACACAGAATAAAAATTGTCAAACTAGAGCAAATATTATCATGTTGAGTAAATTGTTATATAATAACAAATATAAATAGCTAAGCACAAGAACTTTAAAAATACTGATAGAAAAATAAAATATGAAATGCAATAAATATGTGGTTTTGTCATAAACATATATTCTTTTTAATTAATAAAATATCTAAAGAGGGACTTCACCAATTTCTCTGCTTTGCATAATTAAATGTGACACATGTATAAAACTTTCACATCAAAGGTCACACTAGAAAAGAGTTGCATATTTAATAGGACAGTTATAACTAGCTTATTTAATAATTTGAATTCAATGATCTGCATAATGCAAAGTACACGAAAACATTTTTACATATGTTTGTCATACTTTCTGGTATTAACTTTGGTGGGAAAGTTTTATGTAGTTATGTAACTCTTTCTAGCTCACTGTGCAACCTTTGGTGTGAAATTTTCATGATGAAAAACTTAAAAATGATGCATTCTAATCTGTAGAAGTAAAAATGCAAAAAAAAACGTATTCATTTATACTAATTTCTAGGTTAATCAGTTATTTATGCCTTGTATCAGTTTTAGGAATAATTAATACTTTATCAAATAACAAAATTACCATGAATCAAATATGCAGGTGTTACGTTACATTAACATTTACAAATGATTGAAAGTACAACTTAACCTCTGTTCAGTAAAACAAAAATATGTGTGGTATCAGTTATGTGTGATATGAGAATAAGCTTGTTTGTATGTTCTGATGTGTGGTATCAGTTATGTGTGATATGAGAATAAGCTTGTTTGTATGTTCTGATGTGTGGTATCAGTTATGTGTAATATGAGAATAAGCTTGTTTGTATGTTCTGATGTGTGGTATCAGTTATGTGTGATATGAGAATAAGCTTGTTTGTATGTTCTGATGTGTGGTATCAGTTATGTGTGATATGAGAATAAGCTTGTTTGTATGTTCTGAAACACAAAAGTAAACAACAGGCTATCTTTGCTATGTCCTACACATAGATCGAACTCAGAATTTTAGTGTTAAAAGCCTCTGGGGAGGAGAGTGAGGTCCTCCAAATAAGTCCAGTTCTGAAATAAAGTATAATATTCTACATAAAAAGTTGACTGATCCAGTGAAGTTTTATGGCACAAAGCAACAAGATTATTCGTGCCAAACAAGTTGTTAAAATACAAAAGTAAAATATTATACAATATAAAAAATAAACCAAAAAACTTCCAAAACAGGTGAAAAGACAAATAAAATTAAAAAGGCCAATGGCCTTAACATATAAAAACACAGTTAAGTTGGACAGTGTCACCACTACCACTAATGGTACTGTCCAATGTAAGGGATAAAAACCCATAGAAAGATGTAAAATATGTTACTACTGAGTACAGTCATAATGACAGCATGAAAGCAAATGTCAATTATTGTGACTTGAATATCACAAAGGTCAGATACTGGTGGAATGGTGCTAGATAAAAGAAAATGATGAGTTAAAAAACTGTGACCAATGCATAGCCTAGCCAGGACAACTTACTCCTTATCATAACAGAATCAAGATGACCAAAGAGCAACAAAAGATTTGATCTGAAAAAGCTTGTTATCAGATTGCTTACACTAAATTGATTGCCACCTGGTGCAAAGTGAAACCTTGAATACAGAACCATAATTCATATAAGAAACAGGCATGGCCACGACTGCACCAAAACAGATTTCATTGTGGTGTCTGCAAGTTTGTTCCTGCTAATACCAACATGGCCAGGTATATAGAAAAACTGGATATTAATGGAAGATGAAGAAAAATAGACCAGTCTTTGTTGAATATTAACAAGAACAGGGTGAGAACTAACATGAAACAATTCTAGGACAAGTAGAGATCTAAAAGAGTCAGTATAAATAGTACAATCAGTGTGCTCCATAGCTTCAGTCCAAGAGAAATGGATACAACTTGGCAGAGAAAACACAAATTGCTGAAGCAACTCTGTGAGCAACCTCTGAGTCACAACAAAACACGGCAGAGCCCACAGGATTACCTGATTTAAAACAATCTGTATAGATGGGAGTAGAAGAACGGTTCAAAAGATATTCAGCAAAGAGAAGACAATACTTCCAATCAGGAGTACCTGCTTACTTCAGATCACTCAACAAAAGGTGACATCTGGGAATGCTAATAAGCTATGGCAGAATGGACTGATCACTTGGGATAGCACTGTCATCTAATGCCAGACTCAATTCATCCAGTTTCACCTGAATATCAAAAACCAAAAGGAACAATAGCAGACCATCTATTCTGAAAAAAGCATGGCCCACCGAGGAAGGAAAACACAACCCCACATGGGATGCTGTGGTTAGGATCGAAATTTCGAAGCATACAGTAAAGACATTTGCAAACAGCAAAGGTATAGAGGAGGTTCATAAAATGCAGTGTACAAACTCTGGACTGAAGAAGTGCAGAAGACCCTTGTGCAGAGTCAAAGCCTCAGATGGTGAATGGGGTCCAGCATCTTCAAGGCCAAGGTCCTGGCAGAACTACAGACCAGAGACACATAGTCCAATTTAAATTGAATGAGGACATGACAGACCTTAAGCAAAGAACACCGATCAGCCCCACAAGGCATCAAAAAGAGGACACAGAGGATGTTCAAAGCTCCTGTACGCTTAACACGTAACTGCTTTATGCGAGGAATAAATGCAAGTTTACTGTCAAAGATAAGCCCCATGAATTTTGCCTTAGGAACCACAGGGGGAATGGTAGGGAATAAGACAAAAGGAGATGTCAACTTGCCAACTTGATTATTAATTGAAGGAAAAAGATTCTTCACACAATGCAAACAAGACTCAGATGGAGGTATATAATTATTCTCTTCACACCCACTGTAGCAGTGGAACGTAGTATCATAGCATAAAACTCAGATGGAGTAGGGGCCAACAACTTCAAGATTCCTGATACAAAAGGTATTAACAGTTTTTAAACATCATACCTCTTTCTCCGACACTCACTCAGAATAAGAATGAAAGTAACAGGGGTGGGAACCATTACAATTGATGCAGTTAGGGTCTAGATGGCACTGGTAGACATCATGATCTTTGCCATCACAATGACCACACATCATAGAACTGCAACAAGATGCCTTCAGATGACTTTATTGCTGATACTAGAAATATGAGAGAGGCTTGGGAATATATGGCTGTACATTATAATTCAAATAATCTGCCCTGACAGTGGCAGATGGATGTGATAATGTAAATATCAAAATAAGAACACTGGTAGGCAGCAATATTTCTTTTTTATGAGTGAAGATACATAACACTGCAAAAATTCCTTGGTTGGAGAAACCAGCAACAGTTTCCAACACAGGGATGTTTTGTCAAGTCCCTCTCAACAATAACTCCTTGTGAGTAATTCAAAGTAGCATAGGGAGTATTCTCAATGGGTATATCCCCAGTGGTCTTTGAATTCAAGAGGATTCACTGTATTTTGGGGTAGATGGTTCCACCAAGACATCACAAGAACATATTTTCCCAACAGACTTCGAAGAGCCAGCAAGCCCCTCTAATCACTTCTGAATAAAAAAAAAAAAAAAGACATTTGCCGTAAAGAAAGATTCAGTGATCATTAACCCCATATATTATGGGATGCACTACAATGCCAAACACGGACAATTCAACAATGCTAAGGTTTCATGAGCTCTATACCCAAACACCAGTATCAGACATAATGGTCCACAACACCCACTGAGAAACACCCAATATTGGTACTCAGTTGACCCTAGGATGACACTCCAATGACATCCATATACAGGAATGCAGAGCCAAATTAGTGTTGGGGTTGGACCCATTAACCACCAGGATCCTCTCCTCCCTTTCATGAGTGGATAAATTGAAAAACAGAACCTCTGCTGGGAGGTTCTCTCACCATGTACAAGTACCCACACCAAGGGGCTGTGCAACAGGGGTATCATTGATGCCATAAAAAATTAATAAAAATGTCAGTTAAAATATTAATTTAAGATTAAAATGAACTGAGATTCAAATATTGATAAAAGTTTGAAATATTCTGCTGTGACTTTAATTTAGTGAAAAGATGTCATAAGAGTGGTAGGATGTACTTAAAGAACTTATTTAACAGCAAGGAAAAAATTCAAACCTTGTGAAAAGAAAAAAAACACTAATGGAGATGTAATTAACATATGTTGTCCAGGTTTTGTCCCATACCACAAGAGAAATATGGAATTTTAAGATAAGCTACTTAAAAAAGAAAAAAAAAGAATCAGCACGTCAGGAATGGGTAGAAAAGGAAAGAGATAGCAAAATATTATAGCAGAAATACCGTATCAACTTGTTAGAAAAAGGAAAAGATGAGCTAATTATTACAGAAGAAATAACATTTCTGCTTGTTAAAAATGGTGCAAAGGTTGGCTTCAGGAACACCTGGTTTACAACAATTCAGATGTGAAAGATGCTTAAGTGTTGGACTTGTTTTCAAAATGCATCTGAAACTGACTTAAGTCAAACATTTAAAACTGTTAAGAGCATTGGACAGTTTTTCTACAGATGGTCAGCGAGTGGAAGAATGAAAAGGCTGAAAATACGAACTTGAATATTAATTAAATGAAATAAATTTAAACTTTGGAAATGCAGATGATTTGGGACAAAATTATTTTCCTGAATTATGAACTTGTAAAATTGTTCACATTTTTAGATTTTTTAAACATGGTACACGAGCATATTGATGATTCAGTTGGATTTGATAAGTGCAACAGTAATAGGTTTAATCTTTGGGAAATCCCAGATGCAGACTTGTTCTTTGACATATTTTTATTACTTTCACCATAAAGTTGTGGCACAATGGGACAGATGATATGGGCTAGGAAAATAAATCAATAAATTATTACATGTAATGGTTGGAATTATTTTGTAATTTTTCCAGTCTTGATATAATAATTAATTTTTAACAAATATTTGTTTATTTTTTCATTACTCTATAGTTGTCATTGGGAGATTTTATGGAAAATTGTTTAATAGATGCCAATATCAATTATATTAAAATAATTCATCTATATTAAGACAAAATTACAAAGTTAAATATTTATTTATATACAGAATGTAACTGTATTAGATCATTATTTTGCCATTACAGGTTTCTCAGGAGTTAACATCTTAGAAGTTTACTAATCCAGTTAAATATAAATTGGACCACTGTCATTCATAAATCAAACACTGATACATGTGTTTAGAAAGTTCATATATTCCTGTGATATTTTTAGGATATGTTTTACTTCCTAGAACTTTCTCAGTGATTATTGGTAATATGTCCTGTTACGTTGCAACTAAAACACCTTCTGTTCTACTCCCTAAATCAATCTTTTAAGTTCTTGTACATTTCCATTACAGGTCATTTCTTTCCACACGATCTACTATAAGAATTCCACAATTACTGAATGACATATTTAGTTATTTATCTGCAGTTTTGTATTATTCAGTAATGGAATAATAAGGTACAATCCAGTCCACTTAAAGAAATAATTTCTTAAGCTTTACATCCTACAAACTGTCCAACTTGCAGTTAATTAACAATAGGCCTAACTCCACAAACTATGCTAAACAGTCACTTGCTAACTTCCCTGTTATGTGTATGTTTTTTTTGCTATACCTCAACTGAAAGTACAAACTTAAAAGTTTACAGAGCTGTACTAACTGGTTATGTAAGTGATCAATCAACTGTAGTCTAACTAGCCTTTTATTCACATGAAAACAAATCTAGATATCCAGATTATCAACTCATCACATTATTAAAGAGTTGCTCTAGATAAAAACAACACAAAAACCTAAATTAAAAATAAAGTACAAGAATGTTATTACCTTCCTGAAGTTTGAGATTATCTGTGAAATTCATAAGATAAAAACTTTTGATTTCTTTGTGCTAAAGTCAGAAACAGATAGGATAAGATACAAGTTTATAACATGGGAAAGTAAAATTACAGGATTAACTTTGGAATAAGTTGTCATCAAACCCTGTGGAGATCAATGCATTTGAAAAATTAAAGAAAAGAACTGATGATTTCTGGAAAAACCAGAAAGCAAGTTAAGTGTTTTCTTTTTCTTGGAAGACAGCATATAGAGGATTGTTTGTAGTTAAGCACAAAGCTACACAATGGGCTATCTGTGCTCTGCCCACCACATATATCAAAACCTGAGTTTTAACATCATTAAGACTGAAAACACATTTCTGGGTCACTGAAGTATGAGGGAGTTATTTCTTCTAGCTAATTTTTTCCCTTCTAGTTATGTTGAAATTACAAACACAAACCGTTGTGCTCAGGTTTACAACTATTTAAATCATACTACAAACCTTTCTATCAATCAAACCCATATGTAGGTATTACTAATAGTGAAAGATATATCAATTGATACAAGTTACCTTTACTAAAATTATGTATTATAATTTAGGTAACCCTTCTCAGATACAAGTTAACTTACATGCTGTAGAGTAATTTGTAAGAAATTTAAAATAGCCACAATGTAAAAACACAAATATATAAATGTGTACAAATATGATTATATGAGTAACTAAATAATTGTATTCCTCCTAAAACTATAGGATTCATATATTACATTACACTGAATCAAGACATTAAGAAAACAGCCACCATACCTTGACTAATGCAACTGCTCCAAGACCCACATTTTTCTAAACAAGATAATAAAGATTCAATAATAAACACACAACTTTTAATCCCAATAACATTGGTATATAACACCTTAATTTGTGCATGAGCTTTGTGCAAAGCTTAGTCAAGTGGCAGTTAAAAATTGCATCTAGTGTCTTTTATGTTTACCTTAGGCATCTACATGGACAATGGGTATGAAGTCCACAGTGTGAAAAACAGTAAGGATTTATCAAGTTTAGACACTAGTTTTATTTAAGACAAAAATTAACACATCTTAAATTACACTTACAAGTTACAGAATAAATCAATTATGAATAAAACCCAAAATATGTTTTAAAACTAACCTACGTGTTTACATTAGCAAAAAAACTGTCAAAAGTAAAATTTGTTTTCCCTTGGAACGTTAGCAGCATTACCATTTTTATGCTTTGATCAATGGAATAAATCATTACATGATAGAAATAGATAATAGCTATCGTCTTCAAGTTATAATAATAATATTTTACACAATATTACTAATACTACCTCATTTTCCTGTCACCATTTATAATCTATCCGTACAACTAATACTTGTACCAGTATTATAACATAATTACGTAACATTTATTAAAAAATTGTTCTTAAACGTGTTATTCCTTATTAAATCGTTACATATAATCTATCATTGTACGTAATAAAATAAAAATATGTAAGCCTATCTAACTTTTGAACAATATTACGTTAAAATGAGAATTTCCCCAGCAAATACACAGTTACTATTAGTGCTAACATAAGATGCACTGCAGTGCAGCTGGCAATTGTAAACTATATACAGCTTATATAGAGCTTAGGCCTACACTAAGGAAAGCCAATTACCTGTAGAAGAAAATTCTTCCGAATGAGCTTTTAATGTGGCGACACTCATATTGCAACGTTAGAATAATGTAAAAATTCTGGATAATAATCTAAATACGTTGTACGGTCTTTAAACAAATCTTGTAAATAATACCGCCCCTTCACAACCTCAGATCTCACCACACTCCACTTATTACTGTAAAGTACTTCTCAATTCATAACCTTCAAATCTCTTATAACTCTGTCTTGCCTGCCATCTATCGAACTAATTCAAAACCAACGGTCAGTTGCGAACTCTCTTTGTTAACCTGAAGATGACCAAAGAAGGTCGAAACGTTGTTCTGTACTTTATTTTAATTAAAATATTAATACCAACATCAGCTGTCTCGAGAATAGATTCTTAATTTAAAACCACAACAAGCATGGCCTTGTGGTTAAGACGCTTAACTCGCAATTTTTGGGTCACAGGTTCGACCATCATCGAACATGCTTGCCCTTTCGGCTGTGAGGGTATTATAATGTCACGATTGATCCCATAATCCGTTGGTAAAGGAGTAGCTTTCTAATCTGACGCTGCTCAATTAGGGACGGCTGACGCAGATAGCCCGCGTATCGCTTTTCACGAAATTCAACAACAAATAAATGTAACCACAGATTACATATAAAACAAACAAAATTTTACCCTAACATTTCGTTATAGCAAACAAGCTTATTATAAAACCGCAATGCAGCAAGAATTCGTTTCTTCAGCTTCATTAAGTGCGATAAACTTGGCAACGTTTTTATTCGTTTCATCATTAAATAAACTTCAGTTTAGTTATCTAAGTCTTAATTGAAAAACAAAACTGAAAAGAGCACTGGTATAAATTAATTTCAACGTCTTTATAATATCTAGTTATTATGTGTAAACAGTTATCTACTGGTCTAAACAAAACATTGCTATAATCAGGCTCAAACAAGAACAATTTATTAAATTATAATACAACCCGAAAATAAAATTTTCAAACAATTAGAATATAAATTTTATCACATACAAAACAAAACAAAAAGTTAACAAACCTGTGCCTGGACAGGATTAGGTACAAAAGCTAACAAACAGGCCTGGCAAGGCCAAGTGGTTTAGGCACTCGACTCGTAATCTGAGGATCGTAGGTTCAAATCCCCGTCACACCAAACATACTCGCCCTTTCAGCCGTGAATGCGTTATAATGGACAGTCAATCCCATTATTATTTGGCGAACGCAGGAAGCTGACAACACCCACCGCCAACTCGTAGACTACGTTTATCAGAGCAAATAGATTAATCATCATCCTTATATTGCACTCATGACCCCAAAAAGGTAGAACACATTTTAGCAGCAACGAAACACAAATCATGAATCCTCAGACTCACAGACCAGGTACTCTAGCCATTAGTCCATACCCGACTGTTATTAGGTGATCAATATATCTGTTTGTTGATTAAGAGAAGGAAGCAAATGGGGAACATACATTATAATTATCCCTCTAAGACCTAAATGAATACTTAGGTTGTTGTTTTCACATTTATTATAATTTAATGGACAAATCCTACATTATTTAATCTACCTTTATGTTGAAGTAATAAAGCAAATAACCCAAAAAACAGCATTGACGTAAGTACAATGTCATTGGTATTTTCAAAATGGACATCGACCTATGCGTGTATAGACTAGCTCCCTGTGTCTAACAGTTACTCTGAATGCTAGACACAACAAATAAAACCGGGTTTCGATACTTGTAACAGGTAGGGCACAAATAACCCATTTTGCAGGTTTGCACTTAACAATAAATAAACACACAAACAAACAAATCAGATGTAATTGTAACACACATAAATTGTTTTTGACTTAAGTAATAGAGACAGCAGAAGTAAACATACTTATATAAAGTTAAATAAATGTACATCAAGTACTGATGGGAGATGTTAATTCAGAAAAATACTTTTTTTTCCCCATTTATATTTCCACTTACTCCTAAGGCCTAGAAGTTTGAAAATTCTAATGGACAATCATGCTGGAAGCGTTTTGAAAGTCCCAAACAACTTGTAATCACATAAAATTTAATTAATATAGCAGCACATAAAGTTTTCTCTCTGTATATATATAAAATATACATGTGGTAAGTATTGCTGTAGGCAACGTATACGTATAAATAAGAACTCAATTTCAAGTTATATGTTTCTCAAAGTTAAAAATGCTGTTAGCTGGAGAGCTAATGCGATTTTTGTGTTTAATTGCATTGCTCAAGCACCCTTGCCGAGAAGATAATTCTCGTAAAAAACATTTAGAATTTACTGGCGGCCATATTATGAATCACGCACACACAAATTGCTAGTATAGAATGTAACACGCTCTGACTTAACATATAAAAGCATAAAAAGAGTAAAAATAATAAAATGTCTTCGTGTTCTACTGATTTCAATTATACAAAGCTGGTTCGGGTCATTAACAAAAGGATGAGGTTCACGTTTCGCAAGTTTCTTGATCTAATTATATATACAAAATTAAGTTTCTATCAGTAAACGTAATTTAGTTTATTGGCCTAGCTTAGGCTTAGACAAGAGAAGTGAATTATTGTTGCAAAAGGCTATGGAGACTGATGTTGATGGATAAAAGATTGCATGTTCTCAAAATATCACAAAATATACCTTTAGAAAGATCTAACGAAGTCCACAAATGGTGTTTTAACTTTTAGAAAAGACAGTATATAAAACAATTTAGTATTCCATCACAACTCAGGCACTATTGCAATAAGTTTTCATACTAACAACAACAATATATATATATTATAAATCTTAGTTTAATATCTTGGCGCTTTCATGTAAAACCTGAGGGAGCTTAAAGAAAGAAAGCCTATTAGAATATAATGGAAAAGTGTGCTTACAACGTTTATTCAGCAGTTTTAACATGGCTAATTTACTGTAGCACAGACAAAATAAAACATCGAACGAAAATTAGAGTATACACAAACAAATAAATTAGTACTCAGACAGTAGTAACGGTGTATGCCATGTTTTATATCCAGTTTATTTATCTATGAACGTTCACGGTAAATAAAAATTTATATATTTGTACCTCTAATAATAAATTGACAAAAATAAGTGAATTAATAAAAATATAAACAACTGATAGGTAAATAAATTCTAGGCCTATTTTTTCACTTTTAAAATCCATTAATTTCCTACCCTCTCCCTTTTCTAAATAATTATACTGAAAAAATATTTACTCCCATCCAGCCCATAAAATACACTTTCTGCAACTTCCAATATGGCAATGTGGTGAGCCTTGAGCAATCAAGTTAAACGTAAAAATTGGTGAGAGCATTATAACTCTTTAGAATATGGATCAATATATAAATATATATATTAGGGTGCGTCAAAAAACAAAAAGTTGTGACACTCAGTCGCTCGCTTATAATTTGATTCCATTCAATGAAAAAAATATGCTAGCGTAAAAATCAATCCAATACATTAATATGTAGGGGTTGCGCAATGCGCACAAAATAACAACGTGCTTCCGGAACCAAACGAAAAGTTGGCATTAGTGAAAGGCAAGCTTCGGCTTTAGACAGAACCCAGATCAGTGACCGAAAAGCCGCGCAAATTTTGCTTCCTTTTGCAGCTCATATTGGACATAATATCGAGGATCTTGCCATTAGCCCCAGTTCCATAAGGAGGAAACGAATTACTAACCGTACTCTTCTAGCAGCTGAATTGAAGGAAAGTTTTTCTCCAAACGTTCCTTTGACATTACGTTGGGATGGTAAGCTGATGCCTGACTTGGTTGGCAGAGAGAAGATCGAACGTTTGGCAATTTTAGTTTCAGGTGAAGGTGTAGAGAAGATTCTTTCAGTGACCAAGATTGATAGTGGGGATGCAAGTTCAGTAGCTTCTGAGATCGGATCAGTTTTAGTAGAATGGAATGTAAAAGACAGAATTAAATCGCTTTGCTTTGACACCACGGCGACCAATACAGGATCTAAATCTGGCGTCTGTCTGAGGATTGAAATGTTACTTGAACGTGAGCTCTTGCACCTTGACTGTAGACATCACATTTTGGAGATTCTTCTGAGCGCTGTATTTTCTACTCTCGTGATAGAGACATCAAAAAGTCCAGATATTACTTTGTTTTTAAATTTTAGAGATTGTTGGCCTAAAATTAATAAAACTAAGTACATAACAGCAGTAGAAGCAATGCCACTCCGAATACAGCCTTGGAAGGATGATATTATTCAATTTTGTCAGAATCTCCTTCAATCTCATCAACCACGGGACGATTATAAAGAGCTCTTGGATTTAGCTGTCATTTTTCTTGGATCTCTTCCACACGGACGTTCTTCAGTTTCTTTCCGTACTTCTGGTGCTGTACATCGTGCACGATGGATGGCTCGAGCAATATATTCTCTAAAAATTTGGATGTTCCAAGAGTAGTTTGGTAGACTGTAACCACGGCCTGCTTCATCTCGTGTTTCATTTGACGCACATTTCTGCAGCAAATTTGGCGATTTGTGTGTCTTTATAACTAAACATTACTTGCTCTCATGGTTTACAGCTAAGAATGCTTCCGTGGCAGCTCGAAGGGACCTTACACTACTCAAGGAACTTGCAATGCATGAAAATCATATGATTAAGGAAGTTGGTACAAAGGCAATGAATCGGCATTTATGGTATTTATCTGAGGTTGCAGTTGAGCTTGCGCTCTTTGATGACGGTGTAACGAATAGCGACAAACTCAAGATGGTCTCAAATATGAATACCGTGAAAGGATCTCCTAGGCCAACTCCACGTTTAACAGTTAATGCTGCAAGCAATGCTGTTTCCAGAAAACTTCCAGATTTTTTTACCTCGGCAACGAAGAAAATTTTCTACCATCTGGATATTAGTAGCGCATCTTTATCATTACCACCGAAAGAGTGGAGCGCCTCCGAAGAGTACAAACAAGGAAAGGACAGAGTAAAGAAACCTTTTGTGACAAATGACGCAGCTGAAAGAAGAGTAGCTTTAATTCAACAGTTTACATCAAAGGGCCGCACCAAGAACGAAGATCAATTTCAGTACATGATTCAGGTGGCAGAAGAACATCGGCGAACATAATGCGAAGGGGGCAGGCAAGATAAAACTTCAATGAAATAAATTTTTCTTTCAAGTTTTTATGTTTTTGCTAATTGTATAATCAATAAATATTAAATAATTTCTTTAAATAATTTAATTACCATTAACAATGTAATGTAGGGTAAATTTAAGGAAAATATTGTACTTTGTGAGGGATGCGCGACCCCTAAATACTTCGCGATTGAAATGAAACTTTGTCTATGTTCTTTTCTCATGCAGTGGAACAACTGAGCAACTGAGCAAAAATATTGGGGCATTTTAATTTTTATCCTTTATCCGCTGACGCACCCTAATATATATAGTATAAAAATAGATCCATTGGTTGTTTAATGAAACAAAAACTGCACTTGATGCACCTCGATAGCCTAAATCAATGCTTCTCAACTGGCTGAATGGTTCACTCAAGGGTAATGAGATCAGAATAAGGGTCAAGTATACAGAAGTAATTAGTTATTATTATTTATTTTAGTTTATTTTTTGTTTATGTTTTATTTAGTATAGCTGTAGTTTGTTGTATATTTAAGTCACAATAAATAATTTTACGTTTTCATTTAGTCATTTTGATCAAAGTTAAGGAAAAAACGACCTTGACACTCCAGATAGATATAAAAGATTTATAAAAAATAATTTAAACAAACATTTCACCACTAGGGCTTCTTCAGGGCTCATACACATAATTTAGTACGTTTTTGTCTTTTTCCAAACTGTCGTGAGAGAGCTGTTGTGAAAAACTTATAGGAGTGAACGATATTAGAAAACTTTGAGAAATATTGGTTAAAGTAATAGTGTTTTAATGAAATTGTGTTTTGTTACTGATGTTACAAAGTCAGATAGATACATTTTGTGTTGTAAGAATTACAAACTTTGCAATAATTTTGCTGCAAAACTGAACTAGGGTGACAAAGAAAACGGAATTTATAACAAACAATTATGGTAAAGTACATCGAACAAACTAATAACAAATCATTAACAATCAGTGGTTAAATACTCTTCAGCGCTCTTCCGTTATAACAGTTAACGGAGTGTTAGAGTTATAGTAAGTGCAAATATAAATAGTAACTTATAATAATGTTTTGTTTTTTTAATTTCGCGCAAAGCTACTCGAGAGCTATCTGCACTAGTCGTCCCTAATTTAGTAGTGTAAGACTAGAGGGAAGATAGCTAGTTATCACCACCCGCCGCCAACTCTTACCAACTTTTAAAAACAAATAGTGAGACTGACCGTTACATTATAACGCCCCCACGGCAGAAAGGGTGAGCATGTTTAGTGTAACGCGAATTCGAACCCGCGACCCTGAGATTACGAGTCGAATGCTTTAACCACCAAGCCATGCCGGGCCAACTCATAGTAATGTTTAATAATTTTCTTTTCTTATACTGTTTGTACTATAGCCCTCCTGTAGATGGCACTAGTAGTCTGTAATCTTTTGAACGTTCTATTTTATTTTGCGATAGTCTACTTAATGCTCTAAATGAAAATAAATGCTATTTACCTTTTAATAAAACATTCCACCTGCTAATTGGAAAGTCGATGTTAAATATCAGATCTTCTGTTAACCATGTTTAGGGTTAGATGATGAATTAACACTAATTACTGCAAAATAATAGAGCAATCGAAAATAAAAACGTGTTGATTCAGTATTTTAAAAATACAATAATACTCAGTCTGACCGATAATCCAGATGTCATGACGAATATAATGTATCACTTAGATTTAAATATGAGAAGAAAACAATGGAATGAAAAGAATTAGAATAGTCAGGTAACGTGTTAATGTTCCTACCCTTTCATTTGTAAATCTTGTTCACGTTTGCACGTAGATTGTGAGAAGTTAAACAAAAGACTTCATTTAGTTAACTAGATAATATGTATATACAGTACTGTGCAAAAATGTTAGTACAAAAGAATGTTTTGTCATTCTTTCCATTTTATGAACTAATTCTTCCATGTCATCAAATAATGTAAACTTCAACGCTATGGTAATGCTTCACTGATTCATGTTGACGACTGAACGATCTAGGGTGAGAATACTTATACCAAGAGCACATCATGAGGGGTCTGCTGAAATGAACATACAGATCAGATTTAGGGTTTGAAATAACTGTCATGGTATTCCACGTAGTGTCTTAACTGTATAGAAAGAAGCTAGCAAGGAGTTGGCATATGGTACCGGTATATACCAGAAGAATTCAATTTTATAGCACTCCACAAATAAACCTTGATAAAAACATGTATATTAAGTTATGTTGTCATATCTCGGCCCAAAACGTGTAGAGAATTGTCAGTGAAACAGAGATTTCGTATAAAAGCTTTGTGTTATGCTGCTTGGACTTTCTGACAAATTACTGCCGGCTTGAAATGCTTTCCAAATACTGTTAAGTACACTTTAGATTGTGAGACCGAGACAGGTAAGTTTGAAAATAGGAAAGGAAGAGGCAGAACATCTGAACTCAATGATACTGATGTTAAGTATCTTTGTTTATGAGGTTTTCGGGACAGAAGGAAGACTGTCACTGATCTCAACATGAGATAAACAATCAGGTACTAAATGACAGAAAAGCGTCCAGATCTACAGTATCAGGAATACTTAATGACAATGGAATATTTGGTTATACAACAGTTAAAAACCTTTACTTCTATCGCGAAATATTATCAAGAGACTGAAATTTGTTACAAAAGTACAAAAACTGGAATGCTGATGATTAAACAACGGACAGATGAGTCCAATTTTGAAATATTTGATTCAGAGAGTAGATTGTACGTCCGGCATAAGAAAGGTGAAAGATATTTACCTCAATGCATAATACTCACCTTAAAGCATGAAGGAGGCAGTGTGATGGTTTGAGAATGCTTTTTCTGTTGATACGACAGGAGATATTTACTAAACAGATGGAATAATGGACCAGTACAAATACCATCAGATACTGATCCATCATGGTATATCAAGTGGTGTCCTTATTATCGGTAAAGGATTCTACTACCAAGAAGATAATGAGTCCAATTTTATAATCCTTGAAGTGAGTCCTCTGTAGATGAAGATAATAAAAATAGGTATGATGCAAAAATATAACATATTCTTGAAATCCCGTATAAACATAGGCGCACTGTGATGAATGAAAGACACCACATTTTATACAAACCCGTGAAAAACACACAAAAAAAACACGAAAATAAACTGTGGCGGCACCTATTGGGAATAAAAGGAGTAGTAAATTTCATTTCCTCAATAATAAATTATGAGCTGGACAAGGCTTAGGAATTAACAAGTTTGGCTGTGCATCAGAAGTATAGGCTCAATCTGCGATATGCCTCTGGATATGCACCGTACTTTCAGTCGTAGAGTCGTTACGACTATGAAAGTCAATTATCCAAAATAATCGATTGAATGGTGACTACTGTTTACTTGCTACCGTTCTTCAAGTCAGCAGTTTTTCCATTTATCGTATAAAAAATAAAATGGTAGTGAACTTGCACAGTTCAAAAGTTTCTTGTAAAACAAAGAATACTGGCACCTCAGACAAGTACCAGTTGTGATTAAAAGAGGCCGTTTTTCACTTAGCGATGTACTTATAATTGTCTGTTTTTGAATTTCGCGCAAAGCTAATCGAGAGCCATCTGCGCTAGTCGTCCCTAATTTAGCAGTGTAAGGCTAAAGGGAAGGCAGCTAGTCATCATCACCCATCGCTAACTCTTGGGCTACTCTTTTACCAACGAATAGTGGGATTGACCGTAACATTATAACGCTCTCACGGATGAAAGGGTGAGCATGTTTGATGTGATGAGGATTAGAACCCGCGACCCTCAGATTGCGAGTCGCACGCCTTAACATACTTGGCCATGCTTACTGCTTTCCGCACCAGTGTTAAAGAGAAAAGATTACTGGATGCAACAAGAACGCAATTTCGAGTATAATAGAAACAGCCGAAAATTACACTCATTTCTTCAATTTATCAACAACATACGTATATATAAATATATAAAACAATAACTTTGAGATCTCTCCAACAATGAATATGAGTTATATACGAGAAACAGGAAGCGCATTCGAAGTTAACTTTATATGGATGCTTTACTAAACCTTTTAACAACCGGTTTCCTGACGTAACTTTCCACTTCTGGTAGGTCGAAATTAATTATAACACAAAATCCTGTACTTGTAAGCCTTATTCATAAATAAAAGTACAAGCAGGATCCAACTTCTGTTAACTAACTGTATTCATAATTGTGTCCAAAAATTTTATTTCATGTTTATTAGAAATACGCCATTAAAATATTTAATATGTCTATGAACAATAACATCTCTATGTACAGCCTGTCTCCCAGTGGTACGTCTGAGGACTTATACTGCTAGAAACCGAGTTTCGATACCCGTCGAGTTCGGATCTCCGTCACACCAAACATACTTGTCCTTTCAGCCGTAGGAGCGTTATAATATTGCGGCCATTGGTAAAAGAGTAGCCCAAGAGTTGGCAGTGATGACTAGATGCCTTCTCTCTAGTATTACACTGCTAAATTAGGGACAGCTCTAGCGCAGATAGCCCTCGTGTAGCTTTGTGTTTAACAAAAAAAACATCGTTTACAGTGCTGTCTTGTATTTAAAGCGTCATCACACATAACGTCATCTCCACGAATGATTAAACTACTTGTCCATGACAGGTATTTGTAAAAGTATATTCCGTTCTACTTGTAAGTTAAAAACTAGAAAACGTTTTATTTTAATAAAACACTCGTTTATTTTTAATTTCGCGCAAAGTTACGCGAGAGCTATTTGCGCTAACCGTTCCTAACTCAGCAGTGTTAGACTAGAGAGAATTAAGCTAGTCATCACAACCCACCGCCAACTTTTGGGATACTCTTTTACCAACGAATAGTGGGATTGACCGTCACATTATAACGTCCCCACGGCTGAAAGAGCGAGCATGTTTAGTGTGACGGGGATTCGTTTTACACTGCTAAATTAGGGACAGCTAGCGCAAATAGCTCTCGTGTAGCTTTGATCGAAATTTAAAACAAACCGATCATTGTGATACCTGACGTTGCAGAGAACGTGGGTAGAGGTAGTGTCCTCAGAAAACAATTTTGAAAATGACAATCCTGATTAGATACAATTCACAATTTGTAATTCAACTAAAAGTGAACGATGAATACCGAACAAATGTGACAAAAAATCCTGTGTTTAGATATTACAGAATCTTAAAGGCATATTTTTGTAGCAGGATATTAAAACACGTCGTTGATTGAATGTATTTAGAAGCAGACTCTATATCAGTGGTTGTGAACCATTTTTCGTTCGCAGATCACCTATCTGTTGTTTTCTCGTCGAACCACGTCGCTCTCTATACAATAAACTGCAATCTTTCCACGGACCACATCAAGTAAGTTTGAACTGCAGCTTTAGAACGAGTCTCCTTATAAAACTTTCTAACAATGCATTCTAATGATATTAAAAAGTTTATGTACATAAGTCAAAGACGTAATAAACGTGCTAGGAAATTCTGACAGTTAATGATGCAATAATGGTATGCGCAGGTTATTCAGAAATTTTCAAAATTATCATGAAATTAAACAGTTTTCATAAATTCAAGGTAACTAAAACTAACACTAGACGGCGTGTGTAATAACTCTAATAGTTGCTTTTTTTTTTAATTTCGCGCAAAGCTACACGACGACTATCTGTGCTAGCCGTCCCTAATTTAGCAGTGTAAGGCTAAAAGGAAGGCAGCTAGTCATCACCACCCACCACCAACTCTTGAGCTACTCTTTTACCAACAAATAGTGGGATTGACTGTGACATTATAACGCCCCCACGGCTGAGAAGGCAAGCATGTTTGGTGCGACCGGGATTCGAACCCGTGACCCTCAGATTACGAGTCTAACGTCTTAACTTGGCCATGCCGGGCCTTCTAATAATTGCAATAATTCATAGCATGTAGCAGCAATCTCGGACTAATACACCAAATTTAATCATAACAGGGCTTGTTTCTGATAAATCTCCAGAACAGTGCGTGAAAAGCGAGTGTAGAATAAACAACCTAAGCTTAAATTGTATATAACATATGTTTTAATATAACTGGTTAAAACGACATTGTGTTTACAATCCATCAAATCGTTCAACATTACAGCATATTTTGTACAGAAAAGATATACAGAGAAATAAATAACCAAGTTTTTATACACTCTTTGCAATAAAACATACTTTTTTTGTACACATTAACTGCTGAAATGACACAAACAATAAACTGGATGAAATCTCTTTATTGTGACACAAACAATAAACTGGATGATATCTTTACTGTGACGCAACAATAAAGTGGATGAAACCTTTATTGTGACACAACAATAAACTCGGTAAAATCTTTGTTGTGACAACAATAAACTGGATGAAATCTTTATTCTAACACAACAATAAAATGGATGAAATGTTTATTGTAACACTTGGAATGGCGAGGCTTAACTGAGAGGCATCCTCAAGCACAGGTATCACACTAGAAACTGCACCAACCATTTGAAAACAACAAAAATACCTTTAATGTTTAAATAGATAATCCAAAAGAAGGAAAAGACTTGTTTACCCAATTTGTTAAAAAATATGTTTTAATTAATTATTATTCTTCACATAATCTTTGACAATTAATTATGTAACTTTTTGCCAAATCCTAACTTACAGATAAAATTACTTATGAAATTCATAGTTAGTATGAAATTGATCTCGGAGGTTGTGAATAGTTAAAACCCAGTGAAGCCTGACTCTGAGGAGTCTCGAAATGCATATGTCTTGTGAAGGAATGATATGACCTGAGTTATGAGATTTGAAGGCTCGAACTCGAATCAGCTCTTGGTAACTGACGTTTTCAACTCTCTTCAATTGATATCAATGTAAAAAAACTAATTATTACATGGTTAAACAGTGCCACAAATATCTTTTTGGTTTTTTTAAATAAAACTTTCCCCAGCAAGTCGTTTTCACATAAAATCCTTTTTGTTAAACTTGTGACTAGTTTCTGTAATATAACCACATATTTTTTTTCAAAATTTCTATTATAACGTTTCCCAAGCATAATAGACAAAAATCAACATTTTTATTTCAAACGCTAAGTTACGAAATTGAGTATACCTTAATTTTTTAGGACTAATTAGGTTCTGGTAAAATTACATTTTTAAAAGTCAAATCTTGTACGGTCTCCCGCTGGTACAGCGGTAAATCTACGAATATACAACGCTATAAATCAGGGGTTCGATTTCCCTCGGTGGATTCAGCAGATAGCCCGATGTGGCTTTGCTATACGAAAACGCAAATCTTGTACGCAGTTATTCTTAAGCAAAAGTGGTATGTGTTACTTAGATTTGCTTGCGAAAATATTGTATCAAGACATTTTTCGAAATTAAACTAGAAAGTATAAAAAAATAAATATGTTTTAAGTGATTCCTGGTTAGAGAAGTTTACGATGCAAGAAATAAAAATACTCCCCCCGGATCAAGTTATTAAGTAATTAGAGATTTATTGTATATACAGTAACAACAAGGAATCAGTTAACATATGTGGTTAGTCAGACGAACATGTAGCCATCGGCTACCGGAACTTGATTTGTCAGATAAAGTTGTAGCTATCGGTTGTACAAGTCTTATCATCCAAACCATTATTTGGCAACAGTTAGTGCATATATGTGTTCGCTTATAGCTGATGAACTGCTAGACTAATTATTACCGAACCTAGATATCTCCACCTGTCCCTCCCTGTGAGTGAATTAGTGAGGTCGGCTTACCGTTCTGAACCTTCTCCCTGTCAAGTCAACCCTGTCGCCCATTCTTACATAACACCCCTCACTCCGTAAATAATATTGACTTCATTCAAATAGTAATACATGATTGGTTAGGCTCATTTTGTATGGTTCAGAATGGCAAGCCTTGCACAATATAACTGCCAACAAAAACAAGACCTTTTCTCGCATTCAACGTTCGTCAGTTACCAAGATACTAGTTAGTTTATCTATAAAGAAGCGTAGTGTTTAGCCCCATTATTTTGAATGGAATGACTTGATGAATTTTATATTTGTAAGTTTTGATTTAATTAAAAGGGTCTCACCAAATGTTGAGAAACCCTCATTGAATGTTAGGTCAGAGGAAATGAGCTGCACTTGGTTCATGTGTGTGTATATATATATATACTCTCTGCACATGATCTAATATTAACATCTTAAATACTTAAATAAACAAAAGAACAAATAAATAATATCGACCGTGCTCTTTTAGTCGTTCCTTAGCGGATTCCAGTCTCAAATTGTTCTAAAAAGATAATATACTAACAAATATCAGGGTGCAATCCAACACACTGAAAATATAACACTGAACATTTGACATGTCATATATCTATATAAATGTAAACACGCATAAAAAACTTCGTTATTCCTCGCTGTATTAAATACAACGATGTAAGCTTATTGAGTTAATTGCTTGCAGGTGGTTATTTAAGATCAACTGAATGTGACCGTCCGAAAAAACAAACAAACAACAACCTGTAGTAATCATAAGTTATTCACCAAATGATAACCATTTAAAGGAAGGTTTACCCGCGATAAAACTAATGCAACCTTGAATTCATTTCTTGAACTAGAACCGGTAATCTGTACAGAAGAAAATCTGAAAGGTTATCATACAATTCTTAAGAAGACAGCGAAATAAATGTAATTCTAAAATCAACCACTAGATGACGCAACACTTTGGTCGTACAGATTTGCTGAAATAAATCACAAGAAAAGAAAATTATTTTTCCTTTTGCATGAAATGTTTAAAATGAGGTGAGTACGAACGATATCAGATTAACTACAATTTGGTGGATACAGGCTAGTGAGTTAAAAACAATTTTTATGAGTCGTATTATATAAATAAGTACTTAGACAATTCAACAGTTCTCAGTGGTTTACTTTCTATTTTTCTTCAGACCACATACCATTACCACCGAAGATATACATTTCACCGGGAACTGTCTTGGCATTCTATCCTCAAATAGTGAATATCATAACCACGCATGGCTTAACAAAGTCAAACCTCTTAAGCGTGATCAACTATTCACAAATCCCATTCATGAGACACCTTCCGTGGACTTCTCTTCATTTCTCACGTTTTGTACAGCATTAATACAAACTCTCTCTTGTTCACACTTATACGTACACAAGCTAACAAGAAACAGAGGAAGGTTTAGGGACACGTGGAAGTGCTAACGTGAACGTGTTACCTTTTCATGTTGTCAGTAGTTAAAAACATTAAAAAGTAACGCAAATAATGTACAGGCGGCGTACACTCCTAATGCCACCCACCACAGTAAGTGTTCGTGCAATTTCTGCTCGAAGTTCTTTAAAACAAGAAGACCTATTGTGAGACCTGCTAAAGCACCCGTGAGATGTGCCACATAAGACACCGGAGGACCTTGTTGTTCTGCTGCGTAGCGACCGTAGATGGCGAACCCCACGTCGGCACTGGCTGTGGAGAAAGACGAGAAACCTAAATTAAAACTCCGAGAGTAAACTAAAAACACGACTACTAAAACTACAGAAAACGCAATTCTTTCACGGGTTCAACTCTCGAGAAAAACGTTTACTGAAGCAAGATAAGCAGATAAATTATCTTTCTGACATCCGGGTGACTTTTATAAATACACAAACATTTATTTCAACTGAGGTTATTCGGGTTTCCAGCTATATTTAGCGCTTCTCTTGGGTTTTCTTCTCCTCTGGATGAGATAAACTGTACCAATGAACGTGAGCTTAAAAGTATTTATATTTCTGTAATTGTTGGAATCATATATTTACATATAATTTAGTTTCATATATTTTAGTGGATATTGAGGGCTGCCGACTACTATATAAGTGAACTTTCTCAGTCGCCAAAAAGACGCCGTCAAAAATAAGATAAAATCATGCTGTTGTTTTTTTGTTAAACACAAAGCTACACAATAATCTATCTGTGCTGTATCCACCGGAGTTATCGAAACCCAGTATTTAGCGCTATAATATAAGCCTCCAAGCTTACCACTTTGCCATTGGTGGGCATGACAGAGTCGGTTTTGTTTAATTTGAATTTCGCGCAAAGCTACTCGAGGGCTATCTAAGCAAGCCACCCTAATTTAACAGTGTAAGACTAGCGGAAAGGCAGACAGTCACACCACCTACCGTCAACTCTTGGGCTACTCTTTTACCAACGAATAGTGGGATTGACCGTCACATTATAACGCCTCCATGGATGAAAGAGCGAGCATGTTTGGTGTGACGGGGATTCGAACCCGCGACCCTCAGATTACGAGTCGAGAGCCTTAACCACCTGGCCATGCCAGGGCCTGACAAACTCAGACAGACCTCACTTAAATTGTCAGTAAGAAAAGAATCAACAGGAATATGAAACTTCAGTCATACTTTTTTGTTTTTTCTTATTGGTCAACACAAAAAACACACGAACTTATTTGTTAACAACAATATGATTAAAATGTAATCAGATTTTTAATATTTCAGCTAAAACAAATTTAAATAATTCTCATAAAGTAACGAAAATCGCCCATCAGTTTGTTTTCTATAAACATCAAGCACCAGACGATAAGTCCTGTGATCTAAAGTACAAACTTAGCACACACTTGTAAGTAAACATTTGATATAAACTGTTTCATACTTCATGTTCAACACATATTTCTTTCATATGAATTATTGTCACCACAAACAGCAGGGGCCGGTTAACGTTGATGGTTTTGAAAATGTTTTTGAGGGGAATTACTCCTGATTTATGTTTGTTAGGGACAATGTTTCATATCTGAAAAGCTACTCACTTACTATACGACCCGGCATGGCCACATGGTTAAGGCACTCGACTCGTAATCCGAGGGTCGCCAGTTCGACTTCCCCGGCGCACTAAATATTCTCGCCCTTTTAGCTGTGGGGGCATTATAACGTGACGGTCAATCCCACTATGAGTTGGTAAAACAGTATCCCAAGAGTTGGCGGTGGGTGGTGATGACTAGCTGCCTTCCGTGTAGTTTTACACTGCAAAATTAGGGACAGATAGCGCAGATAGCTTTCGTGTACCTTTGCGTGAAATTCAAACCAAACTTACTCACATAGTGGGAATTTAGGGGTGGTTACAAACTTTAGTTGCTACCCACCACTACATAATTAAAATGAAATGACTCCTAATTTTGGGGGATTTTAGATTATAACGAGGAAAACGAATTTTGATATTCGTTTAGTTATGAGAATATTTGGAAATGAGATGAATTTAGAAGAATTTTAATCTGAAGAATTAACTTGTCATTATGTTATTTATAATACTATGAAACGCGGTCCTGGTAGAGATTCCATTGGTTAGTTGTTATTTGTAATCTAATAGAGAAATAACTAATGTGCAGAAAAAATATTGATGCAATTTATAATGGAACATTAACTTGGAGAAACCGTGTTGAATATTTAGTAAAAAAGAAATTTGGGGCGAGGTTAAATATGTTAAAAATGATTTTTAAATAAAATGGATATATGGGGCTACAATAATTACAATTTATAAAGTATACATGAGATCTAACAGATTAGGCAGGGATGACCTTGTTTACTATAACTGTTGATAATTATTTTAGTCACGATATAAAATGGTTTGATATTAGCGACCAGGTCACCTAATCAACACGCTCCCTAAAGTTCTTCACAAACAACTTTCTATGCTCACCATTTTAGAAGGATTAAGTATCATTGTTAAGTATTAACAAAGAAAGAAAATATTTATTGTTATTACAAAATTTAAAATTAAAAACAAATTTTGGAAGAATTAACATGTATAATTTATCCTGTTATTAAATTCATAATGTTGAGTTTGAATTAATTAATATTTTTATTATTTTAAACTTTCTTTATAAATTACTTTATTTCTATTTTAGTTTACTTATTATTTCTTATCCTACATAACTTACAGAGGTTTATTTTAATATAACTTAATTTTATATCAATGTATAAATCAACTTTAATTTATTTTATGTCAGGTATCTTTCATAGAAATATTGATAACATTCAGGGTTTTGGTTTGTTTTGAATTTCGCGCAAAACTACTCGAGGGCTATCTGCGGTAGCCGTCCCTAATTTAGCAGTGTAAGACTAGAGAGAAGGCAGCTAGTCATCATCACCAATCGCCAACTATTGGGCTACCCTTTTACCAACGAATAGTGGGATTAACCGTCACATTATAACGCCCTCAAAAAAAAAGGGCGAGCATGGTTGGTGTGACGGGGATTCGAACCCGCGACCCTCGGATTACGAATCGAATGCCTTAACCACCTGTCCATGCCGGGGCCTATATTAAGGGAAAAATGAGGTAGACAATAAAACCAAACAAGAAAGATATACGGATGGAGAAAGCAAATCCTTTCATACACCTTGACTCGAAGAAGTCAGAATTCAATCTTGAGTTAAGGTATTTGTAACTGGTTGTTAATTAGTTTGTTAATCTTCTTTATCTTTTCTGCTTTCAGTGAGTAGTTCCAAATTCTGCTGGTGTCTAGACCCTGATCTCGATTAAGACTTGGCTGCTTTACAGAAAGATAAAAAAAAGACATAAAACTTTCTCAAATGTCAACCACACTGCCTAACGTACCGTTCCAAGACGCCTGGCATCGATATTACATGTTTAACATCAGAATGTTGATATATCAAAAGGTCTTCGACCACTTCCGTGAATATATATCGTCCAGAAAACCATCGATTAGTTTGAAGACTGAGCCGACTGTAACAACACAAAGGTTCGTAAGACGCATGTTATTGCGGTTGAGAGTATATGACTCAATCTCAAAGTTGGTATCTTGCTGTTACAGGAGATAACAATCGAAAGATGGTGTTTGCCTGCTTGCGTTGTATGCGATGATTTTCCTTGTCCAGATGTTCAAGAAACTGTACAAATTGGTTTAAAAATGGTTGCACGTTCTGCTGGTGATACTTGAAGCACTTATAACCAATTCGAAAAGAAAAACACTCAGAGAATGTCCAGCTATCATTCTTCGCATGAGTGAAATACCCAAACACAGTGAATAACTTCAAAGTAACGAGTGTAACAAGACTCTATAAGACCACTATAGCCCAATAGCTGGCAGCGATTCATTTTGACTAGCTACTCTTCTTCTGGCTACTGGTTCAAAATCATAACCAGGATCGGCTATAACTGGACCGTACTGAAGCCCTTTAATTTTGTATGTGTTTGTGAAATTTATATTTTATAATATATGTAATAATTTTCATTTAATGCCATATAAAATAGGATTAACATTAATAATATTAAAAAATAACAACACTCAGAAATGTTAAGACCTTGAAATTTATTTCAAGAGAACAGACTTACCAATAAGAAAAATGCCAACTAATCTCATGAAGCCAAATTCCATCTGGTTGTAGTTCTGAAAGGAAAAAGACTGTCTTAGCAGAGACAAAAAGAAAAGTAAAATTTTGTTATCATAGCACAAAAACAAAGAAAACAGTATGTCAAGTCACAGAAGTGAAGTGGAGTTGACATCCAATAATATAAACCTGAACACTGTATTGTTTGTGTAAAGCTACTCCATGGCTGCCCACGCCAGCTAGCCCTAATTGTGAAGTGACGGACCAGAGGGAATGCAACTACTTAACACAACCCACCACCAACTCTTGGGCTTCTCTTTACCAACGAGTATTGACGTTGTAGACAGCATGTTTGGTGATGGGATTCGAACTCAGGCCCCCGCATGTTGCGAATCAAGTGCCTTAACCACAAGGCTCTGATCTGTACCAATGATTAACTTGGTAACCGTTACAAATGCTTCATGTTTGCGCGACCATAATGACAAGCACACTTAACATCTTATCAAGTAGAAATGTGACTAGTAAACAAAAGTGTGGCACATCTCAGGTTGTGAAATAAATGTGTTTTCTTAACATTCTGTTCTTCAGTAATTATACTTGCAGAAAAATAGGTGAAACAGGTACTCACCAAAAGGACGTTGGCGAGATGAGCAGCTAAAAGAGCGTAAACGCCACCTGATGCTCCGACCAGATACACATCGGTGTCGAACACGGATGTTCCGAGAGAACCTTAACCAACAGAAGAGAGAACGTTAATTCAGTATATATTACAGCAACGAACAACACGTTAATTAAAAATAAAATAGCCACCAGATGCGCCCTCAAAGTGTCATGTCTACGTGAAGACAAGATTATTGTCTTCATATTAACATGTGTGTGTTTTTAACAGCATATCTCAAAATAAAACAAAATGGAAACCTCAATAGCCGCGACACTTGAAATTCTTTCAGACAGGGTTAGAATAAATTAATCTTTGAAGCCTTTGTTTCCCTTATTATTGCCTACATAGTTGTGTGTGCCAACAATACTAAGCCTTGAGCGTACGTATGTCCAATTAGATTTTATTACCTGCTATCAAAACCAAGTCTTACTGACTGCCCAACTTTGTCTAAATTCTGGTGTTTGAATAGAATCTTAGCTTTCATCATTACAGCTTTCTTGGTTTGTTTTGGATTTCGCGTAAAGCTACACGAGGGCTATTTGCTCTAGACGTCCCTAATCTAGCATTGTAAGACTAGAGAGAAGGCAGCTAGTTATCACCACCCACCGCCAACTCTTGGGCTGCTCTATTACCAACGAATGGGACTGGCCGTCACATTATAATGCCCCCACAGCTGAAAGGGCGAGCATGTTTGGTGTGACGGGGATTCGAACCCGCAACCCTCAGCTTACGAGTCGAACGCCATAACACACCTGGCCGATCTGTAGAGAATGAAATAAACATTACTTTTGTGTTGCTTTAATACGAACGTCCTCAATATGGGCGTCCTTAATACGGGCGTCCTCGTCATCCCTACATAGAGTTCTTGTACCATCTTCGATAAAAATAAATTAGTTTGGTTTGTTTTGAATTTCGTGCAAAGCTACATCAGGGCTATATGCGTTAGTCATCCCTAATTTAGCAGTGTAAGACTAGAGGGAAGGAAATTAGTCATCACCACCCATCGCCAACTCTTGGACTACTTATTTATCAAAGAACAGGGGACTGACCGTCACATTATAACGTGCCCACGCCTGAAAGGGCAGGGCTAGCATGTTTGGTGTGATGGAGATTCGAACTCGCGATCCTCAGATTGTGAGTCAAGTGCCCCCTATCCACCTGGCCATAAAAACAACATTTCCTGATCGCACTTTAAAGGACGTTTACAATTATCACTGTATTCAATTATTATGATTTTGCGGTAACAAAACAGCAAAAACACAGACTCGAACTACTGTCTGTATACAGTTTTATATAGATGCTTTACTTTCGCACCTCAAACTATAGGAACTTGTAAACGTTTCACAGAACGAAGGTCAATTATCCAATTGTTAACACTATTAATTATGAGGTCGAATAAGTAAGTGAGTCAGGTAAAAGAAAGATAGCAATAGGTGAGTCAAGCAAGAGAAAGACATCAATAGGCGGGTCAAGAGAGAGACAGACAACGATAGCTTGGGCAAGTAAGAATCAGAGAACAAACGCGTAGAAAACAAATATACATCTTGGTGGAGATGTACCGAGACCAAAAGTACTAACAAAAGAATAGGCGTGTGTGTGTTTTTAACAGCATATCTCAAAATAAGACAAAAGGGAAACCTTAATAGCCGCGACACTTGAAATTCTTTCAGACAGGGTTAGAATAAATTAATCTTTGAAGCCTTTGTTTCCCTTATTATTGCCTACATAGTTGTGTGTGCCAGCAATACTAAGCCTTGAGCGTACGTATGTCCAATTAGATTTTATTACTCATCATGACCTCTCCCAGATCACCCTCAAACAAAAATTACTTAAAGCAATATTAGAGTAAATTAATTTATGATACTTGGGTGTGTTCAAATACATCAATCGAAAGGATTTGACTTCTTGAGTCGAAAATTAAAATTAGATCTTAAATCGGTGGAGAGGTGTTGGAGCTATGAGCTAAATGTTTGTATTTGAAAAAAAAACAAAAAAACTCGCGTTCTATGAACCGCTGACATGCGGCCAATAAATCCCACATCCATTTCTAACACACCAATATTAGGTTTAAAGCCCCCTGACTCTACAGTTTATATTTTTTTTAGCTCTTAATCCACGTCTGTCTTCCCAGAGCTGTACCTTAGTCGTGGCCCCACCACCCACCTACACAAACCTATTTTTGCACGCATTAGCGGGGGAAGTCCTTAATATTGCTAGCACTGGATTTGGCTAATATAAGTAACAGATATATGTGACCAACCAATGATAGATTTTGACCACAAATATTATTTCTTCATTGGTCACAAAGTTTTAAAAAATAATATGTGAATTACACGTTTCATAGGAGACTTTAAAACCTTTTTTTAAATATTGAAATGACACAATTACATTGTGAATCAACATTCAAACACAAATAATATCTAACGAATTCCAGTTGAGAATGTCCAATGTAGTTAGTGTAGTTATTTAATTACTTCAGAACATCTGTTATTTCTCTGCACTCTAGGTTATTTTCCAGCCTTTGAGACTTGAACTTTAACACCTGCTAAAAAATAGTAAACTATTCGAAGTTAAAAACTAATTTTTGTACTCTTCCTTTAACGCTGCTTTCAAAAACAGTGTTGGATAGAACTTTTAAACAATACGTTAACTTGATTGTTCTTTATTATGCCTTAATTACAGGGATTATTTTACATTGTTAGATTAGTATACGGGTTAGGACTAACCTAAATCTCTTTGAATAACTGAAGTACTTTTGGGTTTACCGACGAGAGTACTCAGCTCATCAAACAATGCATTATAAATTTCGAAAGCAACCACGTAAGGACAGTATATTTAATTGGATATACTTATTTCATTTTTGAATCTTATTTTTGATCTAGGCTCGTGGTTCATATTGGTCGGAGGATAATATTCACCTAATATTTTTGTAGCCCTAGTTTTTAAGCTTCTCACAAGGATAAACCGTCATTTTAGCATTATCAACCATACTTATAAAAATGGCTTCTAGGGACGCTGTCAACAAGTTATTTGTTTGTTTTATTATTAAGTAGAGTGTGTGTGTGTGTTTTCTTATAGTAAAGCCACATCGGGCTATCTGCTGAGTTCACCGAGGAATTCGAACCCTGATTTTAGCGTTGTAAATCCATAGACTTACTGTTGTACCAGTGGGAGACATGTTATGTAGAAAGCAACACAAATGGGCTAGCTGTACTCTGCCCACTGCGGATAATGAAACCCGATGAGTCACCGAGGGGTGTGTGTGAGGTGGAGAGAGAAGTTCTTATACACCCACTTCCTTCGTTTCATAAATAAACACAATGCTTGATTAGATCATATTTTTAGTAACGTGTATAATTTTGGTTTAGCCATAAATAATAATCAATCAAATAACTTTCCTCACATACAGTAGATGTATTTGTTTGTTTTGGAATTTCGCACAAAGCTACTCGAGGGCTATCTGTGCTAGCCGTCCCTAATTTAGCAGTGTAAGACTAGAGGGAAGGCAGCTAGTCATCACCACCCACCGCCAACTCTTGGGCTACTCTTTTACCAACGAATAGTGGGATTGACCGTCACATTATACCCTCCCACGGCTGGGAGGGCGAGCATGTTTAGCGCGACGCGGGCGCGAACCCGCGACCCTCGGACAGTAGATGTAATACTGAAAACGATCAACGTAGGTTATTAATAAAATAAATTCACTTAGAAACAACAATTTAAAAGTGGGCGCATAATATATCTATAATACACCTTTATTATTTTTGTTTGAAATTAAATACAAAGCTACACAATGGGCTATTTGTACTCTGCCTACCAAAGGTATTGAAACCCGGTTTCATGCGGTGTGAATCCGCAGACAAAGCGCTGTGCCACTGAGGGAAATTATATCAGTAAACGTGGGTCAAGAAACTCGAAGACGGTTCGAATGGAAATGTGCCAACAAAATTCTTAGAAGACTAAATATAGCTTTCTCTGTCGAAATGACCCGTTACTTTGCATATTGTCTAATTTAATTAGTAATTACTAAAATATATAAATTAATTAATTAATTTGCTTCTTCTTGTACTTACGAAATATTCTTCAAAAGAAATCTATTTGTTATAATCACGCTAGGAGCGAAGTATGAAATAGAAAACACAAAAACCAAAAATGTCTTCAAAATCTTAATATTAGGCAAAACATACCACACGTGGGTGTAACAGAAAATTAAGGCGTTTAGTACGTGTCGCCTACGTCACATCGCACACCATCCGTTTCTACGGTAATCGTCACCAGATCTAATTCGTCTACTCTGTAAACAAACAGTTGTGTACTTTTATAATTTCTTACACGTCTTATGTAGTTTTATTAACAAAAAAGTTTTGTACGTATCTGTAGCAGCTTCTAATAAAATAAATGTTATTTTAATTTTAGTGCTGGCATGTATAAATATTTAACTGATGGAGATCCACCTAAGTTGCTTGTTCACCGAACTGTTGTTTGTAGATCCAAGAGTTTACTGGTAATAGGCTCGCGTGTTTAAACTATTGCATTTAACTCCAGCAACTACTGCCAGGGTTTCTTATGTGTTTTACTCTAAACATATGAGAGACTCCACATAATATTTGTGGTCACAAATCTAACTCCTCCATTTTGTGAATAATGTTTTTGTTGATTAAACACTCACCTGATGACGTAAAATTAGAAACGTGTCACGTTCTGCTGTTGAAGCTTAACTGATTAAACCATCTTCCCCCACCCTACCCTTCTCAGTTTACTTCTTCAGATTATTTTTATTTGTCTAATTTAAAAGAGAAATAATATATAGAATACTTTCACAAGTTTCTTAGTAAGTGGACATTATAGTGAAGATCATATCAAACTGAACAGATGAACGAGAGGTGCTAACAATATAAAGTAAAAAACTAGGACAAACAGCTTGTGGGTTATGTACAGATAATAAGGAAGAATAACAGACACGTTTACAGGTTATCCCCTAAAGCGTGATAGTATTGAACTAACGAGCAGATGTTGAAAAAGTAGCAAAATCTTTGTCGCGTAAAAGCGAAATGTTTGTTGATCCAAGTTACCTTTAACCTAACCCTAATACAACAAGTTACAACGAACGGTAGCTTGACCATGTTTTATCTATTAGTTCCCAGGTGGATAGCTATGCTCAAATCAATCATAAGGATATGCAGTAAAGTGAAAAGTTCTTGGGAAAACTCACCTGCTAGAACTCCTGCCATGTATACGGTTCCTATTCTAAGAGATCCATGGACCATCTCTAGAGGGAGACCTACTAGTACTTGAACCAATAAGTTGAAGAGAAGATGAATCCACCTGAAACAAACAAATCAGTGACTTTCTGAACATCAGTATATGGAGAATTCCGTGTGATCTGTTATAAATAGTCATTCAGAACTTAGGCTATCTTCGAAGAAAATATATCTTCTTCTTTCGATTTTTCTTATTTGTTAGATTACAGAAAATCTTCTTCGTTGCTACTTTACTGATTAACAAAACCAAAAAAACAATTGTTTGATTCGTGACAGAGTCAAAATACTAGGACCTACACATCAACGTCAGTTCTGCACTGATTGCTGGAGGTGGTGTAATGGTGTGGGAAAGCTATTTTAACAAGGTATAATATTTTGATTTCTGAAATGCAAGGGCTTTTCCAAAACAATTATGCAATGATCCATTGTATTTTTATTGTTCGAAGGTGGTTCGACACGTGAAACAGTGACCTCAGTCGCTCTTTTTGACCAGGACAACAACTGAGCGTCCTTGGAACGAAAGTGAAAGTCGCAGTTGGCCATTATAATCCTTTCCCCACATTTTTCGACAAATGGGTTTCAATGAACAATTATGTAATACTTTCTAACATAAAAGCTACTAACTTTTTCCTATAAAAATAAGAATTAATATTAATCAATATTAATTACGAGTGACAGGCAAAAAAAACCTCTTTGAGCTTTGAACACTCTGCCTTAGTTCAGTATCCTCGTAACCGGTCATGTTTTCGGCCGTCCTTACTATCCATCAGCTTGGGGTATTGCAGAGTTTATACCATTACCGTTACGAAAGATTATTTAACCGTATCTCATATTTGTTTGTTATTAAGCACAAAGCAACAAATGGGCTGTAAGTGGCCACTACGACTATCAAAACCCGATTTTAAGCATTCTACGTATCTAAACTACCCCCCCCTCCAGTGGCACAGCAGCATGTCTGGAATTACAACGCCAGAAACTGGGTTTCGATATGTGAGGTGGGAAGAGTACAGATAGCCCATTGAATAGCTTTGTGCTTAGTTACAAACAAAAAAAATTTACCAGTGAATCAATAAGGGAACATTTAATAGCAGCGAGGCCTAATAAATAATTGAAGTATTACTTTAATCGAGATTTTTTGTGTTTTTCTAAGGAAACTGTTTGATTCAGTTTATTATGGGTCCGACATGGCCAGGTGTACTCGACTCATAATCCGAGGATTGCGAGTTCGAATCCCCGTCATACCAAACATAATCGCCTTTTCAGCCGTGGGGGCGTTATAATGTTACGGTCAATCCCACTATTTGTTGGTAAAAGAGTAGCCCAAGAGATGGCGATGAGTGGTGATTACTAGTTGCCTTCCCCTTACACTACTAAACTCGGGATGGCTTGTAGTTTTGCGCGAGATTCAAAAACAAACAAACAAATAGTTTATTATGACAGTTGGGCATGGAAAGAGTGTTTGAATATATATATATATATTTTGTCATGGATCACTTAAGAAAATGCTTTTTGTTCCATACTAAAACACTAATACTTGATTACAAAAACAACAACAGAACTTTCGTCTGTAACAATTTGTATGTACCACCAAAACATGAAACTTACGTATCAAAATAGTAGATCGCCGGAAGTTTTGACGAACCATCATATTAGTCCCCTTTATGTAGGTTTTGTATTTATATTTAAAATGATTTCTGTCTAAAATATTTATTATTGGAATATTTAATCAAAAATTACTTCAATTATTTTGCCTTTTTGAAATCCGCTTTTGCTGTGGGTTCAAGTATAAATTGTAAGCCATTGATTATAAAGTTCTGTTAATACGTCAAATTTGATATCGTTTAGTAACATGCGTAATTAAACACTTGGATAACAAAGAATAAATTGACACATCTAAATGAACACTTTTTGTAATTTGCTTTGTGCGACGTTTGAGCAGTAAATTGTGTTTTTTTTTTTTTGCAAAGCCACATTGAGCTATCTGCTGATTCCACCGAGGGGAATCGAACACATGATTTTAGCGTTGTAAATCCGAAGACTCACCGCTGTACTAGCGGGGAACAGGCAGTAAAGAACATGTTACCATGGAATCAGGCCTAATTTATTATCACTTATCCAAGTATTTTTTCACACGTCTAGCGGAGTAACACTAATTCAAAGGTTTGTAATCAAACTCCTTTGGTAACAACACAAAACGAATAAAAATAATTGGTATACTTATATTTTGACAAATATAGTCCTATAGAGAATGGTTAAGAAACACTTTAACCTGGATAAAAAATTAACAACAACAACAAATTACCTTGTATAACATATTTTACACCAATAATTGAATTATGTGGGGATTTTGAAATTGAACTCACCCTGCATGAAGAACCATGTAGAAGACAAATCTCCAGACTTCGAGCCGTTTGTCGGGACGGTATATGAAGATACTATCAATAGGCACGGGACCTGTGGTTGTGATTTCCCCCATGGTAACGGTGTAGTAAGTGAAAAAACCGAGCTAGAAAAATAGTAATAAAGAAATATATGACCACACGGAGAAGCAGTAAGAATGGTTTTAAGCTCTAAGGAATATAACCCGCAGTAGAACATGGCGTTAGGAAGAAGGATAACTAGTAATGGTTAGTGAGAAGAACCAGAAAAATGGTTAATAAGCGTGTGCTTTTCTTATATCAAGGCCACATTGGATTGTCTGCTGTGTTCACCGAAGGGAATCGAATCCCTTATTTTGGCGTTGTAATTCCGTAAACTTACTGCTGTCCCAGTGGGGGGACTGGTTAGTGAGAAGAACCAGTAAAAATGGTTAGTGTGAAAGGTCAGTAAAATTGGTTAGTGTGAAAATCCAGTAAAACTAGTTAGTGAGAAGAAACAATAAAACTGGTTAGTGAAAAGAACCAGTAAAACTGGTGAGTAAGAAGGACCAGTAAAACTGGTTTATGACAAGAACCAGTTAAATTTGTTAATAAGAAGAACCAACAAAAGTGGTTAGTGAAAAGACCAGTAAAACTGCTTCGTGAGAAGAACCAGTAAAACTGGTAAAAAAAAAAGGATCAGTAAAACTGGTTAAGCGAGAAAAACCAGTTAAATCAGTTAATAAGAAGAACCAATAAAATTCATTAAAGAAAAAAAAAACAGTAAAACTTTGGTGAGAAGTGTATGTTTTCTTATAGCAAAGTCGCATCAGACCATCTGCTGAGTCCATCGAGGGGAATCGAACCTCTGAGTTCAGCGTTGTAAATGCGTAGACTTAATGCTGTATTAGTGGGGGGGGGCTTAAAGAGAAGTACCAGTAAAACTGGTTAGTAAGAAGTACCAGTAAAACTGGTTAGTGAGATCTATGTGTAATAAAGAGACGTTAAGGATAAGTGCTTAGATTTTTTTATTTAAAATTATCAATAAGTATTAGTGAAAATCAGAAAAAAAACTGTTTGCGATAAGTTGAAGTATTGACATAAAAAATAAGAAAAGAAACTCGACTAGAGGAAAATGAATGAGTAATGAGGAACTTGAACCAGAAACGAAAGGAATTCAAAATATTGCTTTGTAACAGTAAACAGAAGGGAAAAAATGAACAGAAAGACAAAACGTTGCTTGTGGAATGGCAGAAAATACCTGGCAAACTTATTTGTGGAACAAAAAATTAATTGAAAGAAATAATAATACAAACAGCAAGCAATAGGAAGAGCATACTGAGAATCGCTGTTTGTGAAATAACAAAACAAGCCATAAGGTTGGACGATGTCTGAGGAACAGTTACTAGCAAGTAGAAGACAGAAGGATAGAGAAACTTAAGTGCTGTTTTTAGCTCAAATATTGGAGCAGGCAGACTCGCCAACTGTGTATGAGGTTGGAGACCCAGACGGGAGACTGCGATCTATTAATGTAATACCAACTTCCTATTCTTAACATTAGAGGCTGTCCTTGACGTTCACGTATTATCTTCTAATGAGAAGATTAAGCTATAATAAATAGAGAAAAAAGTATATAAATAGACCCCTACACTTATACAGGTTCATAGAATGTCGGCAAATAACCCTATGTATGCGGTTTCGTGTCACAAAGCTGTGCATATACAAACAGTAGAAACATTTTTAGATTAAAGAGATTGGAATGAGTTGACGAACTAGACTACAGCAATGAATCACTAAAGCAAGCCCAGCGTGAGTATAGAACATAAAAACTATAGCTACGTCCTTGGAGTAATATTATAATAAGCAGTGCTTACATGCAAGTATAACAAAACAACACTTGCTCTTAGGCTTAGCTCTAATGTTAGATAATCATGATAATAAATAAACAAAAATGGACGTTTTCTGAAACAAACTGTTGATGAAAACTACAAAAGAAAAAAACCCATGTTTGTCACAAGACATTACACTTAAACTTATTACGTTTTCTAACAATGCCTTCCTTGTTGGGTCCTGCACGGCCAGATGGTCAGACACTCCACTCGCAATCTGAGGATCGCGAGTTCGAAATCCCGTCACACCAAACGTGCTCGCCCTTTCAGCCGTGAGGACGTTCTAATGTAACGGTCAATCCCATTATTCGTTGGTAAAAGAGAAGCTGAAGAGCTGGCGATGGGTGGTGATGACTAGTTGCCTTCCCTCTAGTCTTACACTGCTAAATTAGGGACAGCTAGCGCAGATAACCCTCGTGTAGCTTTGCGCGAAATTAAAAACAAACCAAATAAAGCGTTCCTTATTCAGTCCCTTCGGGCTATTTCAATATATAGCAATATTTGAACCTTACTACTCTAGCCATATTCATTGCCGACGACGCATTTCTCTCAATCCAGAGCTCATCAGGCCGGCTGGGACACAACAAACATAGTAGTAATTGGAACACTATTTACATAGGCCACTTATTAGAACATAGCTATTTACAAACCCTAAGAAACTGAATAAATAATGTAATAATCGTAAAACTAATTTTATAATGAGTTATAACTACTATCTGATAGCCATTAATGGAAGGTAATAATTGACACATTTATCTGATTATGTACTTACGTCCTGATGTTCAAAATCAGAAGTCTGCAAAAAACATGGCGTTTAAACCATAACAGTAGGAAAACCTCAACAGCCGCGGCACTTGAAGTTCTTTCAGATAGGATTAGAACAAATTTATCTATGAGTATCTATGAGACCTTTATTTCTATTTTTATTAGTTACATTTTCCCTTTTATTCTGCGCTAGCAATACCAAGCTTTGGAAGCAGGTATACACGATTTGATATTATTTCTTATAACGGCCTTTAACAGCCTATTCTAATAGTTAAAATTCTTTTAGGCAGGATTATAATCGATTAATGTATGGTCGTGGTCAAACATATCAGTCGAAAGGGTCTGACAGTTTCTGAGTCGGAAACTGTAATTAGATGTTAAATCGATGAAGAGGTGAAGGACTAAAAGCTAAAAGTTTGTACATAAAAAGAAAACAAAAAGTAAAAAGAACCGTCCAATGAGCCATTATGCCGCGGCTAAAAAATGTTTCTCACCTCTATAAGGGTAATAATGATAATAAACAGTGGAGGAGGGCAACACGTGTAATGGTCAGCGTAGTATTTCCGATCACGATCGTCTGACAGGAACTCGTGGGCGACAGCTCTGACCATCCTGTGAAATAGACGCGGCTCCTGGGTGAGCAAATGAAAATCGTTTTCGCTCCAGACCTCCCTGTCTCGATGATGGACAGCAATTTTAAAACTTCGAGTCCTCTTTCCACTCATCTAGAGAACATGTAAATATATATATATGTATAGACAGTTAAAATAATATATATATTAAGTTTGTAAGTTACAATATTTTATTAATAATGTTGATATACTGATACGAAGATTAATAGATAATGGATTTAGTAAAGACATTTGAGATAAAATTATTAAATTATTCTGTAATAAATACAAAGAAAGCAAAATCAGAGAAATTCTGCTGGAAATTATTTTTGGTTAAAAATAAGATAATCTAAGAATTTGACACTACCTTATGCGGATGTACACCTGATGTTGCATATAAAAGCACGACAGTCACAGTAAGCTATTACTTTGTTGATGTCGTGTTAATTAGTACCTCTACTATACTGGGGGAAGGAATGCTAACTTCAAGAGGTAAGTTTTATCTTACTTACCACCAAATGGTAGTACCTTATTTTCTTTATTTATTATTTTAATTTTTTCATCTTTTTGTGTGTGTTTTTTTTTTCTTATTTTAACTTGAGAGAGCAGTCACCTTCCCACAACTGTTTGCAGGCAGTGAAGGGTGACATAGATGTGGAACGTTGTGGGCTTGAGCACCCACAATCTCCTTATTCTAATTTCTTTTATCTTATGTGAGACTATCGAATTGGAGGTTAAGAGTAATAGACAGTGTATCCCCACCGCAATGTGGGTCCAACCTCCGCAGTCACCACCAAAACTTAGGATATATTTTATAATTCCACGCTGTAGCTTGTACCCTAGGATCTATTTTAAAATATGCAGCGTAATTTGTATAATTTTTATGTGTTTTGCTTATGGTTTAAAAATTTGTGGTTATAATTAATCAGAGGTTAGGATTTGCCGTTTTTAACGCAGTGCTTCCTCGCGATTTTGTTTATTCATTTAGCTTCATTTGGATGTGATTAATTAATTTCACTAAAATATGCATATTTATATATACACTGTTGAAAACATTATACTTTTACACACACGGTTAAAAACTTGTATATAAATATATACACACTCATTGTGAAAACATGTAGTCATCCGTAAGGTTAAATATTGTATATCATTACCTAACACGATATTAAGAGCAAGGCATATTATCAGGTGTTTTAATAGCCCTAGGGGAAATTATGACTAAAATATCTGTAGCTACAATACTATAATATCATTAAGAATTAGAAAGTAGCACATTTGCAGTGGATATTTGTAACGAGGAGATCTGAAACTATAATAATAAAGTGTAATTACGAAAACGAGAGTTAAAATAGTATACACGAGACTTCTTTAAATAATATTTTCAATATAATAGTTTTTCAATAAGTTAGTATGACTGGTTCACACAGCATGTCTTATTTAACGCTAACAAGACAGCATGACTGGTTCACACGGTAAGTCTTATTTAATGTTAACAAGACAGTATAACTGGTTCACACAACATGTCTTATTTAACGTTAACAAGACAGTATAACTGGTTCACACAACATGTCTTATTTAACGTTAACAAGACAGTATAACTGGTTCATACAGCATGTCTTATTTAACGTTAAGGGGATGATATGACTGGTTCACACAGCATGTCTTATTTAACAAGACAGTATGACTAGTTCACACAGCACATACTATTTAACGTTAACAGGGCGGTATGACCAGTTCACAGAACACGTCTTATTGAATAAGACAGTATGAATCACCGTATTAATTCATATTAGGGATCGCACAGTAATTTCCTCAAAACTCTAATAGAAAAACACTTTAAAACCAAGACTTATTCTTGAAACAACACTTCAAACCTTCACTTTCAATAGCTAAGAACATTGATAGTAAGCAAAATGAGTAATTTCACGATCAGAGACAAAATTTTCCCATTTATATACGTCATTATTATTATTTTATAAGCCTGCAGTGATATCGACCGGATATTTTACACAAAAAACCTATATAGATATACTGTATAAAGGCTGCGAATATCCATGACCTATTTAAAAGTTGATAATTTTTAAAATAAAGCTGATTTACGTGGTTATCAATACATAATATATGCGCTGTTATTTTGAGTGGCTGCTTTTGTACTTGACGCGTGTTAAACCCTTGTTAACACGAAATCTCGGGCACAAAGCCATATGGCTCAGTAAATAATTATATATCTACAGTAGTTATCATAGTCAAAATAGGAATTTGTAGCTTAAGAAAACAATGTAGAGACTATTTCCAACCTAGTTTATTTACTTTTTATAAGAGTTCCTAGTTGTAGGCTTGAAAAAATAATATAATATATAAAATATAATACTTACATTTTTATTCAACTTGTACTTTTCTGACCACTCCTATTTGCCTTTTCAAATAACATTTTTTACAAATTTTGCTTTATTTAACGCTAACAATACAGCATGAATTAATAAGACGTATGGTTAATAAACACAAAATACTCCCGTCATTAACAATGCGGTATAACTAGCTCATACGTCACATTCATATTTTATTATTATAGAAACGACAGCTCGTACATTAGAAGTATGCCTTTTGGTCGTAAGACATCTATAGAAAAAAGTTGAAGGTACAGTGTCATATACCTAAAAGTTTAACTCTAAATTGTTTACTTTCAAACTGACACAATAAACAAATAGACATCTTAAGCCTTTGTAGCAGCATTCTTCTTCATTCCCAAAAGTGTTGCTTCTTCCGTCTGCCAAGAGGCTCGGCATGGCCATGTATTTAAGGCACTTGACTCGTAATCTGAGGATCGCAGGTTCGAATTTCCGTCACACCAAACATGCTCGCCCTTTCAGCTGTAGGGGCGTTATAATTATAATGTAAAGGTAAATCCCACTGTGTCGTTGGTAAAAGAACAACCCAAGAGTTAGCGGTGGGTGGTGATGACTAGCTGCCGTTTATCTCGTTTTACATGCTAAATTAGGGACGGCTAGCACAGGTAGCCCTCGAGTAGCTTTGTGCGAAATTCAAAAACAAACAAACAAGCTTTCTTAATACCTTCCTACTGGTTTCGCTGTAATCTCACAACGTTGACTTGCGACTCCATAACTCGTTTTGAAGAGGATACCTCACCCACACCATCTTTAAACTATCTCTGCCTCTTTTAACGAAGTTTAATCCGAATTCTGTAGCCATTTCAACAATGCCATTTAGCTTGATACATCGCTGAACTTCACGAAATATTTATATTATCGCTCTGAAACCGGATTGTATATCTGGTTTAGATGGTCTGAAAAATCTATGTTGCGGTCTTCTAAATAGGCACAGTTTTGGTTTGTAAGAAATCATTTTCTAATTAGATATATATATCGATGATCAGAAGAACTCCCCATGTTTAGTAAATAAGGCCAAACAAACTAAATATTAATACTCTTCGTCTTAATTTCGCTGAAAGAAGATCAAAGGTCACATATTTTAACAACTCGCACCATTCGACAGCAGTGTGTTGTCAGTTAGTAGATAAAAGCATGACGTCACATAAGAAACGCTTAATATTGTAATTTATACTATCATGACGTCAGTAAAACGTGCATATGCCATGAATCACGAGAAAAATAAAGCATTCTGTACGCTACAACAAATGATGGAATATGAACTTCAAAATCAAGAAATAAAAATAATAGTTACTATTAAATTTAGTTTTATTTGCTCTTGGAACAGACCACTTTCGGAGACCCTGCGGAAGTACATCTAGTTATTAATATATGTTTGTCATCCATTGGCTGACAGATCTTCAGTTCAGGTTTCAATTGGTGAATGAAGTGCACTTCTTTGGTTATTAACGTTTTTCATCGTTTGCACAGTTTAAAATAATCACCACAAGAAGGAACATAATGACACAAACAAGCATAGTATGTGATATTGTGCCATGAATATATAAATAAATGTTTGTTTATTGTTAATTTATTAGATATTTAGTATTCTAAACCTAACAGGCACCTCATACAACACAAGGACTAGAAAACGTTGTGATATAAATCCCAGGGTTTAGGTATAGTTATCAATAATTCAGAATTGCTGACCGAAGGGTTTGGTTATAGTTTTTTTAATTTCGCGCAAAGCTACTCGAGGGCTATCTGCGCTAGCCATCCCTAATTTAGCAGTCAAGACTAGAGGGAAGGCAGCTAGTCATTACCATCCACCGCCAACTCTTGGGCTACTCTTTTACCAACGAATAATGGGATTAACCGTCACATTATAATGCCCCTACGGTAGAAAGGTTGAACAAGTTTGGTGTGACAGGGATCCGAACCGTGACCAAAGGAAAGACAGCCAGTAAGTTGTATACACCAACACCTTTAACTGAATAACGGGACTGACTGTCACAGTTATAACTCCCCCGCAGATTAAAGTGTGGCTCAAACCTTAGACCTTCAATAGGCAGCTCGGTACACTAACCACTAAACCAGAACAGTCTCTCATTTCATTAGTTGTAAAACATAACGTGTATAATGAAAGAAACAACAGATAGAATATATTTTAAATACAGAATGCTCATGGAAGTTTAAGAGCTATCTACATGTTTAAACATTACAAATTTATTTTATTTATATTTAGAAACAAGTAAAATACCATTAAGTTCTTTAAAGCTTAACATGTTGGTTCCCACACGACCCACCGGTGGGTCGTGCTCTATTTCCTTTATAAAGGGCGACTTATCAGCTGGAACACAACGGATACATATCTACTCTTCCTAAAAAAATAATTATAAAATGGCTGAACCAGCAAAATAGGCTTAGGAGCCAACGTGTTAATATATGTTCTTCTAAGACTGCAACTCTACACAAATTTACAAAACGAAACGTACAATAAGTTGTTTGTTCTGGGGGATTCCACCTTCAGTAAACCTGGACAAAGGCAAATCGAATGAATATTAGTGTTAAGAATTGATGAGTTTAAATACCATAAGTAAATTTTCCCTCTTTTTTTTTTCAAAGGTGTAATTCGAGATGGCTGAATGAAACAGATCGATTTTCAGCTCTGAGTGAAGGTGGACAAGCCACCAAGTATTTTACATTAGATCCACAAGACAGTAAACAACTTCAAACAAAACATACTCTCACTGATGCTAAAATTAGGAAGTTCACGATGCACATTGCATTATTTCCAGCAGATGGTGCTATATATTTATTGCAACGGCGCCACCTGCTCGGTGTCAATACTATTTTAACTAAAATGTCCTTTTGTGTTTTCTTCCAAATCATCCAGAGACGGGGGAACAAAAATCCATCTTAAGTTTTTGTACAACAGCAGCATAATACATGATACATTTACACTTTGCCCTGAATTAAACATAGAGTCAAATTAAATGACACAAGCACAAAAGTAACTTTTAGGACCAGTAAGCAAATACAAGTACCCGTGCACCCAAATCAAATGAAAGAAGAAGTGTCAGTCAGGTACATAAAAGAACACAGAAATCTGTATATACTGGCAAGTGTTACTCAAGCACATAATAGGGTAACTCAGCAAACTCTAAACACTTGAAACTGTTATTCAGGCACATGAGAAGAGAACACAAAAAACTGTAAACACCTGCAAGTGTTATTGAAGCGTATAAGGGGAAAATTGTTTTTTTGTTTGTTTTTCTTATAGCAAAGCCACATCGGGCTATCTGCTGGGTCAACCGAGGGGAATCGAACCCCTGATTTTAGCGTTGTAAATCCGGAGACTTACCGCTGTACCAGCGGTAGGCAAGAGGAAAATATAGTAAACCGTAAACACTGGCAAATGTTACTCGGACAACACAGCCAATTTTGAAAACTGGTGATATTCAGGCACATGAAAAAAACAACAACAAACAGACATGTGTCATTGAGGTATATCATTGTTTAACCAACTTATTAATGGAACAACGAAAAGAAATAATTTAATAAAACGACAGAAAGGGAATTTTAAATATTTGAGAAAAATCCTAATTGAATATCTGGCATGAAGTAAAAGGTTTCTGGAAACGTTTGTTTGAAATTAAGCACAAAGCTCCACCATAGGATATCTGTGCTCTCTCCTTAAGCACAAAGCTCCACCATAGGATATCTGTGTTATCTCCTTAAGCACAAAGCTCCACCATAGGATATCTGTGCTCTCTCCTTAAGCACAAAGCTCCACCATAGGATATCTGTGTTCTCTCCTTAAGCACAAAGCTCCACCATAGGATATCTGTGCTCTCTCCTTAAGCACAAAGCTCCACCATAGAATATCTGTGCTCTCTCCTTAAGCACAAAGCTCCACCATAGAATATCTGTGCTCTCTCCTTAAGCACAAAGCTCCACCATAGAATATCTGTGTTCTCTCCTTAAGCACAAAGCTCCACCATAGGATATCTGTGTTCTCTCCTTAAGCACAAAGCTCCACCATAGGATATCTGTGTTCTCTCCTTAAGCACAAAGCTCCACCATAGGATATCTGTGTTCTCTCCTTAAGCACAAAGCTCCACCATAGGATATCTGTGTTCTCTCCTTAAGCACAAAGCTCCACCATAGGATATCTGTGTTCTCTCCTTAAGCACAAAGCTCCACCATAGGATATCTGTGTTATCTCCTTAAGCACAAAGCTCCACCATAGGATATCTGTGTTATCTCCTTAAGCACAAAGCTCCACCATAGGATATCTGTGTTCTCTCCTTAAGCACAAAGCTCCACCATAGGATATCTGTGTTATCTCCTTAAGCACAAAGCTCCACCATAGGATATCTGTGTTCTCTCCTTAAGCACAAAGCTCCACCATAGGATATCTGTGTTCTCTCCTTAAGCACAAAGCTCCACCATAGGATATCTGTGTTCTCTCCTTAAGCACAAAGCTCCACCATAGGATATCTGTGCTCTCTCCTTAAGCACAAAGCTCCACCATAGGATATCTGTGTTCTCTCCTTAAGCACAAAGCTCCACCATAGGATATCTGTGTTATCTCCTTAAGCACAAAGCTCCACCATAGGATATCTGTGTTCTCTCCTTAAGCACAAAGCTCCACCATAGGATATCTGTGTTCTCTCCTTAAGCACAAAGCTCCACCATAGGATATCTGTGTTCTCTCCTTAAGCACAAAGCTCCACCATAGGATATCTGTGCTCTCTCCTTAAGCACAAAGCTCCACCATAGGATATCTGTGCTCTCTCCTTAAGCACAAAGCTCCACCATAGGATATCTGTGTTCTCTCCTTAAGCACAAAGCTCCACCATAGGATATCTGTGTTCTCTCCTTAAGCACAAAGCTCCACCATAGGATATCTGTGTTCTCTCCTTAAGCACAAAGCTCCACCATAGGATATCTGTGCTCTCTCCTTAAGCACAAAGCTCCACCATAGGATATCTGTGTTCTCTCCTTAAGCACAAAGCTCCACCATAGGATATCTGTGTTCTCTCCTTAAGCACAAATCTCCACCATAGGATATCTGTGCTCTCTCCTTAAGCACAAAGCTCCACCATAGGATATCTGTGTTCTCTCCTTAAGCACAAAGCTCCACCATAGGATATCTGTGCTCTCTCCCTAAGCACAAAGCTCCACCATAGGATATCTGTGTTCTCTCCTTAAGCACAAAGCTCCACCATAGGATATCTGTGTTCTCTCCTTAAGCACAAAGCTCCACCATAGGATATCTGTGCTCTCTCCTTAAGCACAAAGCTCCACCATAGGATATCTGTGTTCTCTCCTTAAGCACAAAGCTCCACCATAGGATATCTGTGCTCTCTCCTTAAGCACAAAGCTCCACCATAGGATATCTGTGTTCTCTCCTTAAGCACAAAGCTCCACCATAGGATATCTGTGTTCTCTCCTTAAGCACAAAGCTCCACCATAGGATATCTGTGTTCTCTCCTTAAGCACAAAGCTCCACCATAGGATATCTGTGTTCTCTCCTTAAGCACAAAGCTCCACCATAGGATATCTGTGTTCTCTCCTTAAGCACAAAGCTCCACCATAGGATATCTGTGCTCTCTCCTTAAGCACAAAGCTCCACCATAGGATATCTGTGTTCTCCACCATAGGATATCTGTGTTCTCTCCTTAAGCACAAAGCTCCACCATATGATATCTGTGTTCTCTCCTTAAGCACAAAGCTCCACCATAGGATATCTGTGTTCTCTCCTCCACGGATATCGAAACCTGGCTTATCGTGGTATGAGTTTACAGACATACCGCTGTGCCAGTGGGAAGCTTCTGAGAAAGAAAAATAACGACACTGAAGAGGCCAATAAAACTACGCGTGTTCACATGTCAACCGTAGAGATTACAAATGTTCGATTTTCCCTTATGGCCTTTTCTGTCCAAAGTTCCCGATTATTATTGTGTTTCAAGAAGCTAGTAGTTTAGAGATGTTATAGTAATATTATGACCTTTTGTGTTCGATATTTCCATTTGTCATCGTGTTTTGAGTAACTGATAATTTTGGAGAGACTTATATTTGGGTCTTATATTATCTTGACTTAGAAAAAAGAATTTACCTGTATTACCTTGGCTTAGATAAGAGACTAACCTATATTACCCTGACAAAACTAAATTCAGCTCAAAAACGGTGTTAAATGTAAATAGTTTAAATGTATACATATGTAAGCAGAACGAGTTACGTCAGAAAGGTATCAAGCGGAACTATATTGATAACCCCCAGTGGCTCAGCGGTATGTCTGCGGACTTACAACGCTAAAATCCGGGTTTCGATACCAATGGTAGGCAGATCACAGACAGCTTTGTGCTTAATTCAACAACAACTCTATTGATAAAAGTTGTTCAAAGAGAACATAGAGACAAGAAGAGTCAGAATAGAAATCTAATTCATTAATTACAGAAAACAGAGGTTCTCATATTTTTCAAATTCACGACCCACATGAGTAGCCAGACAGATTTCTTGGATTTACGTTTGATTTCTCCGTCACACCAAACAAGCTCACCCTTTCAGCCGTGGAGGCGTTATAATGTGACGGTTAATCCCACTATTCGTTGGAAAAATAGTAGCCCAAAAGTTGGCGGTGAGTGGTGATGACCAGCTGCCTTCCCTCTAGTCTTACACTGCTAAATTAGGGATGGCTAGCGCAGATAGCCCTCGAGTAGCTTTGCGCGAAATTAAAAAAAAAAAACACGTTCGATTTGGGGAAATGGGATGGTTATTGTTTTATTAAAGTCTGAGACTTGTACTCGTTTTGTAAGTAATAAATAAAATAATCCTGTTTTATGCGTAACATTAAAATAAAAATTCGTTTCACTGTTTGTGGTTCTGCGATCTCCCACTCCCCTGCCTTTTGGGAACCGCTGATCCAAGTCACAGGATTTTTGGATGTACTAAAGTTAAAGTGGTATATAAAAGATCCTATTAAAGTCTATGCCAAACCGGTTTACTGACACTTACTCTTCTGAAATAAACGTATCAGCCCACGACGTAGTCGGTACTGAGAACTCGGGTCGACGACAGCGGGCATTAAAACAACAACGACAACGACAAACAAACAAACAAGTTTGTCCTTGGATGTTCCCGGGAAAGTGTGGTATATGGAAAGAGCAACAGTACGGAAGGCACTTTCACAGCCCACATCACTGGAATCGCTTCACGTGAGGGCAAACAACTGGCCAACCGTAAGAGCCAGGTGTGCGTAGGTATTGAATATGAAACGGACGGGATGCTCCCCCGCATCAGCTGGGGCTCGACTGGAAACAACCCCACCTTTAAAAGGCGGTTGGCTGAATCTTTAAATTCTTTTGGCGTCTCCAAACATTCCAGACGCTAGACTAACGACTCGGGATACATGTGCATTGGACTTGTCCCACTTTTGGCACCCGGTTCGTCGCGGTCTCGTCATCCGCCATTTTTTTCGAAGAAAACTATACTGTGTTTTTGTTTAGTCCCATACTGATGACCTTCGATAACCTTAATAAACATTACATACTGCTTTCAATAGGTTCATCAACTCATAACATACCTATACCACAGCGCTGCAGTGTGTGTTAAAAATAGTTTCACAATATGTACGCATATATATAATTTTTTTTTTTTCAATGTGGTTCGTCAAATCAGCGTAAAGACAAATCCTACGCCTATTCTGGTTCTAAAAAAGAAAATTTCTTTTATCACTGGAAAAAAAAACAACCAGCATTTAGAAACAAGATCGGTTATTTAGTTACGTGTGTTGTCTGTCAAGACCCAAGACCAGTGATGGATGACCAAACTGTTCCATGTATGGTGAAAATCAGAAATAAAAAATTACATCTGTTACGAACACCCATTACTTGATAATCTAGAATAGAGACATGTAGTACACCTATCATATTCTGACTACAAAATACGTCTAAATCCTCAAAAGTATTTTTTAGTTTATTTATTATTGACCTAATTCATTGACCGGCGTAATCTGAGGGTTGCGGGTTCGAATCCCCGTCACACCAAACATGCTCGCCCTTTCACCCGTGGGGGCGTTATAATGTGACGATCAATCCCACTATTCGTTGGTAAAAAAGTAGCGCAAGAGTTGGCGGTGGGTGGTGATGACTAGCTGCCTTCCCTCTAGTCTTACGCTGCTAAATTAGGGACGGCTAGCGCAGATAGCCCTCGAGTAGCTTTGCGCGAAATTCAAAACAAATCAAACCATTGACGAGATTACCCCTAGTGTTACAGCGGCATGTTTGAAGACGTATAACGTTAAAATCTGGGTTTCGATATTTGTAGTGGGCTTTAGCTTTGCATTTAATTACAAATAAACAAACACTGATGGGACCAAAGACTCTCTTAATTCGGACTTACCATTAACCTACTCTGAAACCGGTCCTTATAAAGTTTTTTCTTAACCCACAATTACAGTTAACTTAGCGTGAAATTCATTCTCTCCTTGGTAATTCCTCAAGTGTTAGCATTTATTTCATTCGTGACAAAAATTGGATGTCATCTCACTCCAGGTTCATTATACAGGGTGGCCCGTAAGTCCCTACCCATCCATATATCTTATGTATCCAGTGTATCTGTGTGCTGTCCCTCATTCTCGCTGCATAACATTATGCGACGCCATGTTCTGCGAGACATTTTCCTCAACATGGGCTTACATCGGCCATATTTCTGTAAAAAAAAAGAAACAAGTTTGTAATACATGCGTAATTGTATATAACATGCTAACATATGGATGGGTAGGGACTTACGGGCCATCCTGTACAAATCTTTATCAGGACGATTTGAGCACAACAAAAAATATATATACAATTTAATACTATAACAAAGGACCATTTGCAAGAGTTTATCAGTTATACACAACGACATTTGTTCTCGTGAAACACCAGAAAAAATGTTCATAAAACATTTACTTAGGCTTAATTTGCACAAGAACGGTTATTCAAGATTTACAGTCATACAACGAGCATCAACCTAGCATGTATATCAGTTTTCTTAATTATTTATTGTCTTCACTGATTCCTGTGACGAGAGCCAGTGAAGCAGGAAAAAAAAACCACGCACTTTCATGCATATTACAACTAGAAAAATAATGAAATTGATCTCAATTTTCAAGACGCTGTACGACAAACGAATCTGTTTGATTCACTACGACGGATAACGTTTTGCTGATTTGTAATATAATCAAATGAAATACTAGCAGGGTTTTCAATCATTCATACTGGTTTACCATACTGTCCTCGCGACATTTCTAGGACCCGGATTCGAACCCGCGACACTCAGATTAGGACTCTCGACTCGTGATCTGAGGGTCGCGGGTTCGAATCCCCGTCACACCAAACATGTTCGTCCTTTCAGCCGTGAGGACATTATTATTTACTATCAATCCCACTATTCGTTGGTAAAAGAGTAGCCCAAGAGATGGCAATGAGCGGTGATGACTAGCTGCCTTCCCTCTACTCTTACACTACCAAATTAGTCCTCGTGCAGCTATGCGCGAAAGTTGAAAACAATCAAGTCATGTTCACTTCTCCTGCCGCCCACATGGTGCATTAGGCTTCGTGTTAATGCTGCCCTAGCGACACCTTGTGGTTCTTGTAAAACGAAATTACGCCGAGAACGTCAGATAACGTTTGGTTTCTGAAAACCCTCCTTCCTCAGACGTCAATCGTAATGTTTTTTTTCAAAGGATAAAAAGCAAACTTTAGACACTTGCGATTTAGACACTCTTACGGATTTTATTATACAGTTTAAAATACAATTAAAGGATGAAAATAGTATTTTAACTTTAAATTAAAAATTTAATTCGTTTTTTTTTTGTTTTCAGAAAAAGAAAACAACTATTCTAAACGTCAGGCATAGAATTATGCCCGTCTCCTAAATACCACTCCAATATTTTTGGTGTCGTTTCGTTCCTAATTTCTGGTGAAAATAAAGCATGTATAGATTTGTCAGTATCTATTGGTTCTGCTAATCCTCTCGCAAACTTCTAAGAAATGTTTCACCTTATCAAACGTACGCCCACTACCAGAATGTTTCTATTGGAATTGTTCTGGTGACCGAAAGCTTTACCAATTCTTATTGAGTCCGCAATTTGAGGGTCGCAGATTCGGAACCCTTTCAACCAACACGCTCGCCCTTTCAACCCTAAGAGTATTATAATGTGATGGCCAATTCTATTATTTGTTAATAAAAGACTAGCTCAATATATGGCGGTGGGTGGTATTGACTAGCTGCCTTTCTTCTAGTCTATCACTGCTAAATTTGGGACGGTTAGCGCAGGTAGCCCTCGTGTAGCTTGGCGCGAAATTCAAAACCAACCCTAATCTTACTGATTCATTTTGCCAACCGAAAACTCTACCAAAGGAAACGTTCTTATATGTTTATTTAACATCTACCGACTAGATGCTTCACAAAATCATATGTTCTTACATTCGTATTGAGTCATATTTCCAAATTAGACATTCGTTTACCCGTTCCTTAATTTGGTAACCACCACATGAAAGTCAGCCAGATAGACAGACCACTAGAAACTGTTTACCACCGACAGCTATGGTTTCAGAGCATGCGTACACAGCTGTTTTCCCAAAGTGGGGTTGGTTAGTGATATAACGTTGGCCGAAATTAGAGTCAAAATCTCAAAACGATTTTTATGTGATAAAATATATCGCTTTAAATCTGTTTAAATGTCAACATATTTTTAAACAAAATTGTGACTTAATTAATATGTGTTCCCGCTAATATAAAAAAATATCTACTTGGAGTATAGTGAGTTAATGCGGTCGGCCACACTTTGTGACGTCACACGTGAATTACCTCAAAACAAGGATGTAATTTATTTGTGGAGCGACGTCGTTAGACGACACCAGATGTCATTGATTTACAGCTTTCCACAGAAATCAGTGACATCAAAGAGAATCTGATCACAGTTGTTTCTTGTGAAGTCAGAGCTAATTGAGCTATTCACCTGTGCTCCCGGGTGTAAGTTAAATAAAGCCGCCCACGCCAGCGCTCGCCAGGAATACTCCGAGATGTTCGTTGTGGTACAGCAATGACACGTCACGAGACCAAAACTACTGTAATTAAGATGACTCTACGTTTGTGCCTGGAGTTCGAGAGTAAATGTTCTAGAATTTTCCTGTAAAGCGGAGAAAAAAAAGAGTTATCCCTACAAAGCCGATCTTAGTTTTAAATTTATAGATCAAGAGGAAAGGTAGTTGCCATGAATTCATGGATTTGCAACACGAGTATATTTAAGAGTAAGACAGAGAAAACGTGAAACGGAACAACTCAGAACGAAACAAGAAAACATTCAAACGCGTAACTACATTGTACAACGTCTAACAACGAAAAAAAAATCATAAAATAAAAATGCAACAATTTACCAAAAAAAACAAATAATTTCATACTAATTTTCACTAACTGAGAAACGTATTACGATCGTAGCCTCGAATTCAACAATTAAAACAACAGCAACAACAACAGAGAAGAAATTATTCATCACTGTCTAATACAAGAGGGATACAAACGACTCTTCACAAAAATAAACCAAAGAAAACAATTACTTGTAATTACAAGCGTAAAGTTTATATTTTATACGATTTCAGCCTATTCTCCTGAGAACCTGTGGAGAAACATCTCTCGTCACAGTGAGAATCAACTCAACAAGAGTGAAACTCACAACCGTGACAGTGTCTTAGGTTTGTCTCTTGACAAAAGTTTCTGGCTGTCAGTTTATCACTGAAGTTTTTCGGAGACCCGAGATGGACATGGCCACAGGAAGAGATGACCGTGAACTCCGGCCTATTAGGAGAGTCCACTATTCGTTTAACCTAGTTTATGTAAGAAATACTAAGACAATAGCGCCAATCACGTCAACAGCAGTAGAGACAAAATATTACTTAGCTTTAAAAAGCATCCTAGGTGCTGGATATACATACATAATGTGGAAAAATCTACTCTAAAGAGAAAAAAAATGATTTTGTTTTTTCTTTCACTTATAACTTCTTAGAATTGAATAATCTTCTCTATCAGTCAAGCTAAACGAAAAGTTAAAAAGAAGTATTATTTACTTAAATGCACGAGGGGCCAACAGCGTAGCATAATGCTAAGGTAGTTACAGTGCATTGTGTCTTAATTGTCACAAAATAATTAACAATTACATCTTTAGTGGTTTTTTTTTAACACGCCTGATTAGATATTATTTTGTTGCTGTCATTCAGTTTCTTGAGACCCGGCTTGGCCAGACGGCTAGGACGCACAACTCGTTATCTGAGGGTCAAGGGTTCGATTCTCCGTCACGTCAAATATGCTCCTCTTTCAGCCGTGGAGGCCCTATAATGTGATGGTCAATCCCACTATTCGTTGATAAAAGAATAGTTCAAGAGTTGGTGGTGGGTATTGATGACGAATTGCCATACCACTGCTAACTTATGGAACGGATTGTGCAAATAGCCCTTGTGTAGCTTTGCACGAAATTCAAAAAACAAACTGTTTCTTAAAATCAGCAACCTTAATTTTTTTTTAAATTTCCTTCAATCAACTTCAATATGTGACTCTTAGGAGCCCTAGCGTCAGGAAACATCTGTAAATAAAAGCTAAATTAGCTGTATATATTTTTTCTTATTATAAAATACTCACTGAGAATTCATGGTACTGTAAAACAAAATAAACATGTACGTGTTTTAAGAAAGCAATACATAGATTAGCCGTGATTAGATGGAATTCCCACCGCTTGGGGTCGGTCACGTGACAAAATTAAAATGATATTGTCTAAATAATGTTATCAATATTAATAAAAACTAATTAGTTCATAAATTTTAAAAATGGAATCTACACAATGAGTTCTAAGAACTTTCTGTCCTCCTTTGGGACTGCACTAAGTCTATGGATTTACAACACGCTAAAATCAGGGGTTCGATTGGCCTCGGTGGGCACAGCAGATAGCTCAATGTGGCTTGGCGATAAGAAACACACGCAAAATTTATTGTGATCTTATTAATAAAGACACAAAAAACGCACGTGATTTTTTAAGTGGCTCCTGGTAACTCATCTCATAACGCCACTAGTCAAGTTTAGATGCTCGATGTGGAAACAGCACAGGTAACTATTAGTGCAGCTTTGTGCTCAATTAAATAATCCAATTAAAGGTTATTTTGACTTTTTAGCACAGGAGAAATGTTCACTTCTATTATCACAAAAATGCTATTAAATCTACAGTTGCAGTAATTTTATTACATAGTTATATACAATTGTTTGTCTTGGAATTTCGCACAAAGCTACTCGAGGGCTATCTGCACTAGCCGTCCCTAATTTAGCAGTGTAAGTCTAGAGGGAAGGCAGCTAGTCATCACCACCCACCGCCACCGCCAACTCTTGGGCTACTCTTTTACCAACGAATAGTGGGATTGACCGTCACTTATAACGCCCCCACGGCTGCGAGGGCGAGCATGTTTGGCGCGACGCGGATGCGAACCCGCGACCCTCAGATTACGAGTCGCACGCCTTAACACGCTTCGCCATGCCGGGCCTGTATACAATTGCAATAATTCTGTTTCATGGTTACATACAATTACAGTTATTCTATTCCATGGTTACATACAATTGCAATAATTCTATTCTATGGTTACATGTAATTACAGTTATTCTATTCCATGTTTCGTAAAATGACCTCATGAAAACGTCAGATAAAACATAAGGTATTTTGTTTGTTTCGAAATAATTTGTTAGACTAAACTTCTGTGTACCATCCCCAAAAATTTCAGTGGACAATAAATCTGTCGAATGTAATTATTCAAGTTTGATACCTATCTCACTTTTGCTACACAATTCAGAATGAAGAGTGTGTGGTAAAAATGTTATTAAGTTGTTCTCACTGGAAGATTTCGTAGTCTAGTAAAAAGTGAGTTTTAAATTACTATCAGTTTTACTGTTACATTACACGTGTCGTGCTTGTCGTCTCATTAACACATTGTGCTGTATTCAATCTGTCACTACTTACGTACTAACAAACTTTGGAGGAACAACAAGCTGTAACACGAATTTCATTCTCACACTTGATGTCTTTCGGAGCCCATCTATAAACATGGCGTCTCTACAAAACTATTTTCCAAACATTTTGTAGCTCCAAAACCAAGCCCGGCATGGCTAAGTGGTTAAGGCACTCGACTCGTAATCCGAGGGTTGCGGGTTCGAATCCTCATCATACCAAACATACTTACCCTATCAGCCGTGGGGGCGTTATAATGTAACGGTCAATTCCACTTTTCGTTGGTAAAAGAGAAGCCCAAGAGTTGGCGGTGGGTGGTGATGAGTAGTTGCCTTCCCTCTAGTAGATTTGCGCGAAATTAAAGAAACTATTCTCTAAACGTTGCGCCTCCAGAAAATTGATACTGAATGCCAATTATTGTCAGCATCCTTTTCCAAACAAGACGTATTTACAGAAATAATCAAAACATTTCTTCTTTTAAATTAAGGGTTTTATAGTAAATTGTGAATATCGGTATTTCTACATAATTTAATCAGATATCCTGGCTTCTTTGCACACACCTCGCTATTTTTAATGTTTATAGAAATTACACATGACATCTTTAAGAAAATTAAGGTATTTTAGGTGAGTTTTTGAAACTAGAAATCTTTTAATTAAAACACGTTTTATGTATATCTGAACAGTTTCTTGAAAACATGGATGCTTTAATTGGTTGTTGAACATGGTGAATATCCATCTATACATATATTTATTTATATAAACCAAATGTTTAGAACAGACTTTGTAATATTGAATTCTGGAGTTGTAACCTTGCTACATAAACCAAACTTTCATAAAGTCGTATTATGGTAATGTATCTATTTAACCTAGGCCTATTTCTGCATATTTGACACTGCTAGTAAAAACATGTTCATAAACACCTGATGTTGGACGGTTTTACAAAGAAAGCTGTTAAGATCTTATTATAATATGAAATACCTCCACAACAGTGTGCTGACATGCATACACAGTCAAGTCGATACCCCCTAAAGTACACCTTACTACGTGTACCAAGTGGCAAAATTAGATCCTTAAAAGGGAAATGCACCAGTAACCACGTGTCATCTTTCTTCGAATTTGGGAGTTTCTCTACTGTAGCCACTGATAACTCATACTTTTCTTGGTAAACGTAACATTAGGTTTTCTATTCCAGTTCTTTTTTATCGAATCTTAAGCTACAATTTGCTCTTCAACTAAGAGGTTATTTTCAATTTTTATCCATTTTTATGAGAGTAAAAAACTCATTTCTAAACGAAGTATCTCTTCAGAAATTTTCTAAAGATGGCGTCTCTACATTCACAAAACAAATGAGTCAACAAAACTAGCTTTAATGCTGAAAATTACGAATGACTCCAAAATTAGCTCTGTCATAGATTTTATTGTCTTTTAGATGCTATGCGTCGGTCAAACTGGACAAAGTAGTCAGTGTTCATCGCAAGTACCATTTTGTAAAAAGTTATTTTCTTATCAATAAAGATAAGATAAAACATGTGACTACAAGGATAATCAAACACATGACTACACGTAGGCTACACACATGTCTACACGTAGCCTAAAACACATGTCTACACGTGGGCACACGACTATAAAGATGATCAAACACATGACTACACAGGTAGGCTAAAACACATGAGTACCAGCATGATCAAACACATGACTACACAGGTAGGCTAAAACACATGAGTACCAGCATGATCAAACATACGACTACAAGGATGATCAAACGCATGACTACAGGTAAGCTGAAACACACGACTGCAAGGATGATCAAACACATGACTACACGTAGGTTAAAATACAAGACTACAAGGATGATCAAACACATGACTACACGTAGGTTAAAACACATGACTACAAGAATGATCAAACACATTACTACAGGTAGGTTAAAACACATGACTACAAGGATGATGAACTCTATTTCTCTTCCTTTTAAAGGTTATATTCTAATTTAGTAACTGTAGCACTTCGAAGGTTAATGTTCTCTGTAGGTTGTACTTCAACAGAATTATAGTCTTAAATCGAGTTTCCAGAATAACTGTTCATAGAGAACTGAATTACAAAAGCTTGACCAATCAGATTTCTGGGTTTCCAGAATAACTGTTCATAGAGAACTGAATTACAAAAGCTTGACCAATCAGATTTCTGGGTTTCCAGAATAACTGTTCATAGAGAACTGAATTACAAAAGCTTGACCGATCAGAAGTTGAGATACAAATCATTGCCAAATGGAATTTCATAACATTCCTACCAGAACCTCGAGACAACGATAATTCATCAATGTATATTTTGTAGTTTGAAGTACAGATAAACGTTTACCTTGATAACGTTATTTTCTCATCGAAATGGATAAACCTTAGTCATAGTACATTATTTTCTGGTGATTTCTTTCTTATCTCGATCTCTTTATTAACTCTGTAACAATGGATAAACCTCAGTTATAATATCCTTTGATAACGGTTTTATTCTTATCTCCACGGCGTTATTATTCCATTAAAATAAACAAATTATAAGATCTATCTTTATGGTGATTTTAACTCTTATATCAATATGTGTTAACATTTTTCTCGTTGGAAAACTAGTAAATGATCGGCCAGAACGCTTCCATTGAATTATTATGAACATAGGATGTGCACCCGTTGTTTATGAAATAAACACATGGCCACGTATAATTTACAATTGGTTTAACCGCGAACTACACAAATAACATGTTATAACTTCTCAAGCTAAAATACATAGCAGTGTGAAAATCTTCCTATGTTTTAGGTATTTTAAGATAAAATAAGTAATCTAATGTATATTAATCTATACCAGTAGGTGTATATATATCCATATGACGGGCCCTTGACTCGTAATCTGAGGGTCACGGGTTCGAATCCCCCGTCCCACCAAATATGTTCGCCCTTTCATCCGTTGGTGGTGATATAATGTGATGGTCAATTCCACTATTCATTGGTATTTGAGTATCCCAAGAATAGGCGGTGGGTGGTGATGACTCAGTGCTTTCTCACTAGTGTTTCGCTGCTAATTTAGATAGCTTTGGGCGAAATTAAAAAACACAAAAATATATGAAATGTTTACTGCGTTATACTCACCTAATGTTCCCCAATGTGCCAGCTGCGCGTTGAAGAACTTCGAAGGCTAATATCGAGGGTTCGATTCCTCGCGGCGTACAGAACGCATATAGCTCTTTGCGCTGTTTTGCACTAAAACTGTAACAAATTCACCCAATGTTCAAATTCCAGAGTTACAAATACTACCGTGTTTTACTTCAGTTTTTTATCGGAAACCGCGTTCAATCTTCTAGCCTGATACACGGCGAGCTAGGACTAGCTTTGACTGTACGCTGCCTAACCAGCTCGTCAAATACCATTCTTTCCGTCTCTCGCAGCTGCACAGCGTCTAGGTTCGAGGATATGAGAAGTCACCTAATCTTTCGTCACTTCCGTTTTCGAAACATGCTCTCTCCTGCCTTCACTGAGACTTACTATATCATTTTTTTGTTTTTACTTTCAACATTTTTTACAGATAGAATTTTTCGGAGGCAAATCGAATCACCATCTTATTATTCATTGAAGTCTTTTAGGGCCAGTTACGTTAAAGAAAGTAATTCATTACTTCAAATTTCAAAAGCGAGAAAGATAACCACTCCCCTAACATATAAACTTCAGTTTTCTAGTACTATATATACGTGTGTGCTCGTGTGATTACGCATATTTCTATACGTCTGTTTATTGGACTGCAAATAAATTAGGGGAAAAAACAGATAAAATAAACACAAAGAACGATATAATCGTCTTGCTTATCATTACTTGAAAAACTTCCAGCTCTTCAGTGTTGACTTAGATCGCAGGTGGCAGCACAGTAGCAAACATCTTCTGAAGTATTGTCCTTTCAAATACGTTGCTTGGTGTCTGTGCTAACCTGCCTGATATCAACCCATGTAACTTTTATTTTAAATGTATACTCTCCATACAGAAACTTAAGAATGCTGTAGCAGAGGAGTTGAGGGGATTTTTCTCGGATGGAGTTAACAGTGTTGTACTTAATAATCCAACGAATTTTCCAACAGTGTAATGTAAAGATCCCTCTTACAGGTTTCATACGATAGTTATTAGAAATAGAAACTGAGAACGCTTAGAAAAGCAGCCATTATATATATATATCAACTTGGTATTTATATAAATTACAATTACATATAAGTGAAGCAACTTTTCATGTTCAAAGGTTTTTCCTTAATCGTGAATTGATATAACATTCGTCCAGGAGACTTCAGCTGGTTAGATGTAAAATAAACATTACCATGTAATAATATAAATTTGTTTGTTTGTTTTTGAATTTCGCACAAAGCTACATGAGGGCTATCTACATTAGCTGTCCCTAATTTGATAGTATAAGAGTAACGGGAAGGCAGCTTGTCATCACCACCCACCGCCAACTCTTGGGCCATTCTTTTACCAATGAATAGCTGAAATGGAGAGCATGTTTGGTGTGACGGGGATTCAAACTCACGTCTCTCAAATCATGAGTCGAGCGCCTTAACCACCTGACCATGCCGGGGCCCTAATATATAAAATCTAACAATTAGTGTGGCATTTTTATTGATCTTCTGGTATCTGAGACATGCGTGTTATAGACCTGAAAAGTCATTCATTTTTTTTTATTTTGGTCACACATTGAGGCAACCACGTGATCTATATTCTATATTACGATAAAACATTCGCGTGATCTATATTTTATATTACGATAAAACATTCGCGTGATCTATTTCTATTTTAGCATAAGGAAACCATGTAATATACATTATATGCTAGCATGAAACATCTACGTTATTTTTATTTTGTGTTAGCATAAGACATCTATGTGATATACATTCTATGTTATAAAACGACATCCGCAGGATCTATATTCTATGTTAGCACAAAACATCAGTGTGATCTATACTCTATGTAAGCATAAAACACCCACGTGACCCATATTCTACGTTAGCATAAGGGAGAGACCAACATGGAAAGGTGGTTAAGGCACTCGACTCCTAATCTGAGGATCGTGGGTTCGAATCCCCGTCGCCCCAAACATGGTCGCCCTTTCAGCCGTGGGGGCGTTATAATGTGACGGTCAGCCCCACTATTCGTTGGTAAAAGAATAGCCCAAGAGTTAGAGGTGGGCAGGGATGACTAGCTGTCTTCCCTCTAGTCTTACACTGCAAAATTAGGGACGGCTAGCGCAGATAGCCCTAGTGTAGCTTTGCGCGAAATTCAAAAAACAACAAAAAACAAACACGCATAAGAGAGAGAAAAAATTATCGCACCGACAACTTAATGTTGAATACATAATCCACAAAAATCTATTTTGTACTGACTTAATAATTATTTTTATTTATTGTAAAGTATTGTACTTCTCACCTCACCAAATAAAAATTACATTATAGCAATGGTGAAACAGAAATCTTACAGTGGCATAAACATCAACAATAACTACCAAAATGGTTCGAGCAGGTAACTACAAAGGTGGCGTTTAATATCAGAAAAACAAAATACATCCAACAAATGATCGAATAATAGACTTGAAAGTGCCACCTATACAATATGTAGAATATTAGTGATAAATAGAAGGAACCCTGAAAAAAACGTATGAACAAATTATGCTCTTGTGTGTGTGTCTATATTTTTATCCACACATAAGTGCGCTATCTCAAATTATAATGAACAAGTTTTGATGGAACTTGACATAAATATAGCTTTCCTTCTATATTAAAATATTAAATATGAAGAGATTCCGGTAACCAGTCACGACTTGTTTCCCTTGCGTGTCGTACCCATGGCTACAGTTTAGCATAGAACACTGCACACTTAGCAAAGTATCTGTGAATACAACAATACGAGTCACATACAACAACGTAAACAAACTGTAGATGCACACAGGTTTTCTGTGTTTAAGCCAAGAAAAGCAATGAAGCTAAACAAGAATAAGGTAAAATTACGTTTGTAACAGTATTATGTCAAATGGGCAGGACGTGGCTTACTAATTAATATGATTCGTGGTTCGAGACCCACCACCGCCTCGTAATCCGAGAGTTGCGGGTTTGAATCCTCGTCACACCAAACATGCTCACTCTTTCAGCCGTGGGGGCGTTATAATGTTTCGGATAATCCCACTATTCACTGGTAAAAGACTAGCTGCCTTCCATTTAGTCTTACACTGCTAAATTAGGGACAGCTAGCGCAGATAGCCCTCGTGTAGCTTTGCGCGAAATTCAAAACAAAGAAACCCACTGCCACAGAAACGCGTTCCGCACTTTGGGCTGTGGGCGCATTGTAAGGGTAAAGGCCAACCTTTAATATTCGATCAAATAAGCACAGTCCAAGAGTTGGCGGTGGGTATTGCTGACTACCTACTTTTCCTTTGATTTGTCAGTTCCAAATTAGGAACTTTTGTGTGCAAACATGATTCGTAGTTCGAGACCTACCACCGCCTCGTAATCCGAGGGTCGCGGGTTCGAATCCCAGTCACGCCAATCATACTCGCTCTTTCAGCCGTGGGGGCGTTATAATGTCACGGATAATCCCACTATTCACTAGTAAAAGACTAGCTCCCTTCCATTTAGTCTTACACTGCTAAATTAGGGACAGCTAACAAACAAACCCACTGCCACAAAAATGCATTCCGCACTTTGGGCTGTGGGCGCATTATAAGGGTAAAGGTCAACCTTCAATATTCGATCAAATAAGAACACTCCAAGAGTTTGAAACTCCAAGTGGCTCAGGAAAAAAGGTCTGTAACGCTAAAAACCGGATTTCAATACCTGTGGTAGGCACAGCACAGATAGCTCATTGTGCAGTTTTGTGTTTAACAATAAACACATTATTTTATAAAGATTATAAAAGAAATCGTTTAGAAAAATACTCGCAAAATAACAGTGTGAAATTTTCTAAAAATTATATTAACAGTTTGTTTTGGGTTGAAATTCATTTATTTTGTATACGTATATATTTAGTTTCTATATGCATGTATGTGTTTCTAGCTTATATATTTTTTAAATCCACAGCTTGAAAATAATGACTAAATTTTCATTTATGGAAGCCATCAAGTTACCCACCCATACCGGATGTGCGTCAGTTAAATATTGTGTAGAGACTTCCGTTACGTAGGTTGATTTCGACCATGCATTACTTTTATACACAAATAAGAGTTTATCAGTGTACACAAACAATCAAATAGGGAAGTTTATAATATTACAACCTTATCTTTTTAACATAAAAGTTTCTCAACAACAAATTTTAAATAAAAGTTTCAGTTTAACGATGTTTTACTTCTAGTTTTATTGGAATGAATAAAATTTTAAAATCGCCTCCTAGCGGCTCAGCGGAACGTATGAGGGATTATAATTTTAAAAATGGGATTTTGATACCTACTGCGGGCAGAATACAGATGGCCCACTGTTTTCATTAGGCTTAAACTATTTAAAATAATAAATGTGGTGGTCATACTGTTTTTCCACTTTAATTTTTTTTAATTCTAGATTTATTACAACACCTGAAAATTCACAATATTCTAGAGTTAATTTTCCACGTTGATAAATATTTATAACATTCTACGACTTTTTTCTGCATCAAATGCAGCTTCAACTACGTCATTTTCGAATTTAACGAGCACCGAGTACGCGTGATTGTGTTGATCCGGGAACTTTAGTTTTCTTGCATCTTATTTTTGTTAGTATTGTTTGTTTCTTTGTTTTGAATTTCGCGCAAAGCTACACGAGGGCTACCTATGCTAGTCGTCCCTAATCTAGTAGTGTAAGACTCGAGGGAAGGCAACTAGTCACCACCACCCACCGCCAACTCTTGAGCTACTCTTTTGCAAACGAATAGTGGGATTCATCGTACTTTATAACGTCCCCACGGCTGAAAGGGTGAGCATGTTTGGTGTGATAAGAATTCGAACCCGCCTCTCTCAGGTTACGGGTCGACCGCCTTAACCACCTGGCCATGCCGGGCCTTTTTGTTAGTACCAAATATGGTTTTTAAAAAAGCAAAACTTCATTCATAGGTAAAAATTGGTAGTTACGTTTGACCAGTTAAAAATTTAGCTATTTCGCTGATGTCTTTTATCTATTAAATGTTTTCTTGGCGAATTTATTGTTATCTTTTTTTTGATACATTACAAAATTACATAAATGTTTATTACGACTCAGAGTTTAGGCTCTTACTCGTAACGATGAACAAGTGTAATATGAAACTGAAATGTATCACCATGTCAAAATGTTCCAGGCTGACTGAAAGTCCGTCAGTGAGTTCGTTTTGATATGGATACACTCTGTTACTCAGTAACAAGTCAGCCTGTCAATTCAGTACTGACATATTCTTATAAGCAGGTTTGATACTGATCCATTAAAGTGTAAGTTTTAATACCGACATACCGTTAAACAAAGATTTGGTCCAGTCTGTAAATTCAATATTAATGTTCAATTACTACATAATCGCTACCTTTTTAAGTATATTTGTTTTCTATCTATACGAAATCCAGAAACAATATTTTAAAATGTATACGCAAAGCTACACAACAAAAAACATGCTCGTTAGCATCCGTAATTTTGAGTCGACAGACTAACGGAAGTGTAGTTAGTGAACAGTCAACTCTTGTCTGAGCAGATAACGATATGACCGTCATTTTCATGACGCAGCAACGACTGTAAAAGGTGAAGTGAGTTTTACGGGAAGGAACTGAAAAACAATAATCTTCAAATTTCCTCTATAAAAAAAAATGTCACGTCTCTCCCGAAATGTTTACGTTCAAGAAACACACACGTTTGTTTGTTTTTGCATTTCGCGCAAAGCTACACGAGGACCAGGTATCTCTAATCTAGCAGAGTAAGACTAGGGGGGAGGCAGCTAGTCATCACCACCCACCAACAACTCTTGGATTAGTCTTACCAACGAATAGTGGGATTGACCTTTTTTAATAGCGCCCATACGGCTGAAAGGGCGAACACGTTTGTTGTGACGGAGATACGAACCCACGACCCTAGGATTACGAGTCGAACGCATAACCACTTGGCCATTCCAGGCTAAATACACACGTCTCTTAGCTTCTCGTAGCTCAGAGGTAAATCTGAAAGTTTAACGCTAAGAAACGGATTTCGATACACGTAGCGAGCACAGCACAGACAGTCCAAATGAGTCAACTCGTGTTGTTCTTGTGATGTAAAGAACTGACTTGTGGCTTATTCTTATCATAAAATATTCATTTTGTACGAGGATTTGGTACAGCAGCATGTATGTGTGTGTATATTTTCTTATAACAAAGCCACATCGGGCTATCTGCCGAGTCTACCGAGGGGAACGGAACCCCTGATTTTAGCGTTGTAAATCCGTAGACTTACCGTTTTACCAGCGGGAGACGGACAGCATTTAATTAAGGAAACGTCAGAAATATTAGCTGGAAAATACAAACAGTCAAACAGGTCAAAGAGTCAAATTACAAAGAACTGCGTATTTAAACTTCGTAAAAACTGTTTTGGTTTTAGTAACGGATTTAGTAACGAAGATTTCGAAAGAAATATTAATTTTTCTCAATTGCGTAAGAATTTTAACAAATCTGGGAAAAAAATATTGCTTAGATCAAATTATTATTTAATTTACCACAATAAACAATTATTATTAATAATATGTTTGTTATGTTTAGGTTCTAGAACGATCGACAAGACTTTCAAGTCCCGATTGGTCTAAGGAAATCTGTAGCCAGTGGTTCTCAACATTTTAAACTTAACAAATTTTATCTGATTTCAATGAAAATGATTCACTATGTGAAAGTATATTTGACGTTTTGTGGGAAAAAGTACACTTGATGGGTAAAACTGGATGTCATTTTCGGAGTCAGTGTACAGGAATTACTGTAGAACATGTAAAAATTACGAGACAGTAAAAGCCATCACACTACTGCGTTATTCAAGGAACATCGATAGCCATATGGACTGTATTGTTTTATTCCCCAAGGAAAAGGTCCAATAGTTCTTACTAATAATAAATACAAATGTGGGAGAAGGAAAACAAATCTTCCACTTGTTCTTTGTTGCAGTTAACAATGGCTTTTTGGATAATAGGTTTATGGAAAAGTAGTCCAGATGCAGTGGAAAATAATAGTGCAAATGGAGATAAAATCCGTTTCGAAATGAATTGCATTCAGAAACGATAGGAAACAAAAACAAATCTACTTACATGTGTATAATCCTATGTATATATGATCATTAGACTTTTATCTAGCAAGATAAATGCTCATTAAATGTTCATTAATTATAAATTCAAAGTTCCTTGTTCCTATCTTTATTACATTCTAGACAAAAGATGTTTTAGCTGTACAGATGATGGCTTTGCACAGCCGATGACGTCCATAAGTCAAGATAATCTTGTCATCCCGAGGTCATCCTCCCACGCCACAAGGAGAGGGCAGAAGGCTTTGGTTGATCCTACTTGGTGGTCTTGTCAGCCTGCACAATTCATACCCCCTCTAATGAGGTCTGATGGAAGGTGGGGTTGAGAAGTTATATGACCCACTGTTCTTTCCTTATTCAACCATTTCTCATCAGCTAAATACTTAACCAAATTCTATTGATCCTTCTTCCGATTATTTTTCCTTCTAATCATTTTAGCTTGCAACTATTAGAGAACTATTTCTATTAACTTTTAACAACATTATTTTCACACCTTCTTTACACCTATTAACCGGAATGCAGGATGGAAGTGTTGTTAAACCTCAAAATTATAAAATAAGTTTCATAAAGGTGTGACTGTACAATACGTCGTTCTATTTATAAAAACAAAGCAAAAAGAAATCCTCAACAGCCACGCCACGTGAAATTCTTTTAGGCAGGATTACACTGAAACCATCTTATTACAAAACCTTTAATTTCCTTTTTATTAGCTATATTTCTCTTCGCAAACACTACCACGTGATGTGCGCGCATACTTGGTCTTGTTTTATTACTCATCAGAATCTTTACCAGCCTACCCTGAAATTGGAATTCTTTTAGTAGAATTAGAGAAAAATTAATCCATGAGATCATGGGCGTGGTCAAATACATAAGTCGAAAGGGTTTGGCCTACTGAGTCCAAAACTGAAATCGGTCAAGAAATGGCAGAGCTATGAGATAAAAGTTTGAACTTAGGGGGAAAAAAAAATAGGAAAACCAAAACTGAAAGCGGATCTGAGAGTCGCGACTAAAAATTAGTGTAATTTGATTTCATAAAACTAAAATATTGAACAGAAACAGCAAACTGAGTCAAAATTCAAAAATATATGACGATTTATTGAGATTCTGACAGAGTGACATTTTGAGATATATCACTAACTAGAAGATATGTCACTATCGTACCAGAAGATACTCTTGGAGATATGTCAGTAATTATTCTATTAGTCGATATATCACTATCATATCTGTAGATATGTCAGTAACTATCTTATTAGTCGATATATCACTATCATATCTAGAGATATGTCAGTAACTATCTTATTAGTCGATATATCACTATCATATCTGGAGATATGTCAGTAACTATCTTATTAGTCGATATATCACTATCATATCTGGAGATATGTCAGTAACTATCTTATTAGTCGATATATCACTATCATATCTGGAGATATGTCAGTAACTATCTTATTAGTCGATATATCACTATCATATCTGGAGATATGTCAGTAACTATCTTATTAGTCGATATATCACTATCATATCTGGAGATATGTCAGTAACTATCTTATTAGTCGATATATCACTATCATATCTTGAGATATTCCACTTAGTTAACATGTGTGGAGATATGTCACTAACTAACATATCTTATGATATTCAACTACTCAAATTACATCTTTCCTAAGACGAAGACCTTCCCTACACAGCTAGTAAACACACAAGTTTGGCGAAGGTTGTGTTCAAACAACCAGCAAGACAGTGGGTATAACTTTCCCCTGAATATATTGCCACCCCAATAGATAAAACCTCTCTGGGGTGCGACAGATGCGACTTAGTCACTCTGTCAGTCATCAAGTTCAGTCTAGAAGTTACTTGGTGGTGCTAACAGGATTGGCTTAGCAATAGGATAAAATAAAAACGGAAAGAACTGAACCCTGAGGCACCAGGATTTCACGTGGCGAATACACGCCACCATTATTATAGCATGCAGCTGCAACACGGGCTGCTCACGTCTTATCAAGTTTCGCTGTAATATCGACCCACACCTTTTATTCACGTGTGGATAATTCTTCTAGTTTCTAAATTCGGATTCGAAGGTCTACACCAGAAAAAAGCTAACAAACTCTTCTAACATTTTCAGTGCAGTTGGCTGAAGTTGTACCACGACTACTATTGGCTTCTGTTAAAAGATTCACATCCCGTATGACGCAAGGGCGAATTTATCACTTTAATTGAATAAAATAAGAGAATATTGCAGAACGAAACGTGTAAAACAAATATACCCAACAGTAAATGGACTAACAAGGTTTGATTTAAACGTTTCTCTGCTGGAGAGCGAAACAAGGCCGAATTTTCAAAATGTTTTTTATGATATAGTCACATTCAGCTCTATACGTCGTAGTCACAGAGTTATATTCAACTCCATATGGTGTAGTTACTGATTCATACTCAGCTTCGTAAGGTGTAGTAACTGAATCATATTCAGCTTTGTAAGGTGTAGTAACTGAATCAAATACAACTCCATATGGTGCAGTAACTGAGTCAGCACATGAAACAAAACAATAACTCAACATATTAAGAAACCAAATAAATACAGCCACAAAACTATGTTCACCCGATAAAATTAACAATGAAACCAACAAAATAAAACAATACTTCATCAACATCAACAAATTTCCTCCAAAAACCGTGGAAAAAATTATACGAACACACCTAGATAAACAGCACAGTCAACATCGAACTGACAATAATAAATCCCAGGATACAACAAACTACAAAACTTTACATTGCTACACACAATATATTCTCAACATTAGTGATAAAACAACAATCATTTGGAAAACAAAACTAATAACAAAACACAACATTCCAGTAAAAACTAAATTTATTCAAAAAACAAGGTACAAAACTAAAGTCCGTTATGTAAAAATTGCACTGACAAACACAACACAAACATTATTTATAAAATACAGTGTAACAATTGTCACGACTTCTATATTGGAAAAACAAGCAGAAAAATTGAAATTAGATTCAAATAACACAGAAAAACACCACACGGTTTTTGAACACTGCAAATCAAATAAACATAACATAATCATAAAAAAACACCCAGATACTAAGTAGGGAAACAAATATAAACAAACACAAAATCAAATTAGCCCTACTTATACAGAAACTAAAACCAAAATTAACCCAATATAAAGGAACTCCTTTATACCTATATTAATTAATAGCCTAACATCCAACTGCAACGTCACCTGCAATCCCTTGATGACGAGAAATCCACTTTGTTAACTTGAAGATGACCTAGGAAGGTCGAAACGTTGTTCTCTGCTTATCAATCAAAGTGTTAATACCCATACCAGCCGTTCTGAGACATACTGATATATACTTTACAGCACTCGTGGTCTTCTAACAAGCACTTTCAAAACTTAGGAAAGGGAGAACTGACTATTTATTTAAAGAGAATGTTCACCAAGATTGCCTCACTCAGCGTAGCTAACTTAAATACCGTGTTTTATTTTTACCATAAAATAGAGTCTGGCTGTGCCAGAAAGTTCATTAACATCTGAAAATAAAATCTTTCTCACAATAAACACATGTAGGCCTTCATGTTTCTTGTTATAACTTCTATGTAGACTTTAAGTGGGTTTTGTACCACAGCGAAGTCTGTCCTTTAGTTTTGTTATGGTTGACATTTAAATAAAACAAAATACTGGTGCCTTCAGCTTGGTTGTCTGTCCCTGTTTCAGTATTGTATATGTGAATTCACACGTTTATGTACTGAATGTATGGGCGAAACTGTCAGATCCAGGACACGTGGAGCACACACTGAATTTTTTTAGATTAACCAAACTGTAGATATTTTACATATTGCGTAAGGTTTATACATTACTGTCTCTACAGTGTGTCAAGTTTGTAAATACTATCTCTACAGTGTGTCAAGTTTGTAAATACTATCTCTATTGAGTGTTAAGTTTATACATTACTGTCTATACAGTGTGTCAAGTTTATAGATTACTGTCTCTACAGTACAGTGTGTCAAGTTTATACATTACTGTCTCTATAATATATCAAGTTTATACATTACTCTCTATACAGTGTGTCAAGTTTATACATTACTGTCTCTATAATATATCAAGTTTATACATTACTGTCTCTACAGTGTGTCAAGTTTATACATTACTGTCTCTATAATATATCAAGTTTATACATTACTGTCTCTACAGTGTGTTAAGTTTATACATTACTGTCTATACAGTGTGTCAAGTTTATAGATTACTGTCTCTACAATGTGTCAAGTTTATACATTACTGTCTCTATAATGTATCAAGTTTATACATTACTGTCTCTACAGTGTGTCAAGTTTATACATTACTGTCTATACAGTGTGTCAAGTTTATACATTACTGTCTCTACAGTGTGTCAAGTTTATACATTACTGTCTCTATAATGTATCAAGTTTATACATTACTGTCTCTACAGTGTGTCAAGTTTATACATTACTGTCTCTATAATGTATCAAGTTTATACATTACTGTATCTACAGTGTGTCAAGTTTATACATTACTGTCTCTACAGTGTGTCAAGTTTATACATTACTGTCTCTATAATATATCAAGTTTATACATTACTGTCTCTATAATATATCAAGTTTATACATTACTGTCTATACAGTGTGTCAAGTTTATAGATTACTGTCTCTACAATGTGTCAAGTTTATACATTACTGTCTCTATAATGTATCAAGTTTATACATTACTGTCTCTACAGTGTGTCAAGTTTATACATTACTGTCTCTACAGTGTGTCAAGTTTATACATTACTGTCTCTATAATGTATCAAGTTTATACATTACTGTCTCTACAGTGTGTCAAGTTTATACATTACTGTCTCTACAATGTGTCAAGTTTATACATTACTGTCTCTACAGTGTGTCAAGTTTATACATTACTGTCTCTATAATGTATCAAGTTTATACATTACTGTCTCTATAATATATCAAGTTTATACATTACTGTCTCTATAATATATCAAGTTTATTCATTACTGTCTCTATAATGTATCAAGTTTATACATTACTGTCTCTATAATATATCAAGTTTATACATTGCTGTCTATACAGTGTGTCAAGTTTATACATTACTGTCTCTATAATGTATCAAGTTTATACATTACTGTCTCTACAGTGTGTCAAGTTTATACATTACTGTCTCTATAATGTATCAAGTTTATACATTACTGTCTCTACAGTGTGTCAAGTTTATACATTACTGTCTCTATAATGTATCAAGTTTATACATTACTGTCTCTACAGTGTGTCAAGTTTATACATTACTGTCTCTATAATGTATCAAGTTTATACATTACTGTCTCTACAGTGTGTCAAGTTTATACATTACTGTCTATACAGTGTGTCAAGTTTATAGATTACTGTCTCTATAATGTATCAAGTTTATACATTACTGTCTCTACAGTGTGTCAAGTTTATACATTACTGTCTATACAGTGTGTCAAGTTTATACATTACTGTCTCTATAATGTATCAAGTTTATACATTACTGTCTCTACACTTCTCATTTCATTTTTGTTCAATTTTATTTTAAATACTGTACAAGAACGACAATTAATGTATGACATATAGACGTTAGTTTAACACTGTAAATATGTGTATAAAGGACTGGCTACACAAGACACTCTATGTAAACATCAATACAACACACATAGGACTGGCTAAATGATATATACTCGTTAGTTTAACACTGTAAATATGTGTATAAAGGACTGGCTACACAAGACACGTTATGTAAACATCAATACAACACACATAGGACTGGCTAAACGATATATACTCGTTAGTTTAACACTGTAAATATGTGTATAAAGGACTGGCTACACAAGACACGTTATGTAAACATCAATACAACACACATAGGACTGGCTAAACGATATATACTCGTTAGTTTAACACGGCTAGATACACCAGACACGACACGTAGCCGTTACTTCAACACTGTACACAGGTCTGGATAAAGAATTTATTTTGAATTTTGCATAAAGCTATACGAGGGCTATTTGCGCTTGCCGTCCTTCATTTGGTAATGTAAGACTAGAGGGAAGGTAGCTAGTCATCTCCTTCGACTGCCAACTCTTGGGCTACCCTTTTACCAAGAAATAGTGGGATTGACCATACAATAATAACGCCCATCCGGCTGAAAGGGCGAGCATTTTTGGTGGAACGAGAATTGAAACCTCGAATTGCGAGTCGAGAACCCTAACCACCAAACCATGCAGGGTCAAACACAATGTGTACACCTTGGCTTAACACTGTTTTCAGAACTGACTATACATGCCGCACGTAAACGTTTGAATAGCGTTATACTCATTGTTTCAATATTTAGTATGGGTGTTGAACATTTGTAGTTTTGCATTATATCGCTCAAGATGATCAAACTATATGAACAGTTGTTAAATATGTTTTACTGTTTTGTTTTCAGCTGAATCTAAATACAACCAGGTCACAGTCTCACGACAAGGGTTAAAGAATTAGGAACTGGGAGGTGGTGCTCTTTGTTATAACTTTTGTCTGGCACGTGCTGGCTCGTGCGTCTGTCTATCAACATCTGCTGAGTAATGCTTCCTGGCACAGATGTCGAACGCCGTATTTGAACCCTGCGCATGCGCATAAGAACCAGCTGACACGCGCGAGTTACGACTAGTGTTAGTCAACCAGAAAACACTAATTTCAAACCACAATACAACACTAGGCCTCCAAAAGACAACGTATTAACATTTATCCACGTGATTTCGTATCCTACACAACTGGCGAGGCTTAGTTCGTCTACTATAAAATCTCTCTCTCTCTCTCTATTTTTTTGTGAAAGCAAAATATTTAAAATGTGCCTTAAATACGATAAGAAGCATTGAGAAAACATATACGACGTCCACCATAGACGCTGGCATCTTCTTCTTGATAATAAAACCAGTAGAACTTCCAAGCTGTTAGGACTGTTTGGATTGTATCCAATGCTTTTAGGAAAGAAGCGAAGCGGTTGTTAATAAGAAAAACCTTTTGGTGAACGTTTTCGGTTCTCTTTTGAACACAAGGTGAAAAGGTTTAGTCTAGAATTGTGGCATAGCGCAATATAACGTGCTCTTACAAACCAGTCCTTGTGACAAACATTACTTACAGCTAAAGGAAATTGGTAACTATTCCTGTTAAGGGTGTTATATCGCAGTAAAAATTCACTGTTAGTAAAATAAAACATGGTCGTTTAATAATTTGAGCAACTTTGCAAAACTAATGTTTCCAGAAAAATATCTTTAGGGGTGATGGTATAAAATCTGACCATTTTGACTTTTAGCTACAACGGGTTTATTAATCTAATCTCGCTTCATAATACGTTAACCCTGAAGCAGTAAATTAGTTTTTACGAAATACTTCTGTCGAGATATTCAGTACGTAAAGTACGCTTATATTTACATTTAGCCTAAACATTTGTCTTAATATATATTTCTGAAAGACCTAAACCGTAAGATTTTGCCAACAATAGTTAATCGAAAATCGGAATTACATATATTTGAGAACATTTTATCAGTGGAAAAAAAAACACACAAAAAGTTGTCTATCGACCAATACTTTTTCAAACGTTTTCATTGGTTCGTGGTCAATATTGTTTTAAGAATCATCGTGTAAAGTTATAGAAGGGTTACCTGCGAATAGCGAAGCGTGATTCTCGTATGATAGGCTTGAGAAAGCATCTTGCGAAGAGTATATATAATAATAGGATACGTTGTCACTCTTGTGATGCACCCTCGTCTTCAGGGTGTGAAACGCGTTGTTCTAGTTATTGTTTGTGTGTGTGGAAACGGTTTGTGAACTTCGAAACCTCCAATTCTCAGTTCGAGTACTTTATCCACTAGGTCTATGTTAATACACTGATAACGTACATACTAACTGTAATTACAACAGTTGACCACTGTCCGAATGTCCAACAGTAGTGATTGTAACGGTTGTTGTTCGATTTCAGGCGACAGTCTTGTTAAAGCAGTAACTCAGATAAATAGGCATAATATAGTAAGAGATTAAAACTGTAAAATAAGTTTTAACATATTAAGGATAGGAAGAGAAAACTTACTCGATCTGTTACGTGTCCGACAACCAAATGTAAAAACGTTCGTTGTCATCGTTGTTTTCTGTCAGCTATACGGTTCGAATAACGCCAAGTACAAACCCGGGTCGACCTACGACTGTTCGCCTGTAACAAACTTCTCACAACTCAACTTTCCTTCAACAGCACGTTGAGACCTTCTCACTCGACAGATGGTAGCCAATTCGTGATCCTCACGTAAGCACACGCTCTAAATCCCCAACGCGCGTAGGGACCACGAAGTACGAGCCAGCTGGTCAACTTCTTTCTTTCCTGAGCGAGTCCATAACAGGAGCTGTCAAAAGGTTGTGTTCGACCCGAGCGAGAAGACGAAGGCTCACAAGTAAAAGCGTTTTTCTTCGTAGGTAAAAACGGCACGTGTCGAGCGCGTGCCTCACATCACTGCACGGATCTCGAAGTACGTTTCAACACAACTTTTTTTTTTTTTATAGACCACAGTAAAGAGCGTCTAACCAGGTTGCGGCAATTCCAACATGTTCTTTCTGGCAGTGGTCCACGGCCGAGGAAGGTAACTGATTGCCAAGTCTCCTACAGATACTAATAATCAAAATAAGGCGCTTTACCAATTAGTGACCCTTTTTACGTGCTACCAAAACATAGAATGAATCTTCACCTGCGGGTTGTCGTAAAAAATATCTTTTCTGACCATCAAGAGTTTAAAGGTCAAGCTACTTGTGACTAGCCCTTTAGATTAGCCCGTAACTATAAGCAAGTTGTGTCTGATAGTTAAGTGACCAATTACATGCGCGATGCTTCTCTGTATGGCTTGTAACGTCTTCAGTAATTACTTTTGTTAAGTCAGAAGGTTTCGTACGTTTCGCTGTTTTTTTTAATGCTATGTTCAATTATTAAAGATACTACAGTGACATTATTTATCTACACGTCCAGATTGTAATCAGAACTTAACTGTTTCTATATTCCACTTTGAAACGACAGTTGATCAAACTGTAACTGCGGTGTTCATCTGACTGTCTTTATATTCTAGTTTGTAACGGCCGTAACTTGTTAGATTAATCAAACTGTAACTATGATATGTTTCTATCCGTCTTATAACTCCAGCTACTGCCCGGCTATCCAGATTATGTCCTTGCTATATTTATATTTGACTATTCAAATTACACTCTCTCTATGTTTCAATTTGGTCCTCGAGGTTATAACCTGGTTTGTTTTATCCAGCCGTCCAGCTTTGTTTCTATCTCGGTGTCCAAGTCATAACACAACATATTTCTACGTGACCGCCAGGATCGTACCCTGTGTTTCTAACTGAATGTCCACGTTATACCCCTACTATGTTTCTATTTCAGTTCAGTGTCCATGCCTTACCCCCGATATGTTTCTATCGGATCATAACCGTTAGGATCATAACCTTACTATGTTTCTATCTCACTGTCCAGGGTATATCTCTGATATGTTATTATTTGGTTGTTCAGGTTATTCTCTCGGTACGTTTTTACCTGTCTGTCTAAAGTATACCCCGGCATGTTTCTATCTGTCTATCTGAAGTATACCCCAGCATGTTTCTATCCGTCTGTCTAAAGTATACCCCGGCATGTTTCTATCTGGCTGTCTAAAGTATACCCCGGCATGTTTCTATCTGTCTATCTAAAGTATACCCCAGCATGTTTCTATCTGGCTGTCTAAAGTATACCCCGGCATGTTTCTATCTGTCTATCTAAAGTATACCCCAGCATGTTTCTATCCGTCTGTCTAAAGTATACCCCGGCATGTTTCTATCTGTCTGTCTAAAATATACCCCGGCATGTTTCTATCTGTCTATCTAAAGTATACCCCAGCATGTTTCTATCTGTCTATCTAAAGTATACTCCGGCATGTTTTTATCTGTCTCTCTAAAGTATATCCCAACATGTTTCTATCTGGCTGTCTAAAGTATACCCCAGCATGTTTCTATCTGTCTGTCTAAAATATACCCCAGCATGTTTCTATCTGTCTATCTAAAGTATACTCCGGCATGTTTTTATCTGTCTCTCTAAAGTATACCCCAGCATGTTTCTATCTGACTGTCTAAAGTATACCCCAGCATGTTTCTATCTGTCTGTCTAAAGTATACCCCAGCATGTTTTTATCTGTCTGTTTTAAGTATACCCCGGCATGTTTCTGTCTGATGCTCATGCTATGCTACCCCTAGGATTCTATCTGATTGCTTAGGTTGTGAACCCGGTATATTTGTATCTAACTGTTCTAGTTATACTCATGTATGTTTCTATTCGTCTTTCTAGGTAATAAACATCGTGCATTTCAGCTGTCTAACTTACAACTCTACGTGGAAATACATCGTTCAAACACATACTCTGCAGGACTTGTAACTACGTTGTCTGTATTCATACCTCCCCCAATTTTTAAAGGACTACTTTATGTTTGGCTGTAAAACTCACGTAACAAACCGTCTTCAGTGTTTTAACACCATATATGGTGCGTCCGTTTGACGAATTCTCATTTGTGGATATTAAATGTTTCAACCAATACAATTAATTCAACGTTGCGAACGTTTTGCTGTTGTAAATCATTCCGCACTTTCAACTCTGACAGTCAACCTCTTATAGCAGTATAGGCGGCAAGTGCTGCTGGCTGGTCTACCCACCATTACGGGTATGGAAACCCGATTTCTGGCGTTGTTATGCCACTAGGATGTGCAAGGGTTTGAAACAACGTAATATAACAATAGACAAATGCTTGCTGAATAATTTTTCTTTGTTTGAATTTCGTGAATGCTACACAAGACTTATATATGGTGGCAGTCCCTAATTCAGCAGTGTAAGACTAGGGGAAAGACAGCTTAGTCAACATCAACCATCACCATCTCTTAAACAACTCTTTTATCAACGAATTGTGGGATAGATAGTTACGTTATAATCCCCCTCAAAGTTGAAAGAGCGAGCATGTTTGGTGTAACGGGAATTCGAACCCGCTACCCTCAGATTGCGAGTCAAGTTTCTTAGCCATCGGGCCTTGCCGGGCCGAATAGCTATGCTTAAAGACCCTGGTATATCACATAAAGCACGTATTATGGTTGAAATTTCCAAATCTTCGACTGCAATGTACTCACATCCAGTGATATATATATAAACACACACAGACAAATCTCGTTTGTTTCTGAACAGCCCAAGCATATTACCCTAAAAGCGACGTCATAAAACTGGGCTGCAGTCCTCTCCTGCACTGCTTTGCCCAGAATTACAGTTGATTTATATATGTGTGTGTGTGTGTTTACGTTTATACATCTAGAATTCTAGACGTAATAACCGAAGGGCGCAATTAGGAGTAGACACCTCCCATGCTTTTCGTTTTTTGTTTCCTATGGAATATGGTATAGACACAATTCCACAACAGTTTGATTCCAAATCTCGTCTATATATATATATATATATTTAAGTGTCACATTTCAAATTACTATTTACAGCTTGGATTATCGTAATGAAGCTGAACTAAAAACACAGTAATCAGTATTTTACATAAAATATAAATAAATAATGTTACGTCATTAATTCGTACACTATAAATCTGATTTGTAATAAACTTAAACAAAATTTATACCAATTAGAATGAAGTTACTTAATATAATTCACACTATAATAGTTGTTCACGGATTTACGTTTACTGGTGTTCGCTGATCGCTCTTATGACCCCTGATATTGACGAAAGGTCGCTTCGGCATCAGATAAAACCAATGTAACGTGGTTAATGTGTACTAACAGACTACTTTTCTTTCACCCGCGAGTTTTTAAAATTAAACACGTAAATTTAAAAGTAGAGAAACTTACAAGCGGTGTGTCGTAGTAGCGCATGCGCTAAGATATACAGATGGTATATGATAATAGCTGTTATCAGTTTCCTAAACGCTCACACATTATATATAAGTACGTATTCTTCAACTAGATGTTTCCTTTTGTCCAAAAACATGGAGGCGTTTCTCTACGATTCTTTAAATCACTTCCGATGGCTATTTAAATACATTCTTGTATTTTGTTACCCATATGTTTAACACCAAAACATGTATTTTGTTACCCATATGTTTGACACCAAAACATGTATTTTGTTACCTAAATATTTAACACCAAAACTTGTATTTTGTGACCTAAATATTTAACATCCAAGCTTGTATTTTGTGACCCAAATATTTAACATCAAAACTTGTATTTTGTGACCTAAATATTTAACATCCAAGCTTGTATTTTGTGACCTAAATATTTAACACCAAAACTTGAATTTTGTGACCTAAATATTTAACATCCAAGCTTGTATTTTGTGACCTAAATATTTAACACCAAAACTTGAATTTTGTGACTTAAATATTTAACATCCAAGCTTGTATTTTGTGACCTAAATATTTAACACCAAAACTTGTATTTTGTTACCTAAATATTTAACACCAAAATTTGTATTTTGTGACCTAAATATTTAACACCAAAACTTGTATTAATTAGATTCGAACAATAGATGAATGGTAGTACTATTTTAACATAGTATCCATATTTGGATATACAAACTTATTGCCAAAAACATAGTTTGTTTGTAAAATAATTAATTTTTGAATTATAATAGTCAATCAAAAAGAGTTTAATAAGATTGGGTTTAGTCATTAATATATCAAGTCTTAAAACCAATGAAATAAATAACGAAAGCTTATCAAAACATATTATTATTTTACAGAAGTCACATTATCAAGGATATGACATACCTACACACATAATATCTAATTAAATATGCTTTTCAAGAAAAAAATACATTTTAATATTTACTAAGATGTGTACAATTTCTGCTTAGCCTGTTACGATAAATTCTGTCTGTTACATATAAAAATTTTCTTTCATTGTTTGGTTTATAAACAAAATGACAGGTAATCCTATCTCCTCTGACAGTCTTTCGTATAACCCGCCATGGCCAAGTGGTTAGGAAGCTCGAATCGTAATCTGTGGGTTGCGGGTTGGATTCCTGTCACACTAAATATGCTCGCCCTTTCCCCAGTGGAAACTTTATAATATGACAATTAATCCCACTATTTGCTGGTAAAAAAAAGAAGGTCCTAAAGTGGGTGGTGATTACTAGCTGCCTTCCCTTTAGTCTTAAACTGCTAAATTAGGGACGGCTAGCGCAGATAGCCCTCGTGTAGCTTCGCACGAAATTCAAATATAGAAACAAAAAAAACACCAAAGTTTTATATATATATATATAAGGAGGTAGCGGTCTAGTCAACATAAAAAACAACAACAACTGAAACCTAACAGAACAAAAGTTCATATACGTATATATATTTAATGTTACGAGAAGCGCAGATAGCCCTCGTGTATCTTTGTGCGAAATTCAAAAACAAACAAGAGTCTTCCGTATAATTCGAAGTCGTTTTTTCTTCAAGAGCAAGTTTTGAAATTTGTTGGGAGAATACTTTGATTCGTTAACAATTTCGCGTGAAAGCCTTGCGAGGACTATCCGGTATTGAAAGTGTAAACTGTGCTCGTTAAAAGTCAAATGCTTAATCCAACTTCTGTGTGTGAAAAACATACTTAATACCTGTGTTTTATTCACTCTATTAGAGTGTGAAATGTGTGTCAATTTCAGAAAGTTTCGTATGCTGAAAGAAACTTAGGACTGATTCTGCGTGTCTTTCTGTTCAGAACAATAAATTACAGACACGAAAAAACAAAACAAAAACGATTTAACCATGTATAAACATACAACCAGCTACTCTAACTTGTGTTATCGGTGTTGCATAACACATATAAGTAAACTGGAAACTGACGCCAGGTTTTCATTCTGTTGGACATCCGTAAGCACGTGTTTCAACAACCAACTCTATCGTGCTGAACGAAACACTACCGCTACATATCCATGCATCACAATAGATCAGAGTGATTACTGTCTATAATAACATCTTTACCACGCCCTCTATTTAATAAGAATAAAACTCTTTAGTCTTAAAAGGCGACCATATGTGTAGAGAAAATCGTTACCGTTGACGGTTTCGTTTCATATCGTAGTGAATAAAACAAACCCGGAAATATTCTTAACTTCTAACGCATGACACGAATACAATATAGTTAGTTTATTTTTCGGTGTGCGCCTACTAAAAGATGACACAGTATGAATTATAAATATGGAGAAAACGTTAAACAAAGAATATTATTTTTATTAAGGAAGAATGCTTATACGAAGTGAACAAAAATATCGTCTCAAAGTGCGCCATCTCGTGGCAGATAAGGCCAGAATAATAAAATATGTCTGATATTGATACAGATTCGCTGTATCCGGATTGTCTGTTTTTTTCTATTGTTATTAAATTTCGTGCAAACCTCATAAAGGAACAGTCGCATTAGTCTACCCTAATTTAGAAATGAGAGACCAGAGGGAAGACAGATAGTTAACACTAACCACTACCAAATTTTAAGCTGTTCTTTACTAACGAATAGTGAGATTCACTGTCATATTATACTGTTCCAACATTTTAAAGGGAGAAAATGTTTAGTGATAGGATTCGAACGCTCGACCTGCAGAGTGAAAGACAAGTGTTTTAATCCTCAGGTCATGCGAGGCCTAAGTATTTAAAAACATTATTAAGAAACGGGTTGATTTTGACCTACCGTCTAACTATGTAAAGTTTTGGAAACGTTGAGGAAGACATGCAGTTTATAGCCGACTCAAAACAAATCAGTAAAATGTTGCTCACGTTCAAAGACTGAGGAAAACCTCGCTACACAATCAGCAATTTTAACGAAGTATTAACGTTATTAAACAAAGCTACAGGCAGTTTCTGTTATCTTTAACTCTTTTTTTTTTTTTTCCAGACCTTAGATTTAACCTAATATACAGTAATGAAGACCAGAATTGAATACGAAATTGAGGATATTTAAATTTAAGTCAAGGCCTTTCAACGTTCTGCCTGTACTTTGTTATTGGTTTTATAAGTTCGTGAAATATAAATAAATACAATGGAAATTTTTTTATCAACAATTAAAGTATAAAAAAGTAAATTTTAATCAAATTTTTACTGATAAGAAATTTTAACAATTAGACTATTATAGAGTGAAAAATACGTTACGTAAACCCGAACCAATCGATCCAATCCATGTTCTCTTCATGATATTATTCATTTAAATATATCTCACAAAAACACTACTAGATAACGCCACAAAGCACCCCGAAACTTACCATTTAATCTTACATCACTATAGGCAACTAAAACAGCAAAACATCGATGGCAAATATACTTCCATCTGCCGACAAAACATGCAAAAATGAAAATAATTTATTCAAAGCGTTTGCATAATAAGCGATACTGATCAAAGAAAAAAGTTTCAAGAAGTCGATAGATCTTGTGGATAAGTACAGTTTAAATGGCCACTTTATTCAGTGGAAAAAAAAGAAACACCAATGTTTTGGAGTTTATTCAAGTCCAATCCACAACATACAAATGTTTATTCTCTTCCGGTTCGTAACCCTCAAATTACTTACTTGATCCCTAACCATGGGCTCCAGATATTGGTTCATATAGAGTAATGTGACATTTTTGTTTTACTTTTACAACGGTCGGTGTGAAAACGAATCAATATGGACTTTTTACTTCCTTCTTGTGTGTGTGTCATTATGGACTCTGTACACAAAGACGTGAACTCACAAATACTCTGATAAATAAGTCCTAAAAACGTATACCAAACATGCTTTCCCTTTCAGCCGTGGGGGCGTTATAATGTTACGGTCAATCCCACTATTCGTTGGTAAAAGAGTAGCCCAAGAGTTGGCGGTTGGTGGCGATGAGTAGCTTCCTTACCTCTAGTCTTACACTGCTAAATTAGGGATGGCTAACGCAGATAGCCCTCTTGTAGCTTTGCGCGAAATTTAAAACAAACCAAACCACACCTAAAAATGTTTTTAAAACAGCCGGTGGGGTCTCTAAGCGACCGGTAACTTTAGGGTTAATTAATGATAATTTTCTCTGTTCTTTATACACGTTAGTAGTAACATGACTAGAGTGTTGATACAAGCTAGAACAAGGAACTGATCTAAAATCACTTGAATCTAAATCTTTTCACACATTACCCATCGTTATGACGTATACGAGAAACCCCGCACTACATTCTATATAACTCTTGGATAACTCTCTGTACGTATAAACAAGGGAGAAATATAGGGTAGAAATATTCGTTTTCTAGCTAATACCCGACAATAAGTCGTTCATGCTGCACTTTCCACAGCCGTTTTCCATCCATAGAGATCTTATCCGATACACAAGATGTTTGAACAAAAATGTTTTCAAATACAGCAACTGAAACACGAACTATATTGCTTTGCGGTATAATACAAAAGAACTTTAAAAAGTTAATAGTGTACGAGGGAGACCTGTGGACTTCTGATGTATTGTTCGTTTATGAATTTCGCGCAAAGCTACGCGAAGACTATCTCCGCTAACCATCCCTAATTTAGCAGTGTAAGACTAGGGGGAAGGCAGCTAATTACCACCATCCACCGCCAACTCTTGGACTACTCTTTTACCAACGAATAGTGGGATTGACCGTCATATTATAACGCCTTCACGGCTGAAAGGGCGAGCATGTTTGGTGCAACGGGGACTCGAACCAGCGACCCTCGGATTAGGAGTCGAGTACCTAAACCACCTGGCCATGTCGGGCCTTAATTGTGATGTAACCAGCTGGTCTCTAGCTGTAAAAAGGTTGGGAAGTTGAATGGTAAACGAACGACTCGCTTAACACGTAGGGAAAAGAATTTACTGCGCAACGTTGTTCTGTATTTGAAAAATTAAATTCAAAGTTCGAAGCACAAATTTCACGTAAAAGAGGCCCGGCATAGTCAAGCGTGTTAAGGCGTGCGACTCGTAATCTGAGGGTCGCGGGTTCGCATCCCCGTCGCGCCAAATATGCTCGCCCTTTCAGCCGTGGGGGCGTTATAATGTGACGGTCAATCCCACTATTCGTTGGTAAAAAAGTAGCCCAAGAGTTGGCGATGACTAGCTGCCTTCTCTCTGGTCTTACACTGCTAAATTAGGGAGAGCTAGTGCAGATAGCCCTCTTGTAGCTTGGCGGGTAATTAAAAAGCAAACAAACATTTGGGTGTACAAGACACTGAATCTGTGAGAAATTGAAGTAATAGCAAATAAGGGAGACTACTTTAATATCTATTATCAAACATTGGAAGTACATTTGTTTAGCGGACATCGGGGCTATAATCAATGGCCCTTCATGACCAGGTCGTAAGGGCGCTGAACTTATAATTTGAAGGTCGCGGGTTCGAATCCCCGTCACATCAAACATGCTTGCCCTTTCCGCTGTGGGATCGTTATAATGTTCGTTGGTAAAAGAATAGCCCAAGAGTTGGCGATGGGTGGTGATGACTAGCTGCCTTCTATCTAGTCGTACACTGCTAAATTAGGAACGGCTAGCGCAGGAAGCACTCGTTATTCGAAAGTCAAAAACAAATAAATAAACACGTGGAGTTGTCGAAGTACACGAGTGAAAACAACATTAGGTTTTCACCGAATGGCCACATTAATAAATTGTTGTTTTTGTTTTCTTTCTTTCTTTCTTTTTTTTGCTTTAAGTAATCAACATAAAAATTATCGTGGGTAGTAATAACAGATAAAACGAAAGCCATGAGTGCCAGTCACTTTTGAACTTACCTAACTCGGAAGGAAAACAAAGATACTTTATATGTAGCCCCCCAATTATATAACCTACTAGTGCATAACATTACTACTGGATTACAGGTGAAACCTTCATATACATGTTTATTTACATTTACTATCATTCAAACCACTCTGATGGGGTTGTTTCTTTTTAAGTTTTAACTTCGTTAGAACTAGAATTTATGCGGTTTAATATTTTTCGAAAGCAATTGATTTAGATATTCAATAAATTACCAAAATCGAACTCTGTGTAAAGTAATATAGTGCAAGACTCGAACTCTGTGTAAAGTAATATAGTGCAAGACTCGAACTCTGTGTAAAGTAATATAGTGCAAGACTCGAACTCTGTGTAAAGTAATATAGTGCAAGACGAGAGCTTATTTCTCTTCAAGATGTCCCGCTTAACGGTACGTCTGAAGGTTTAGACAGCTAAAAATCGGGTTTCGATACCTGTGATGATAGCTCTGATAGCACATTGTGTATTTTTGCGTGGTGGGAAGTGTAATAGAACTACTTTATATTATACACACTAAAACTATAACTCAACTCGTATCGGTTATAAAACTTGACGCTACACATAAGGAACAAACGTCTAGGTTTACGAGTGTATTTTATTCTTTTAAAATGCTTAGAAGTTTAACACTCCTACGAAAAGTGGGGCCTAATAGGCCCCAGAGCAACTTGAAAGGTTATTAATATTAGGCTAATAATTTTGTATTTAAATGAAATTGCCAGTTAAATCCATTAATGAATGGATTAACGAGATTCCCACTGTCCCTATCTACTATCTAGCGAAACCACAGCAAGGGGAACGGGCTTGGAGGAATCAGGACTAGAAACGACTTTTCGTAGGAGTGTTAAGAAATATTGGCATTGTTTACGTATCCTTATTATACATAGAAAAAGTGAAGTAATTTGGACACAGCACAAATAGCCCATTCTGTTGACCTGTGCTTATCTGTAAAAAAATCAACCAGAGATTCGTAGACGTTTCTGATTTTGAACAATGAACAAGAAGAATGAAGCCAGCCAGCCAGTAAAAACCAGCCACCACCAGGGATTTCTACTGCTCTTTGACACGAATAACAGAATCGATTGGCACTTTTATAACGTGTATACAGCTAACAGTACACATTTTGTTCATTAGCATCTCGGTTCGAACCATAGTCTCTACGATATGTAGCTACAGTTGCTCTGATGTAGCTTAATTTATGAAGATAAATTGTTTTTGTAAAGAAAATCATATATTTTAGGTTTATAATAATAATAATAAACAATGTAGGCTTAAAAATTATACTGTACTTGAGTAACAAGATTAAATGTACCACACTTCAATATTAAATGTAATATACTTCAATATTAAATGTACCACACTTCAATATTAAATGTAATATACTTCAATATTTAACGTACCACACTTCAATATTAAATGTAATATACTTCAATATTTAACGTACCACACTTCAATATTAAATGTAATATACTTCAATATTAAATGTACCACACTTCAATATTAAATGTAATATACTTCAATATTTAACGTACCACACTTCAATATTAAATGTAATATACTTCAATATTTAACGTACCACACTTCAATATTAAATGTAATATACTTCAATATTTAACGTACCACACTTCAATATTAAATGTAATATACTTTAATATTAAATGTACCACACTTCAATATTAAATGTAATATACTCCAAGGTTAAATGCATTACAATACAGTTTTTCAGCTCTCACGGTTTGAATTAGAAGTGTTATAATAATTAAATATAGGTGAGTAAAGAACCGGAAATTATCTCTAAAAATATTATAACAAAATCTAAAGGTAACAAAACATTTTTCTTGTTGTCGCGAACCCACGCAAATAGTTAACCGTTATAATTTTGAACTGGTAGACTAGAAGGAAAGCAACGAGTCAACACAACACTCACCGCCAACAGTTAGGCTACTCTTGCCTGACTAAATATTAAGATTTGACCATAACTCTTGTAGCGCACTCACCTCCACGAACTGCGGAGTGTACTTTTGCGGCAACGAGTCGTGAATCATGAGTCCCCATATTCAAAGTCCAAGCACGCTGTCAACTAGGCCACGCCCAACCTAATACTAAGACAACGAGTTAAAATAGTTGCATGCTGGTTTAGAATTTAGGGCAAATATAGCCAGAATGAAGAAAGAATACCCGACATAAGTTTCTTAGCAGTATTTTGTTACTACTTTATTACGATTCTTTAGGGTAATTTAAATCCTCTCCAAACGAGACTGTAATGGTTGTTAACATGGGCTGAGATTTAGTGATGTTGGAATTAGTGTATAAAGATGGTAATCAGACCTTGTAAAGGAGCCCAAGGTTTGTTACAGACACGTTTAGTATAAACTCTTGGTATAAAACGACGATGTTATAATTACTCGTTAAAAATTGTTGTTGTTTTTATTTCGGGCTAAGCTACACGAGGGCTATCTGGGCTAGCCGTCCCTAATTTAGCAGTGATAGACTAGAAGGAAGGTAGCTAGTCATCACCACCCACCGCCAACTCTTGGGCTACTCTTTTACCTACGAATAGTCACATTATAACGCCTCCACGTCTGAAAGGGCGAGCATGTTTGGTGCGATGGGGATTCGAACCCGCGACCCTCAGATTATGAGTCGAACGCCTTAACCCACCTGGCCTAGTTAGAAATTAATTGAAATCTATTCATATTTAAGTTATATCACTTTCTTTGAGAAGTTTAAGATAATTTGATACATTCAAGTAGAATGGAATGAAAATCACCACGTCCTATTTAAAATACTTTAATTGCATCCAAGTAGCACCACAAGGGGGCGCTTACTGTCAAAAGTGAAGAAGGTGACAATGTTTTTTAATGACTTTTTTATATTTCGATTCTTATAAAAACACCACAATTAAAACAAAATATATCCGTATAAAATAGCTTGTGATAGATATGCACATATTTGTGGTTTATTTTTATTTTCGTTTTGGTTTCGTTGGTTAGACGCCTTGTACACATTTAGTCTTACGAAAGAAACAAATAAACTTACTCACACAAGTAGTCACAGTCAAACCTTTTTCATATGCAGTTAATTACCAACTGTCCTCTAGTGAAAGAGCAGTAAGTTTAAAATGTTACAACGTTAAAATCCGGGGTTTGATTCCCGCGATGAAAAGCAAACTGTTAGGAATTGTTGTGTTGGTTACAGGATTTCCCATAAGAACAAAATAGAACATTAGCTTACAGCTTCAAGAATTAGCTCGTGGGTTTTGTTGTTTTAAATCATTAGCTCTCAGCTTCAAGAATTAATTCGCGGGTTTTGTTGTTTTAAAACGTTAGCTTACAGCTTCAAGAATTAACTCGCGGGTTTTGTTGTTTTAAAACGTTAGCTTACAGCTTCAAGAATTAACTCGCGGGTTTTGTTGTTTTAAAATGTTAGCTTACAGCTTCAAGAATTAACTCGCGGGTTTTGTTGTTTTCGAATTCAAGTTGTTTACTGTTAGATTTATAGTTCAGTAAAGTTCGCGTAGTTGGTTTTAGTAACATCCCGATACAGGGTGTAGTTATTGCAGTTCTAAGATTACTCATTAAGTCCTAACTAATCGTTATTAAAATAAAAACCGATAACGTTGAAGTAGTAATAAGTATTCATTATGAATATCTCTTTTACTGTACAGGGGTTGATATTTGTTCCTCTCAGACTCGCTATACTTCGGTGAAGCGATCAAGTTTTTGCATCTCTTTGTTTCCACTTGTTCCTTACGCTATCGACAGGACACTGCGGCTGTTTTCTAGGAATGCAAATAATTTTAGTCACGCAAGTGACGCGTTTTATATCTGAAACAGACTGTGAAGTGGCTTCCTTTTGTCACGTTATGTCGCATAGAAGTTATGAACCTGTGAGCCTCGCGAGCAGCTTGTTTGTCTTTGTTTTCTTATTAAGACAGCAGCAAACCATTGAACTCGGTTTCAGCCAGTTGAAGGGTTATATAACACTCCCTCAGGAGTATAAATCGCAGCTTAGCCTTGCGTTATGTAAGTTATTAATCTTTAAAGAAGAAATTGTGATAGACCCACTTGTGACACAATTAACGGATGCATTTGTCTCATAAGGCTTCATAATTTCAAAAGACAAGTAACTTAAAGTGTGTGTATATATATATACATGAACATGACACATCACATAGCTACATACATACAGCTCTAGAAATAAACAATTTAAAATCACAATGACTCTTATTTAACCCGAAACTATTGGTAATGCTTATAACTTCTGCTATTCTTGTTGTATATTTTAAACATGTTTAACATAATTTAATTGTGTTGTTTTTATCCTCTTCAGTCGTTTTTCTTCTTTGGTGAAAGAGAATTTTTGAGGGTAATTTACCTCTTGTCTGGGGCCCGGCACGACCAAGCGTGTTAAGGCGTACGACTCGTAATCTGAGGGTCGCGGGTTCGCATCCCCATCGCGCCAAACATGCTCGCCCTTTCAGCCGTGGGGGCGTTATAATGTGACGGTCAATCCCACTTTTCGTTGGTAAAAGAGTAGCCCAAGAGTTGGCGGTGGGTGGTGATGACTAGCTGCCTTCCCTCTAGTCTTACACTGCTAAATTAGGGACGGCTAGCACAGATAGCCCTCGAGTAGCTTTGTGCGAAATTCAAAAACAAACAAACAAACCTCTTGTCTAGATTGTTTTTGTAACTAAATAATACGTATTGTGGTTAAAGGCAAAAAAGGAATGTATTGAACATTAAACCACACCAACGCGTGACAGCGAAATTCGGAAATGTTTTTCTTTCCTTCTGTACCTGAACAAGTGGATGAAACGTGAACAGCAAAGACAGGTTGTTTATGAGGGTTTTAAGAAATCAATGTTATTGTAGCCATTTTATGATTGTGTGTGAAGGGAGAGATTACTAGCGCCTGATCAAAGCTATGTCAAGACAAGTCTCTGGTGAAACTCACAAGATGGCTAACATGTGTTAAACGTTGCGTCAAGACAAATCGCTGGTGAAAGTCACAAGATGGCGAGTGTGTGCTGAACGTTGCGTCAAGACATGTCGTAAGTGAAAGTCACAAGATGGCTAACGTGTGCTGAAAGTTGCGTCAAGACAAGCCTCTGGTGAAGTCATGAGATAACCAGTGTGTGGTAAAACTGTGATGGTATTGTGTGGTAAAACGTGTACGATGGTTAATGTGTAGTAAACGTCGTAGGATAGCGTGTAGTAAAACTCGCAGGATGGCTATTGCGTGGTAAAATTTGTGTAATGGCTACAAGTGTGATGGATGGATGTAGTAAAAGATGGCACACTTTAAGATGGAGTTATTATAAAAGTAACAATCAATCCTTTAACCTGATAGATACAGCGCTTCTGCCTGTCTTCCATCTGTTTAGTAATTCAAAATTACAAATTGTAGCAGTTAGCCTTGCCATAAAATATAACACAAATACTTCCTGTATTTATCTAGTTTGACGAGCAGAAAAGTAATTATCCTAACTGATAAAAGAAAAAAACAACACAACAACAAACAATTATCTATTAATGGCATAAGTAAAGACATAAGCTACCTCCTAACTCATTTATTATGGTAAAAATAATTCACTTTAACTTATTATCCGGTTCATACAGCATGAAATAGACAGAAAAATAATCGCTGACGTTTCGACCTTTGGTCATTGTCACATTTTGAACTTGCGCCATTGTATTAATTGTAAGCCTTTTCTTGTTTTAGTATTCTGTTCAGTATTTGCCCCAAAAGTGAAAACATCCTGTGTGACGTGCAGTGTTTAGCCTTTTTTTCTGTATAACTAATGTATCTCATGAAGAACCATATTTGTGTTATAAAACACCAATAGATGTCACTACTAGCAATTTCAGGGGTTCGAAATTCTACTCTACGTCTATCACAATTCTCAACATTATTTGTTGAGCATACATTTCCGCAATGAACTGTCTGGTCTGTGCTTTGCTCACCATGAGTATTAAAACCCGGTTTCTAGCACCTTAACATGAACACAAAAACAAGGGTCAGTTTAGTTTTAAGTCTTTATAACGCCACCACGGTTGAAAGAGCTAGCATGTTTGGTGTGACGGGGATTGAAACCCGTGACCTTCATCTTTAAGAGCTGTTATCTTGACAATGTTGGTTTCATAACAGCTTCATGCCTGGACCTGTCGAAACGGATATGTAGTTTCATAGTGTCCCAAGTGTCAATGTTATTATATAAACACTTGGGTTTAATTTAATATTATATCTAGTTATTATCACACTAGAAACTTTACTGTTTATTCTAAATACTAAAAAAAAGAAGATATTTGTTTTGAGATATCACTATGTCATGTCTAGTTATTCCCCAATGTCATTTCGTGGTATCACGAGACTAAAAAAATTCATCATGAACCAAATATAAATATCATACAATAATAATAGATATCGTCAATACCATTATGGATAAACAACATAAAACCTACAGAAGTATCAAATACTGATGATTCCGAAATAACAACAAATATTCTATGGTTTCAGTAGCTCATTTTTTTCCCTTTCTTTCAACTTTCCTCTCTCTCCTGGCTCGCGTGACTTACCTACAAAAATAATCAAACTGCTGACTGTGTCTAAACGACACTTCTCTGTATTGTCCAGGATGCTTCCAAGCCTTTGTCATGTCTCTAGTTGTCCTGGGCAGGGAACGAAAAGCATTTTGATTGTTCCAACCTTGGCCAAGGTTGATACATCTCAAGCGTATAGGTCTATTTTACTTAAAGTAAAAACCTTTAGCCACTTTATTCGAGTAACGGATGACTACCTCCGAAAGTGTAAATGGGCCTAACAAGATAAATATATATCTTCTCACACGTCCCCACATACTTGGGTGGTCGGGGAAAAAAAGAACATTTAAACAGACTTACCAGCAAATCAGTTGAACGTAAGCGCTTTCTGTGTGTGAATATCTGCCGAGCCATCACACGGAAATTATGAAGACATTTAAATTTTCTCGTGCATAAGTTTCGTTGTTACTATTGATTAGAAAGAAATGGGACTGTAGTTAAATTGTAACAGAAGCATTTATAATGTAAAGTAGGAACGTCAGAAACAAGGGTAAAGCAGAGACCTTACTCAGGCGCATAATTTTATGATTTTTATCCCATTTTTCGCGTTTTTTTTTGGAACTTAAGTTTTCATGTAGTTTACATAGTGCTGCCATCTGTTGATGGCATCTGACAAAGGTAAATTTGTTCTATACAATTTTACGTGGTAAATATCATTGAAGCGCTTTCAATTTTTTCTTGTCGTTTTCTTTACGAGTACTAATTTATCAATTCCAGACGATTTAGAAAAAACGGTTTCTTTATAAACATAAACAAAAAAGTGATTTTTGTAACATAAACAAGGTTATGTAATGGAATACGAAGCAAGAACAAAAACGTAACCCTAGTAAAGAACATATTGTTGTAAAATAAGTGGTTGAAATTGTTGCAGAACAAAAAAACGAAATAAAAATATGAAATAATATTTGTAAAGCAACCAATTGATCCGACATAGGAATTCTTGTTTATAAAACTATATATACCAACAGAGAAATTAGGATAGAACAGGTCAATTTCGTTTCTGACGAAGAGCATCTCATTTTACCGTCTTTTGGGTTTGAGTTTTTAATTTTGTACAAAGGTACACGAGGACTATCTCCACCAGCTGTCCCTAGTTTAGCAATGATAGACTAGAGAGAAGGCAGCTAGTCAATATCATTCACTGCCAACTCTTGGGTTACTCTTTTACCAACGAATAGTGGGATTGACCGTCACATTATAACGCCCCCACACCTGAAAAATCGAGCATGCTAGGTGAAGTGGACCCAAATTCATTATCTGCATATTGCGAGTCTATTGCCCCAATCACCAGGGTATGACAGACCCGTTATTTGGATGTATTGTGTTTTCAGGTTTGAACTTCTACATATATAGTTATAATCATAGTAAAAATCGTATTTAAAAAGTTCTTTCTTCGGAGAATAAGTGATTCACTTTTCCTTACATTACACCATGAGGTTATTAGTTCTTGTTACTAAAAAAAATGCAATGACGTAAAATAAATCAGCCAAGGGCGTGACCACAAAATATTGAAGATGGTGTTTGGCCCACAAACAAGAAACGAGCCAATCACTGTTCGTAAATTCTCACCAAGATCGAATGAAATTGTTTTATTGGAGAAGCGACTTTAAAAATTTCTATTGCTTTTAATTTATTCCGAGCGGAAAAATAATTCGTGTTTTTGAACCTTATTTCCAGCACCATTATTAAACATTGTAACATTTTACCAATCGAAACGTTTTCATAGGATCTCATCACTCGTGCACGTCGGAATGACTCAACAACACGTGGGGAAAAGAACCCTATTTTAACATATTTGCATACAGCCCTACATTATCACACCGTTATAAAACTTTAATAAACGTTGAAACTTTGCAGAATGGACAAATTTAGTAAAGGTTATCTACCATCAAACCCCACAGTGACTCAGCGGCAATTCTGAGGGTTATAATACATAAAATCGGGTTTCGATATTATGTTCACTCGGGGTATTATCTCAGTATGTAGCTTTTGGTTTAACAAAAAACAAACAAACAAACAAACAGTCTGAAATGAAATGTTTTCGTTGGGTAACAAAACAACAGTTTTTTTCTTATCAGTTTGTTTTTCGGATAGCATTTCTTGTAATAAATGTAAATAAATGTGAAATTTTAATATTACAATATGCCTCAAAAAAAGAAACAAAACTTGTAGACTCACTGGCAGGCTTGTAGTAAACACCTTCAGAGAACTTTGAGCTAATTTGTAAAATGATTTCAACAAACATCATGTCATTTGTAAGAATTTTCAGAAACTGGCCAACGTCTCTCGTCTAATTGAAAATCTGTGGTCTATATCAGTAGTTTCCAAGTATTTCATAATTTAGAATCAGCTAGCTCCGACCAAAAAATTTCACAGATCGCTTAATAGAAATATTAACTTTGTAAATTGCATCGTAAAATAATATACTTTAGTACCCGTAATTTAAAAGTTGTTTTCTGCGACCGGGTTGTGGACCAGCTGGACACATTCCTGTGAACAAGAGATGCAGTTTATACGATTGATTGTAATTTGTGTGTATTCAAAGTGTTTGCATGTTTTAAATTACTAAAAAATACCAAACTTTACAGAAAACCTCTGAGTTATGTTCTTCATCATAGCCCAGACAGTTTCATACAGTTTATAATACTCATAACTGTGTAGCTGTGTTACTTTGTATCAACTTATATGCTGTTTACGTTTCCCGGGCGAGAAGAACTAAAAGCATCACTGGTTCTGTGGTTAAAATAACCCATGGTTTTCTTTGCGATGTTGTTGTAGAGAAAGAGAATTTGTTTTTGAATTTCGCGCAAAGCTACACGAAGGCTATCTACGCTAGCCATCGCTAATTTAACAGTGTAAGACTAGAGTCATCACCACTCACTGCCAATTATTGAGCTACTCTTTTACCAACGAATAGTGGGACTGACCGTCACATTATAACGCCCCCCACGGCTGAAAGGGCAATCATGTTTGGTGTGATTGAGATTCGAACCCCATATCCTCAGATTACGAGTCGAGCGTCTTAACCACCTGGCCACGCCGGGTAGAAAAAGAGAGAAACAAAAAGACTCCAAAGAGTGGCGATCATACCCCACTATTCGATTGGAGTTGCTCCAAAGTTGGTGGTGGGTATTTTTTTGTTGTAGTTTTTCTTACAAATTGCTTCGTCTTTAGCATACCTTTTGAAAGCAAAGAACAATTAGAGCATATATCGCTTGTGTATCTTTGCGTGAATTTCCGAAATAATATGTTACGACTAAACTATATTCTAATGTTCAAGATAGTTCTTTATCCGAGTGTCATATAAAGTTGAGACCACGTTGAATCTACTGGCTCAAGTTATATTCTAATATTCGGGACACTTCTCTACGTCTTCCAGTGGCACAGCGGCATGTCTGCGGACTCACACCGCTACAAACCGGGTTTCAATAGTGGGAAGATCACAGGTAGCTCGTTTATGTAGCTCTCTGCCTAATTCTGAACACAGTTTTATACCTCAATACGACATACCGTTAAGCTTTACTCTAATATTCAATGTCTCAAATGACATCACATCGAGATGAAGAATACTACATGGTTCATCAAGGCCTAGCTAGGCCTAATTGTCAATACTTGGGTTGTTATTGTAAAGGTTAATGATGACGCATGACTATGTTCTTGACCAATAGCATTTAAAATTATGTACGTGAAGGAAACCATTTTTTGTTTTGTATGTATACCCTGACCGTTGCGCTATTAGCATATAAGAAAATTAAACGAATTTAGTTCACTAGAACATTGTTGACTATTTTATAATATATATTGATAATAGAAACATGTTGACATGTCAGAATAATGCACTTCTGTATGTAAACAAACAAAAACATCTTTAAATGCGGTGTTCTTGTGTTTAGAATAATGCTACGAAGATTAACAGTTCCTGTAATAACAGGACGATTCATATATATTCTTTCCAGTGGTACTTTTTGGTGGTGACTTAACGTGTTGTAGAAAAGAACTGTGTTTTTGAATTTTGCGCAAAGCTACTCGAGAGATATCTGCGCTAGCCGTTCCTAATTTAGCAGTATAAGACTAGAGGGAAGGCAGCGAGTCATCACTACCCACCGCCTACTCTTGGATTACTCTTTTACCAACGAGTAGTGGGATCGACCGTCACAATATAACGATCCCACGGCTGAAAGGGCAATCATGTTTGGTGTGACAGAGATTCGAACCCGCGACCCTCGGATTACGAGTCGAATGCCTTAACCACCTGGTTATGCAGGACCCAGAAAAGAAGTGGCTTTAGTGGTTCACAATAAACAAGACATAGTCTTTATTCATCTTCAATCAAAACTCACGTGAAACTAAGAAAACTAAAAAAAGAATGTTATAAAAAATAAAATAACCTATAAAATAAAACAAAGTCGTTCTAAGATATTTGCAGAGAACCCCATGAACCAATCACAACCCAGGATCACACACAAAAGATGCAATAAGTTTGAACAAAAACAAGAGGGAATTTTAATAACCACGACGCTTGAAATTATTATAGGCAGGATTAGAACAACTTAATTCATAAGACTTTAAATTTCTATTCATTACCTATACTATTTGGGTGCCAACTACAACAAACGTGGGATGCGCGTGTATCCGATTTAGTTTTGTTACACCTTTGTTCGTTTGAAATAAAGTACAAAGCAACACAATGAGATACCTGTGCTCTGGTCACCACAGGTAACGAAACACAGTTTCTAGCGACGTAAGTCCGCAAACATACCTATGTGCCACTGGAGGGCTAGTTTTATTACTTATCAGAATCTTTACCGTTCTACCCTTAAATTAAAATTATTTTATACACGATTAGAGTAAATTAATCTATGAGACTTTGGACGCAAACAAATTTATCAATCGAAAGGGTTTGACCTCCTGATTCCAAAACTGTAATTAGATCTCAAATCAGTCAAGAAATAACGGAGCTATAAGCTAAAAGTTTGTACTTGGAAAAAGTCGGAGTCATTCTATCTATGAGCCGTTATGCCGCGGCTAAAAAAAAAGATGCAAAACTCGAGAACTTTCAAACAGTTGACTGTTCTTGTGGAGACGTCGGGGTTTAGTTTGTAGTTGGCTAGTTTTTAAGGTCAACTCACCCGAAACGTCCAGTTTACGTGACGTCGAGATCTGTACCTATATATTACATTATATTCTCTATTTATTGTCTTTTGTTCTTCTGAAACAAAATAGCCAATTGTAAGAAAGCACTCGAATTTTGTATCTTTTTTAAAAATTCTAACTTAATTATTTGGATAAAATTACACACACACACCGATAAGAAACAGAATGTTTGAGCTGGCAGAGGTACAGAGGAGACAATGTGCAGAACAAGGTCGTGAAAACTTGGTAAAAGGTTTACCAATACAAACAGAACCATGGATAAATTATAACCTAACATTATAAAATGTGTTGTATGTTCATGTAACTACTTATCTATATAAATATAACAGTACTGTCTGTTGTATGTACATGTCACTACTTATCTATATAAATATAATAGTACTGTCTGTTGTTTGTTCATGTAACTACTTATCTATATAAATATAACAGTACTGTCTGTTGTTTGTTCATGTAACTACTTATCTATATAAATATAACAGTACTGTCTGTTGTTTGTTCATGTAACTACTTATCTATATAAATATAATAGTACTGTCTGTTGTGTGTTGATGTAACTACTTATCTATATAAATATAACAGTACTGTCTGTTGTTTGTTCATGTAACTACTTATCTATATAAATATAACAGTACTGTCTGTTGTTTGTTCATGTAACTACTTATCTATATAAATATAACAGTACTGTCTGTTGTTTGTTCATGTAACTACTTATCTATATAAATATAACAGTACTGTCTGTTGTTTGTTCATGTAACTACTTATCTATATAAATATAACAGTACTGTCTGTTGTTTGTTCATGTAACTACTTATCTATATAAATATAACAGTACTGTCTGTTGTTTGTTCATGTAACTACTTATCTATATAAATATAACAGTACTGTCTGTTGTATGTCCATGTAACTACTTATCTATATAAATATAACAGTACTGTCTGTTGTATGTCCATGTTACTACTTATCTATATAACAGTAGTGTGTGTTGTATGTCCATGTTACTACTTATCTATATAACAGTACTGTGTTGTATGTCCATGTTACTACTTATCTATATAACAGTACTGTGTTGTATGTCCATGTTACTACTTATCTATATAACAGTACTGTGTTGTATGTCCATGTTACTACTTATCTATATAACAGTACTGTGTGTTGTGTGTCCATGTTACTACTATCTATATAACAGTACTGTGTGTTGTATGTCCATGTTACTACTATCTATATAACAGTACTGTGTGTTGTATGTCCATGTTACTACTTATCTATATAACAGTACTGTGTGTTGTATGTCCATGTTACTACTTATCTATATAACAGTACTGTGTGTTGTATGTCCATGTTACTACTATCTATATAACAGTACTGTGTGTTGTATGTCCATGTTACTACTTATCTATATAACAGTACTGTGTGTTGTATGTCCATGTTACTACTATCTATATAACAGTAGTGTGTTGTATATCCATGTTACTACTTATCTATATAACAGTACTGTGTTGTATGTCCATGTTACTACTTATCTATATAACACTACTGTGTGTTGTATGTCCATGTTACTACTATCTATATAACAGTACTGTGTGTTGTTTGTCCATATTACTACTTATCTATATAACAGTAGTGTGTGTTGTATGTCCATGTTACTACTATCTATATAACAGTACTGTGTGTTGTATGTCCATGTTACTACTTCGCCCCATGTTGATGATCTTCATCATGAAAGTTTGTTGGGTCTGATACATACAATGTGGTGTCATCTTTTTTGTTTTGCAGTTTTTAAGGAGGTTTGTTTTACAGAGAATCAACTTTCTGTGTCCTATTACTTTTCAGTAATTATGAATTTACGTAACTTCCGTTCAGGGGACGGGTACTCCAATTAGTTATTTATAATATATGACTGATCGTGTCATTTTGTGTTGTTTATGCTACTTTTCTCTTGTCAAAATCTGTAGTGTTAATTAGCTCGTTAAATATAACATAAACAATACAAAATGACATGATCAATTATATATTATAAATAATTAATAGTAGTGACCTTTTTCTCTGAACCTGGAATTTCACTGGCTCTTTCTCTAAAAGGTCGACTTTTAGTCACTATACAACGAACATGATTTTTATCTCGTCAAACTACCCTAGTTTTGAAAGTAAAGAATTAAAAGTTTTGACTTTATAACAGTTTCCTTTTGGGTTATTTAATAATTAAGTATATTTTATTACAAGTTACACGTTTTACAGGTTCGACGTTTCGATCATTCTTATGTACTTGATCAGATATCCTGGCCACTGTGTTGTTAACATTATGTAGAATAGCCACTTCCTTACACAAGCCTGTATTTTCCAGCTTCGTTTGTCAACACGTACAAACAAAATTCATTCAACCCACAAACAATCTGCATGAGGACACATTTCACAGTGGAAAAATTTGTTTGTGTTTGAATTTCGGGCAAAGCTACTCGAGGGCTATCTTCGCTAGCCGCCCTAATTTAACAGTGTAAGACTAGAAGGAAGGCAGCTAGTCATCACCACCCACCGTCAACTCTTGGACTACTATTTCACCAACAAATAGTGGGATTGACTAAAGCACAATAACGCCTCCACGGCTGAAAGGGCAATCATGTTTGGCGTGACGGGGATTTAAACCCGAGACACTCAGATTACGGGTCAAGCGTCCTAACCACCTGGACATGCCGGACACACACTGGGAAATAAAAATCACTGCATAATAGTATTTTTAAATGTTAACCTCAGACAAACCTCCAGAAAGTTCATGAGTACAATTCATAGAAAAACATTCGTATGGCAGAAATTATATAATAATCTAATGCACCAGAAATCAAACACTCTAAAAGAACATCCTAGCTTTAGTGTACATTGTATTTACCATAGAAAACATCGATAAAGAAATTGCGCATTTAACTCAGTGCTTTACTGTTTGTAATTAAGCCTAAAGCTATACAATGGCTACCTGTGCTCTTCCCACTACGAGTATCGAGACCTGGATTTTAACGTTGTACGTCCGCAGAAATACCGCTGTGAAACTGACGTTAATCAGTTGTCTACAAAAGAAGTCACAGCATTAAAACACGAGCCGGACACTAACAGAAGGAAAATCAGAGAAGCTTTATTAATAAAATCAAACAATCACACAATTAACAAACACCCACGCTTTCTTAATCTTATGTAGCCCAAGAGTTGTCGGTAGGTGGTGATAACTGGTTGCTTTCCATCTAGTCTTACACTGCTAAATCAGAGAGGACTGGTACAAATAGCTTTTGTGTAACTCTGCTCGGAATTCCAAACAAAGTAATTCTCAGAAGATTTGCTCATTACCTCTTTGCTTATTTTCTACACATATCCTTCCTCAATGTACTTATATACTTTCAGAGGCTCGTAAGCATGTGTTATTTCTTTAACAGAGGTTTTGTTTCAACTTGAAGTCAAAGATGTCTTCATTTTTTTATGTAAATATTTAAGATACAGTCCTTCACACTTGGAAATCGAGCATAAAAATCATTTTTAGTGATACAATCTGGTGTTATTTTGTCCTTCGTGCGGCAATTTTTATGAAATGTTTTCGAAACACTAAACACAGAACGTAGAATGACTCTGTCCACAGTTTTTGTCAGATGCCATATGTTCGCGCTTTCTTTCGCAAATCAAGCGCTCGACGGACGTAGCGAATATTACGAGTGAACGCATGTTGGCAAATCGCCAAATTTTGATGGAGAAGGTACTATACTACGCAAAACTCAGTTCTAACATAGAACTGATACTAGTGATTCGTCAAGGTCACGTATAAGAAATTATTTTGTAATTTTAAAAACTTACCACACTTACGAAGTCCTCGAATGTGATGGCAGGAGTTTCGTGCTCTTCAGCTTTTGACGCTAGGAGTTCTCTTCTGCTAGGATCAACTTGCTCCTGAAATTCGGGGGTTTCTAATGCCACGAGAAAGTCTTCCCAAGGGATTTCACCAAATCCTTCGGGGTCGTACTGAAACAACATTAAACATGTTTCACCAAAGTTGAGAACATAAAAATTTACATTAGAAGAAGTTCGTTAGTAAGCTATTAAACGTTTGAATATCAAAATGCACGTAATAACTACAATAGTTAAGTATATTATTCCTAAAATGGTTTTAGAGCCTTACCACCTTGTTAGTCTATGTCGCCACGTCCAGTTTTGCTCTATCTGCAGCATAGTTTTCATAATAAGGCTGTCATGTCCGAAGCACATGACTCCTCCCTGCTACCTTTTCATAATCCATTTAGTGTACAAGGACGATGAGTTCTAAGCACCCGTTTAAACAGTTTAATCATACAAGTGATGCATCTGGCGACTTGACTGGTATCTCTTTACAGAGAAGAGCATGAATACCCGTTTAACAACTAGATCATAGAAGAAAACTGTGTACACATGATTTATGTCGCTATTTCGGATGGCGATCCTTCTCCATTATGTTGTCTATTGTCGCCTTGGAAGGTGTACGGCTTTTCCAATTGATCTTTTTGGATTGCCTCACCTGTAATACAACACCACATTTTGCTTACTTCGGCTGGAGTACGACTTGTTACAGGTATCTTTCTGGATGGCCCTCATGTCCAAATTTATCCGTTTTCCTTTTATTTCCATTTCCATTAAGTACAATAGATACCCCTGATTTGTAAATTCTAAATCCTCGATCTGAACACATCTGTATGACTCAAAGGCATAAATATTAGCGTCAGAAAGGGTTGTTATGCAAAATATTCAGTTTTTGTGATGGCAACATGTTTCCTATTAACGTCCAACAATGTCAGAATGTAGTTCTGATATATTCTGTTCCACTGCAGCTTCATGTTTAAAATCGTTTTCTATTTCATAAGAGTTCAATTGATGATGTGGCATTTAACCTTTTGACAAGGAAGATCACGAACACTTATCTTGATCCAATGTTGGTCTCAAGTTTGCTGTTCAACCATCGGACACTAATTATTAACGCGCGTGTAATATCGAACAGATTGCCCTTTACCCTAATGTACTGTTGAACATGTGACAATTAACTTTAATGTAACTTTACTGTAGAATTCACAAACACTTAGTTCCAGGTCTACTTCAGAACATGTATACCTTTACTTTTAAAGTGGCTCCAACAAGTACATTAATGTTGTTGCTTTGAATTAAGCACAAAGCTACACAATGGGCTATCTGTGCTCTGCCCACCACAGGCATCGAAACCCGGATTTTAGCGTTGTAAGTCCGTAGACATACCGCTGAGCCACTGGGGGGCTTACTTTAATGTACCGTTGCTTTATGAAATGAGCAGTAACCTTAAGAACAACACATATCTTGTTTATAAAACACGTGTAAACCAAGTCTAACCTGGTATTGGTATAACGAATGTAAGTCTTAATATAAACCTTATCTCAAGCGTACTCTTAAACATCTGGACACTAATAACCCGTCTACAAGATAAACCCAAGTGTTTAACCACAAAACAATAACCTTATCTCAAGCGTACTCTTGAACATCTGGACACTAATAACCCGTCTACAAGATAAACCCAAGTGTTTAACCACAAAACAATAACCTTATCTCAAGCGTACTCTTGAACATCTGGACACTAATAACCCGTCTACAAGATAAACCCAAGTGTTTAACCACAAAACAATAACCTTATCTCAAGCGTACTCTTGAACATCTGGACACTAATAACCCGTCTACAAGATAAACCCAAGTGTTTAACCACAAAACAAAAACCTTATCTCAAGTGTACTGTTGATCATTTGGACACTTACATCCCGTGTACAAGATGAATCCAAGTGTTTAACCACAAAACAATAACCTTATCTCAAGTGTACTGTTGATCATTTGGACACTTACATCCCGTGTACAAGATGAATCCAAGTGTTTAACCAGAAAACAATAACCTTATCTCAAGTGAAAGGTTAAATACGTTAACACCAACTTTAACACAGGCGTTCCGTTCACTACGTCAACGCTGACCTTAGCCTTAATATGTTTCTATCAATTAAACACAAACGTTGATCAGAGTGTTTTGTTAAACACATTGGAATAACCTTCAGGTGAGTGATGCATAAAGCTGTATGGACTATGAAGAAACTTTACTATTTAACCATCACTGTTTGATCAGAAGTTTAAAATATTTACATTTACAGCTTGAACAGACAGATCTTAAAATGAAAATATTTCGAATTTCTTTTCCACCAATTCAAAAGCACGAATTACAGAATAATTATCGTTTTAGCCCTGATGCTTTTATGCGTTATTTACCAGTTTCTTAATGTAACTAACCCTAAATGTGAGCAAAGAATTTCTAGGAAACAACTATGTCAGAGAAACTCGAGTTCCGTTTAGTCGCAGTGTCTAAAAACTGTTTATAAGTTATCAACAGCACGGTAATATGACTTCCTATACTTTTATCTTATATACTTTTTCTATATTCTAAGCTCTAAAAGTTCACTCTTTGGTGCTGTATAGGGTGATTTTGATAGATCCGTCTGAGAAGGAAGGATCGATATGCCTTCAACATTACCTACTAGGACTAGAATAAAAAAAGGCGCGAAGTTTCACGTGTATGACTGCAGGGCTTCTTGAGGTACAACAGCGCCACCTATTAAAATTTAATGTTATCCAAATAATTATTCTCCGAAAATTGGTTTCAATTTTTTTTTTCTGAATAGTAGTCGAGGTCGATTTTTGCACCATAAGCAGTTTTCTGTGCTAAAAGTGTGCATTTTAACGTGTTTTTTACGAATTCGAAGTTTACCAGAAAATGAAAAAAATAAATTCCCTTAGCGTAAGAAGAATAGCACTTGGAACAATGTTTAGTACAAAAACTGCGAAATATTTTTCACTTCTTGTTCCATTAATTTGGTTTTTATCTATAATTCATCAAACAAAATGAATTCCCACCTGTTTTAGACAAATGTTTATTTTGCAAAATATTTTTTTTGTGTTTTTTTAGAAGTATTCATTCCTTCAGATAATCAAATTGTGCTTTTCTTTCTTGACCAGGCCTTTTGTTGGCACAGCAGCATTCCTGCTGACTTACAACGTGAACACCAGGTTTACATGCCCCTAAGAAAGTACAGCATAAACAGCCTATTGTGTAGTTTTTGCTTGGCTACAAACAAACTTTCTTGCCCAGAATGTTGTGTGTATTTCTGAAGCTTTGTGCAATACGATACTTGATTTTCTCTCTCCCCGCGGACTTACAATGCTAAAAACTGGGTTTCAATGCCCCTGGTGGGCAGAACACAGATAGTCCTTTGTGTATCTTTGTGCTTAATTACAAACAACAACAGCTTTCTTACTGTGAATTTTTTCTTTTCTATTTTCAGATTTTATTTGTCTTTATGGCAAATATATTATTCAATAGGGTCGTGATTCATGTCCTCTTTACCGGAAAAACTTATGTTTTTTATTTTCCTTTTTCTAGTTCCCAAAGGACTCCTGCTCCTATTTTATTTTATTTTGTTTGAGAAAACTTGAGCGGCAGAGCTTGTGAGCTGATTTGGAGTACTTGCTTCAAGACTTGTTAACATCCAAAATTACAGCTATTGTCTTTTTCAGGCATGGACGATTTCTCGATGTGATTATTATTACGCTAATATGATGATATACAAATATTCGAAAAATTCTGTAAAATCACTTGTCATTTATGCGCAATCCTATCTGCGTTCGACTTTTTTTTTTTCAAAAGTAGAAACTTAAAATAAATAATTTCTTAGAAACGAAAACAATATACTTTTTTCCTCATCCTAAAAAATTATACTAGTATTCATAATGCTACTGTTCAGTAAAGGTTCGGTGGACTCAGCATATACACCGATGTGGGTTTGCTATAAGAAAACGCACACACACACACAGAGCAAGGGTTGAAGTCAGCGCATCCCAAACTTTCTCGGTTCACGGCGCCCTTAATGTCTCAGCGTGTTTTTCGAGGTACGCCTAAGCAAAAAGAAAAACCTAACAGTTTCGTTTATTAAGTAGTTAGGTCCAAACAACTTAATAGTTAATAAGTATTTATGTCCTAACAACTTAGCAGCCGCTTGAAAGAATAACATACGTAAATTGAAAGTGAAAACAATATTTTTATTTCGTATTTAAATAACCACAATTACTAATGGGATGTTGGGCACTGCACAGCTTCTCAAACCTGGGAATCAGATTGGACACCACCACCCTCATTTCCTGTTACACATTGATTTTCGCGCTGGACTTCCTTTTTATCACAGCAACCGCCGAAAACCCAGAGATATGACGTCACAAATGGAATTAAGATTCGCTGAGCTTTAGCACTTAGCAGCGGATATTCATCTTTTACTGATATCCGAAACTCAGTTAGTTCCATGCTGCCAAATTTTGTTTTTAAAGTCTTGCCACAAAACAGCTAAATAGGATTTTCTTTTTCTACAGAGATAAATTCAGATGAGGCCTTAACCTTGGATGGCCTTGAATCCATGCAAACTTCTCCATATCTTCTGGAAAGTAATTTTCAAACCAGTCACTGAGCTGTGTTAGGTGTTCCTCAAAAGAAGATTTTAGTTCGTGGGTCAAATCAACTTCATTGGATGTAACAAACTGCTGCAACAGAGGGAAACAGTCTTTGTCACCACCTTCATTCATTTTTTGTTCTCCATAGTAGTAACTTTTTTCTGAAGACTGAAACCTTCTCTGCGAGTTTTAGGATGTGCGTGTTGCTTCCCTACAGAGAGAAATTCAACGCATTCAGTTTTTCTAAGAGTATGCTCAGGTATGTTAATTTTGAAAACAAAAATTCAAGAAGTTTTTAGCACATTCGTGTTCTTCTTTGAGATGAGAATAGATTTTGGTTTGGTTTGGTTTGGTTTGTTTGGGAATTTCGCACAAAGCTACTCGAGGGCTATCTGTGCTAGCCGTCCCTAATTTAGCAGTGTAAGACTAGAGGGAAGGCAGCTAGTCATCACCACCCACCGCCAACTCTTGGGCTACTCTTTTACCAACGAATAGTGGGATTGACCGTCACATTATACACCCCCACGGCTGGGAGGGCGAGCATGTTTAGCGCGACGCGGGCGCGAACCCGCGACCCTCGGATTACGAGTCGCACGCCTTACGCGCTAGGCCATGCCGGGCCATGAGAATAGAGTTCCTGTTGCAATTCAAACACATTGGATAGTACATTTTCATGGGAGAACCATCACGAGTTACAGTGGTACAACAAAAATGTGTGTTCAAATCACATATCCTTACACAAGTTTTAGAAACCTCGCCTTCTGTGGCCAAGTTTTTATAAAGTTCACCACTTTCAACAGACCTTCCAAAACTAGGTTCACTGGAGGACTCGGGTGCTTTGACGCAAGGGCTTCTCTGTGGATTATGCAGTGGATTCACAGTGCATCAAGAGCTTCGCTTCGTATGAGTGCTTGCAATCCTCCATAACAGCTGGACATAAACTGACCACCATCGGTACAGACGTCAACGCACTTAGTCCAGTCTAAGTTGTTTTCACACATAAAAGTGTCAAGGATCTCAAACAAGTCTTGAGCCTTTGTACCTACAGTGATACTTTTACAAAAGAGAAGGTCTTCCATAGTTTTGTTACCATCCATGAACCGTGTGTAGCAAATCAAATGAACATCCTTGTTACTATCCGTCGCCTCATCTAGCTGGCATAATAAATCAAATGAACATCCTTGTCACTATCCGTCGCCTCATCTAGCTGGCGTAACAAATCAAATTAACATCCTTGTCATTATCCGTCGCCTCATCTCGCTGGTGTAACAAATCAAATGAACATCCTTGTTACTATCCGTCGCCTCATCTAACTGTAACCCGAATTTCTCACCTTTCATTTTTTTAGTTATCTGATCGTTGAGGTCTTCGACCATGTGTTAGATTGCACGACTGACAGTATTGCTGGATAAAGGGCCCTTTGAAATCAGTCTTCCCGCAGATTCACCAACCATAATGTTCATCATACCCACTGCAGCAGGTAAAATCAGTGCTTCTGTGATGGTGTGAGACTTTTACATTTCATGACTCTATATGTCACCTTGTAGGATGATAACAAAGCATTGCTTGGTATTAAGTGTTTTACATTTCATGACTCTATATGTCACCTTGTAGGATGATAACAAAGCATTGCTTGGTGTTAAGTTTTTTACATTTCATGACTCTATATGTCACCTTGTGGGATGATAACAAAGCATTGCTTGGTGTTGAGTTTTTTACATTTCATGACTCTATATGTCACCTTGTAGGATGATAACAAAGCATTGCTTGGTGTTAAGTTTTTTACATTTCATGACTCTATATGTCACCTTGTAGGATGATAACAAAGCATTGCTTGGTGTTGAGTTTTTTACATTTCATGACTCTATATGTCACCTTGTAGGATGATAACAAAGCATTGCTTGGTATTGATGCTTGTTTCAAAAATCTTACCTTTTGGTTCTTTCAATTCTTTTAACTTTCTGGTAAAACAATCACAGGATTTACTAACTATGTCAGGATGATTGGTCTATTAGTGGAGTTTTAGTTTATTTGAAAGCATGCACTCTGGAGACAAAACTTTTAGACATAATACACACTGCGGACACTCTTTATGATTGACATTTACCTAAGTTAAACATTTAGACATAATACACACTGCGGACACTCTTTATGATTGACATTTACCTAAGTTAAACATTTAGACATAATACACACTGCGGACACTCTTTATGATTGACATTTACCTAAGTTAAACATTTAGACATAATACACACTGCGGACACTCTTTATGATTGACATTTACCTAAGTTAAACATTTAGACATAATACACACTGCGGACACTCTTTATGATTGACATTTACCTAAGTAAAACATTTAGACATAATACACACTGCGGACACTCTTTATGATTGACATTTACCTAAGTTAAACATTTAGACATAATACACACTGCGGACACTCTTTATGATTGACATTTACCTAAGTAAAACATTTAGACATAATACACACTGCGGACACTCTTTATGATTGACATTTACCTAAGTTAAACATTTAGACATAATACACACTGCGGACACTCTTTATGATTGACATTTACCTAAGTTAAACATTTAGACATAATACACACTGCGGACACTCTTTATGATTGACATTTACCTAAGTTAAACATTTAGACATAATACACACTGCGGACATTCTTTATGATTGACATTTACCTAAGTTAAACATTTAGACATAATACACACTGCGGACACTCTTTATGATTGACATTTACCTAAGTTAAACATTTAGACATAATACACACTACGGACACTCTTTATGATTGACATTTACCTAAGTAAAACATTTAGACATAATACACACTGCGGACACTCTTTATGATTGACATTTACCTAAGTTAAACATTTAGACATAATACACACTGCGGACACTCTTTATGATTGACATTTACCTAAGTTAAACATTTAGACATAATACACACTGCGGACACTCTTTATGATTGACATTTACCTAAGTAAAACATTTAGACATAATACACACTGCAAACACACTTTATGATTGACATTTACCTAAGTTAAACATTTAGACATAATACACACTGCGGACACTCTTTATGATTGACATTTACCTAAGTTAAACATTTAGACATAATAAACACTGCGGACACTCTTTATGATTGACATTTACCAAAGTTAAACCAAAATCTAGACAACTATCATCATATTTCTGTCTCTTCACAACTTTACTACTGGTCTGTGGTTCACCATCCTTTACTACTGGTCTGTGGTTCACCATCCTTTACTACTGGTCTGTGGTTCACCATCCTTTACTACTGGTCTGTGGTTCACCATCCTTTACTACTGGTCTGTGGTTCACCATCCTTTACTACTGGTCTGTGGTTCACCATGCTTTTCTTCATTCCCACACTTCTTATTAATGTTCAAAATTCTTTCCATTTTTATGCACAAGGACTAAAAGTCAACAAATAAAATTCACTAGATCACTTGATCACAACACCCTTCAGCGATTTCAATTACTGACGGACCCAGAGAGTCGACAGGTATTTATATACAAAATATAAGAAACGAGAAACTTCGAGAAGTAACTGGCGTAGTCGATAGTACAAATAAACAAAAACATATCTCAAACATTCGAGAACATTATCGAAAGGAATGTAGCGCGATCTAATGTTAAAACTGTGAACTACTTCGAGCTAGAAGACCACGCAGTGTCCGACAGATGTCAATATCTCTGTGTGTTCCTAGAAAATTTGAAATATCTAGCGGTGCACAGTTTGGGTACCACTGGTTAAAGGTGGTTGTTTGTTGGTAAACTGAATAATGGCCTTTTTGTTCAGTATTATCCGCTAGGATCTGACCCAGAATTTTAGCATTATAAACTCTCGTGTTTTTTACTGTCGTGCCAATGTGATATCAATTTCTGTTAAGTTATTCGTGTAATAAAACATGCAGTAAAATATCATAATGCCTTATCATCATTTATCCGATAGAAACTGACTTTAAACACATCATAGTGATGTATCATGACTTATCCTATACCCTATAGAAACTGACTTTAAACACATCACAGTGATGTATCATGACTTATCCTATACCCTATAGAAACTGACTTTAAACACATCATAGTGATGTATCATGACTTATCCTATACCCTATAGAAACTGACTTTAAACACATCACAGTGATGTATCATGACTTATCCTATACCCTATAGAAACTGACTTTAAACACATCATAGTGATGTACCATGACTTATCCTCTAACCTATAGAAACTGACTTTAAACACATCACAGTGATGTATCATGACTTATCCTATACCCTATAGCAACTGACTTTAAACACATCACAGTGATGTATCATGACTTATCCTATACCCTATAGAAACTGACTTTAAACACATCATAGTGATTATCATAACTTATCCTATACCCTATAGAAACTGACTTTAAACACATCATAGTGATGTATCATGACTTATCCTATACCCTATAGAAACTGACTTTAAACACATCATAGTGATGTATCATGACTTATCCTATACCCTATAGAAAGTGACTTTAAACACATCATAGTGATGTATCATGACTTATCCTATACCCTATAGAAACTGACTTTAAACACATCATAGTGATGTATCATGACTTATCCTATACCCTATAGAAACTGACTTTAAACACATCATAGTGATGTATCATGACTTATCCTATACCCTATAGAAACTGACTTTAAACACATCACAGTGATGTATCATGACTTATCCTATACCCTATAGAAACTGACTTTAAACACATCATAGTGATTATCATAACTTATCCTATACCCTATAGAAACTGACTTTAAACACATCATAGTGATGTACCATGACTTATCCTATACCCTATAGAAACTGACTTTAAACACATCATAGTGATGTACCATGACTTATCCTATACCCTATAGAAACTGACTTTAAACACATCATAGTGATGTATCATGACTTATCCTATACCCTATAGAAACTGACTTTAAACACATCATAGTGATGTATCATGACTTATCCTATACCCTATAGAAACTGACTTTAAACACATCATAGTGATTATCATGACTTATCCTATACCCTATAGAAACTGACTTTAAACACATCACAGTGATGTATCATGACTTATCCTATACCCTATAGAAACTGACTTTAAACACATCATAGTGATGTATCATGACTTATCCTATACCCTATAGAAACTGACTTTAAACACATCATAGTGATGTACCATGACTTATCCTCTAACCTATAGAAACTGACTTTAAACACATCACAGTGATGTATCATGACTTATCCTATACCCTATAGCAACTGACTTTAAACACATCACAGTGATGTATCATGACTTATCCTATACCCTATAGAAACTGACTTTAAACACATCATAGTGATGTATCATGACTTATCCTATACCCTATAGAAACTGACTTTAAACACATCATAGTGATGTATCATGACTTATCCTATACCCTATAGAAACTGACTTTAAACACATCATAGTGATGTATCATGACTTATCCTATACCCTATAGAAACTGACTTTAAACACATCATAGTGATGTATCATGACTTATCCTATACCATATAGAAACTGACTTTAAACACATCATAGTGATGTATCATGACTTATCCTATACCCTATAGAAACTGACTTTAAACACATCATAGTGATGTATCATGACTTATCCTATACCCTATAGAAACTGACTTTAAACACATCATAGTGATGTATCATGACTTATCCTATACCCTATAGAAACTGACTTTAAACACATCATAGTGATGTATCATGACTTATCCTATACCCTATAGAAACTGACTTTAAACACATCATAGTGATGTATCATGACTTATCCTATACCCTATAGAAACTGACTTTAAACACATCATAGTGATGTATCATGACTTATCCTATACCCTACAGAAACTGACTTTAAACACATCATAGTGATGTATCATGACTTATCCTATACCCTATAGAAACTGACTTTAAACACATCATAGTGATGTATCATGACTTATCCTATACCATATAGAAACTGACTTTAAACACATCATAGTGATGTATCATGACTTATCCTATACCCTATAGAAACTGACTTTAAACACATCATAGTGGTGTATCATGACTTATCCTATACCCTATAGAAACTGACTTTAAACACATCACAGTGATGTATCATGACTTATCATTTAGCCTATAGAAACTGACTTTAAACACATCACAGTGATGTATCATGACTTTTCCTCTAACCTATAGAAACTGACTTAAAACACATCACAGCGATGTATCATGACTTATCCTATACCCTACAGAAACTGACTTTAAACACATCATAGTGATGTATCATGACTTATCCTATACCCTATAGAAACTGACTTTAAACACATCACAGTGATGTATCATGACTTATCCTATACCCTATAGAAACTGACTTTAAACACATCACAGTGATGTATCATGACTTTTCCTCTAACCTATAGAAACTGACTTTAAACACATCATAGTGATGTATCATGACTTATCCTATACCCTATAGAAACTGACTTTAAACACATCATAGTGATGTATCATGACTTATCCTATACCCTATAGAAACTGACTTTAAACACATCATAGTGATGTATCATGACTTATCCTATACCCTATAGAAACTGACTTTAAACACATCATAGTGATGTATCATGACTTATCCTATACCCTACAGAAACTGACTTTAAACACATCATAGTGATGTATCATGACTTATCCTATACCCTATAGAAACTGACTTTAAACACATCATAGTGATGTATCATGACTTATCCTATACCATATAGAAACTGACTTTAAACACATCATAGTGATGTATCATGACTTATCCTATACCCTATAGAAACTGACTTTAAACACATCATAGTGGTGTATCATGACTTATCCTATACCCTATAGAAACTGACTTTAAACACATCATAGTGATGTATCATGACTTATCCTATACCCTATAGAAACTGACTTTAAACACATCCCGGTGATGTATCATGACTTATCCTATACCCTATAGAAACTGACTTTAAACACATTATAGTGATGTATCATGACTTATCCTATACCCTATAGAAACTGACTTTAAACACATCATAGTGATGTATCATGACTTATCCTATACCCTATAGAAACTGACTTTAAACACATCATAGTGATGTATCATGACTTATCCTATACCCTATAGAAACTGACTTTAAACACATCATAGTGATGTATCATGACTTATTATGTTAATAATTTCTTTGACTTTATCGAAGAAGATAAAACATCAATACTCGGAAGATTTGTAAGTGGTGTCCCCTGCTGCGTGAGCGGTATATACAGGAGTTTATAACGTTAAAATTCACGTTTCGATACCTGTGGTTGGTACATAGCAGGTATCCATTGTATAGCTTTGTGCTTAATAACAAACAAACAGACAAGACAAAACGATAAATGGTTAAAATTGTGGGGCTGTGTCCGTGTTTCACAATAGTTACACTGTGCAACAAATAATCCATGGAGATTTTGAAGAATTATCTAACGTCACTAGACATACAAAATAACCAAGCGAGATGGATTTTACCCCAAAGATGATCGAATGCGTCACTTACGGTTTTTCGTTACAAATTCTCAAAGCTTCCTGTTCACCCAAGGATACAAACTTTTCTAGTTGATTTAACCTCTTATGGGCAGAAACTGGAGTACAGCATTGCATTACAAGTAACTGATGTTGAATGTACTGAAGAAACGTGAAAATCTGTATAAGTATATAACACATTTCCTATACGTAGCAGAAATAATCAGAGAATTGGGCTTCCAACATAGTTTGTTTGTTATATTTCGCGCGTATATACTCGTGTGTTAACCTGTGCTAGCCGTTCTTAATTTTGAAGTGATGATTATAGAGAAGTCAACTACTCAACATCACCCTCCGCCGACTCTTGGGTTATGTTTTACCAACGAATAGTGTAATTGACTGTTATGTTATAATGTCCCCAAGGATTAAAGGAGCGAGTGTATTCGGTGACGAGCTCCGAAACCGCGACCCGCAAGTTGAGTGCCCTAACCACCGTGCTAAGCCAGGCTTGAAGATAATACAGAATCCTTCTAGCAGAATTTAGCGTACATGTGAATGTCTGAAACGTTAAAACTACTCCTTTCCGGGTCAAATTAACCTGCTCTGTTACCTAATTAAATAACCGTTCTACTTTAACGCGGTAGCCACTATTTACATTCATTTCCGTTTGTAAAGTTTATACTGTAACTTCTGTACGCCAGTAGAAGGAAAGGTAAAATATCAGTTTCGTTGAATATATACAAAAATATATAGGATTACCAATCCTTATATACTCTGGCTGTACCCGAAACTCGAGTCACAAAGAATGATACGAATAATCCATAGAATATATCGCCTGGTTTACTCATTTCGTATTGTAGACATTTTCGTAATATTGGTTGTATGGAAATCAGTTTAGTCTCGCTACATTCAGAAACAAGCATTATTCGTGATTTGTCCTACTGAAATCACTCTACGTAATCATTCATGCGACTGGATCAACATTCAACGCTCAAAGTGGATTTTGAAGGAAATATAGAGATTTATATAGAGCAGCTTTTATTGCAAATTATAGGAGAAATATCGCCATTTCATATCAAAAGTAGGGGGAGCTTTTAAAAATAAATCTGTAATATTTTCAACGAATTCATTACGTTGAAAGTCAACAGGCAACGATCAACTGTTTCGATTATTTGTATATCTGGATATTCTGTTTGTATGATATGCGGAACGAAAGGCTATATGGTGTTTTACAGAACTGTCTCACTAGTGGCAAATGTAATTATAGTATTGTTTTAACTGTTTTAACAGTTTGTTCCGAATTTAATTTGAACATAAAAAAATGTTTTAACGGCATTTTATCTCTATTTCATTTCTTCCAGACCGCTGCCGATGAGGCCTTGCTTCGTTAACTTCTGGAATTATATGTCATGAGGCTTATCGCACACATATCACTGAGAAAAATTAAGCCCTGAATAAAAGAGATACACTAGTGTTTATCCCTCCGATTGGGCTGATAATCTCTAGTGTATCTTATCCACTTGTGTTACTCAGGAGATGCAATTCAATTGAAATAATAAACTATCTTGGAACTCATTCAGACAGTTCCGTTACTAAGATGTAATCTCTGGTAGGGTTCTACACGTGGTCAGCAGCAGCCTACGCAGAAGCGAAGTTAAATCCTATTACTGGTATAATTTCAGTGAAAAGTTTTATGTTTTTTCTGACATTCATATTACAATGTTTAATAGGTTCCTGGTTATTACTATAGTTATCTTACCTAACAAATATTAAGGGTTCGATTCACCTCGGTGGACTCAAGAGATAGCCCAATGTGGCTTTGCTATAAGAAAACACACACTAGCCCAATGTGGCTTTGCTATAAGAAAACACACACACGTAACAAATACATAATTATTTTGTCATGTTTATTTTCATTTTAACTTTGTTTAGGGTAATAAATTAATACGACCCCATAATTTCGGTTATGAAAATAGTGCACTTTGTTCATTGAACTTTGCAAAAAGCGAGTTGAGAGCTATTTACGTAAGCCATTCGTAATTTTTAGGGAGAAGGCAATTAGTCAACACCACCCTCCGCCAACTCTTGAGCTACGTTTTAACAATGAATAGTTTGTGTTTATTTTCATTTCTAACTCGGTGTTCTTTGTTTAGTGTATTAAACTTATATACCACACTACAAAAGTTACAAACGTTTACAGTTTTATTTAGAAATCGTTCAACGTTCGACCGAATAACCAACAGAGCTGTGGAACCACCAGAGTCCTTTATATTTCCATGATGTGATTCACAGAAATAAAACCACTGTTATAATTAAACATATGGGAGTATATGCTTAAAGATATGTAGTAGTTCAAGAAACTTTACAAGAATTCTACTGTGTTTATAACGTCTGTTTATCTGTTAAATACTTGTTTATTTATTTCAAGTTTCACGCAAAGCTACGCAAAGATGTTCCTGAACTTATTCGCCTCAAATTTCAACCGATAAACTAGGTGTCACTCGACAGACAACGTTATCCATTGGTCCACTCTTCTTTTAATCACCTTCGTAATGGCACAGTCGCTTCTCCCAAAAACGAAGCGCATTCTTGCGTTAACGAGTGGCGAATCTTGAATCTTTGGTTTATATTCCGGGCACAGTGGCATCGACGTTATTCCAAAAACAACAATTTCCCTTAACAGTAGGTGAACTAAAGTAATTTATTTTCAAATTCCTAAAATCGTACTTAAAACTAGCCTATAACTAGACAAGATACCGTAATATTTCAGAAACCTGGTGACGAATCTTTCAATTTTGATTAACGTTACCACTAGTAACAAGAGCAAGTAAAGAAAAAAACCCTATAGGGTCTAGTAATTACTCCCTGCCCCCCGCTAGTACAACGGTATGTCTACGGATTTACAACGCAAAATCAGGGGTCCGATTCCCCTCGGTGGGCTCAGCAGATAGCCCGATGAGGCTTTGCTATACGAAAACACACAAATACATACTATTGTCCCCCACTGGCAATGGCACAATGTTATCTCTGAGGACTTACACTCTACAAACCGGTTTTTGATGCCCATGTGGTCAGAGCACAGATAGCACATTGAGCAGCTTTGTGCTTAACTATAAACATCAGCTGTAATAACTACGACAAAATGTTTACTATACACAATTTACGGTAGAACTTACCTTATCAAAGAGTTGTCTCCATTTCTGAAAAATAAAATAAGAATGTTAGATTGCCATGCATACAGATAACTATAACAACATCTTACTGTCACCTGTTGTATATAAAGTTATAACAACATTTTACAGTCACCTGTTGTATGTAAAGTTGTGATAACATCTTACAGTCACCTGTTGTATGTAAAGTTGTGATAACATCTTACAGTCATCTGTTCTATGTAAAGTTGTGATAACATCTTACAGTCATCTGTTGTATGTAAAGTTGTGATAATAACATCTTACAGTCACCTGTTGTATGTAAAATTGTGATAACATTTAACAGTCCCCTGTTATGTGAAAAGTTGTGATAATAACATTCTACAGTCACCTGTTGTATGTAAAGTTGTTATAACAACATCTTACAGTCACCTGTTATGTGAAAAGTTGTGATAACATCTTACAGTCACCTGTTGTATGTAAAGTTGTGATAACATCTTACAGTCACATGTTGTATGTAAAGTTGTAATAACATCTTACAGTCACCTGTTATATGTAAATTTGTGATAATAACATCTTACAGTCACCTGTTATATGTAAATTTGTGATAATAACATCTTACAGTCACCTGTTGTATGTAAAGTTGTGATAATAACATCTTACAGTCACTTGTTGTATTAAAGTTGTGATAATAACATCTTACAGTCACCTGTTGTATGTAAAGTTGTCATAACATCTTACAGTCACCTGTTGTATGTAAAGTTGTTATAACAACATCTTACAGTCTCCTATTGTATGTAAAGTTGTGATAACATCTTACAGTCACCTGTTGTATGTAAAGTTGTGATAGCATCTTACAGTCACCTGTTGTATGTAAAGTTGTGATAACAACATCTTACAGTCACCTGTTGTATGTAAAGTTGTGATAATAACATCTTACAGTCACCTGTTGTATGTAAAGTTGTGATAATAACATCTTACAGTCACCTGTTGTATGTAAAGTTGTGATAATAACATCTTACAGTCACCTGTTGTATGTAAAGTTGTGATAATAACATCTTACAGTCACCTGTTGTATGTAAAGTTGTGATAATAACATCTTACAGTCACCTGTTGTATGTAAAGTTGTGAAAACATCTTACAGTCACCTGTTGTATGTAAAGTTGTGATAACATCTTACAGTCACCTGTTGTATGTAAAGTTGTGATAACAACATCTTACAGTCACCTGTTGTATGTAAAGTTGTGATAATAATATCTTACAGTCTCCTGTTGTATGTAAAGTTGTGATAATAACATCTTACAGTCACCTGTTGTATGTAAAGTTGTTATAACAACATCTTACAGTCTCCTATTGTATGTAAAGTTGTGATAACAACATCTTACAGTCACCTGTTGTATGTAAAGTTGTGATAACAACATCTTACAGTCACCTGTTGTATGTAAAGTTGTTATAACAACATCTTACAGTCTCCTATTGTATGTAATGTTGTGATAATAACATCTTACAGTCACTTGTTGTATTAAAGTTGTGATAATAACATCTTACAGTCACCTGTTGTATGTAAAGTTGTGATAACATCTTACAGTCACCTGTTGTATGTAAAGTTGTGATAACAACATCTTACAGTCACCTGTTGTATATAAAGTTGTGATAATAACATTTTACAGTCACCTGTTGTATGTAAAGTTGTGATAATAACATCTTACAGTCACCTGTTGTATGTAAAGTTGTTATAACAACATCTTACAGTCTCCTATTGTATGTAAAGTTGTGATAACAACATCTTACAGTCACCTGTTGTATGTAAAGTTGTGATAACAACATCTTACAGTCACCTGTTGTATGTAAAGTTGTTATAACAACATCTTACAGTCTCCTATTGTATGTAAAGTTGTGATAACAACATCTTACAGTCACCTGTTGTATGTAAAGTTGTTATAACAACATCTTACAGTCACCTGTTGTATGTAAAGTTGTGATAACAACATCTTACAGTCACCTATTGTATATAAAGTTGTGATAATAACATTTTACAGTCACCTGTTGTATCTAAAGTTGTGATAATAACATCTTACAGTCACCTGTTGTATGTAAAGTTGTGATAACAACATTTTACAGTCACCTGTTGTATGTAAAGTTGTGATAATAACATCTTACAGTCACCTGTTGTATGTAAAGTTGTGATAATAACATCTTACAGTCACATGTTGTATGTAAAGTTGTGATAACAACATTTTACAGTCACCTGTTGCATGTAAAGTTGTGATAATAACATCTTACAGTCACCTGTTGTATGTAAAGTTGTGATAACATCTTACAGTCACCTGTTGTATGTAAAGTTGTGATAACAACATCTTACAGTCACCTGTTGTATGTAAAGTTGTGATAATAACATCTTACAGTCTCCTGTTGTATGTAAAGTTGTGATAATAACAACTTACAGTCACTTGTTGTATTAAAGTTGTGATAATAACATCTTACAGTCACCTGTTGTATGTAAAGTTGTGATAATAACATCTTACAGTCACCTGTTGTATGTAAAGTTGTGATAATAACATCTTACAGTCACCTGTTGTATGTAAAGTTGTGATAACATCTTACAGTCACCTGTTGTATGTAAAGTTGTGATAACATCTTACAGTCACCTGTTGTATGTAAAGTTGTGAGAACATTTTACAGTCACCTGTTGTATGTAAAGTTGTGATAATAACATCTTACAGTCACCTATTGTATGTAAAGTTGTGATAACATCTTACAGTCACCTATTGTATGTAAAGTTGTGATAACATCTTACAGTCACCTGTTGTATGTAAAGTTGTGATAATAACATCTTACAGTCACCTGTTGTATGTAAAGTTGTGATAATAACATCTTACAGTCACCTGTTGTATGTAAAGTGGTGACAATAACATTCTACAGTCATTTGTTGTATGTAAAGTTGTGATAATAACATCTTACAGTCACCTGCTGTATGTAAAGTTGTGATAATAACATTCTACAGTCACCTGTTGTATGTAAAGTTGTGATAATAACATTCTACAGTCACCTGTTGTATGTAAAGTGGTGACAATAACATTCTACAGTCATTTGTTGTATGTAAAGTTGTGATAATAACATCTTACAGTCACCTGTTGTATGTAAAGCTGTGATAATAACATTCTACAGTCACCTGTTGTATGTAAAGTTGTGATAATAACATTCTACAGTCACCTGTTGTATGTAAAGCTGTGTTAAGTATGTTATGATAAGTATGATCATAATGAAGTCTAGACTTGTGAGTTTCATCAAACAACATTATGAATATTTATTGTTATACTTGTATTGGCATTACAGGACTTCGTGTTGTTGGATACGTTACCGAAACGTCCAAAAATTGGCATAACGATTAGTAACTGTGCATAAATCTTTACAGGTAATTCAAAGCCGAGCTCTGATGCAGTGGCGTAAGTATGACCCCTCGGCCCCCGCATTTGTCCGAACCAAAATGGAACCAGAATCAACCACAATAGTAAAATAAAGTTAGACGGAAATAAAAGTATGGCGCATGTTACTTTTTATGCGGGTAAACGGCGTCTTTTGTAGTTACGTTACTGCACTGATATGTTGGAAAAAACTGTGAAAATACTGATGGATGACTGTGCAGTCCAGTGTCCAGAGACATTTAAGTATATGACGTGATCAGTCCAGAGAAACACCGTCGACATATCACGTGATCTATGACGTTCTCGGATCTCTAAAGCTACTTGTATGTGCGTGCACTCGATAGCTCAACGACAAGCCTGATACCTATGTTGGGCGCAGCGCAGATAACCCATTCTAATGTTTCTCTTTGACAACAACAACAACAAAAAAAGTTAATTGCTCGCATTGCCTGAAATGTATTATAATAATGTCAAACTCTAAAGCTGGCGAAAAGATATTTAATTCATGCTTGAGAGCAATAGTTTTTTCTTCTCTTACGTAACTCCAACAAATCTGATGAATTCTGGTATTAAACTAATTGCCGCGTGGGTAGCAACGCATAACAGATAACAACTGAAAATAAAATGTTAATTTTACTTATCTCTGATGCGAAATCCGTGAAGAACTAATTAAAATAATTTTGAAGGATATTTTTTAATCAAAAGTAATTTTAATTATTTTGAGTTAAGCCTAAAAAAAAAAGTCAGATTTTGGGGTGAAAACATTACAAGTAAAACGTAATTTTATTTACATTGATTAGGCCTAAAAAATTGCTTCATTGCTTCTACAGTTTATATGTTTTACACTTTTCCATAATCATATACAACTTACATCATTTAAGAGAACATGATGGGCTTCGAGTTCTAGTTCTTCAAAATCATCACAATCATTCTGAACCATGATGCTCGGCCACCTCATTTTCCTCTGCACCAGTGGCGCCACCTTTTTTGAATTATCGCTTCTCCTCCTCTCCTTTCTGCACGGCATGCGTTTAAATTGACTTCATATAATGGCTTCTTTTTATCTGAAAGGATTTTTTTTATCTTTTCAATTAGAGTGTAAATAATAAATGCGGTATGAAAGAAAACAGACTATTTGTTTAACTACAGCAGACGTGAAAAATCGTGTTTGTTTGAATTCTCGACTTCATCTAATTTGCAGCGATCAAGTGGAAAAATGCGGCTTCATCTTTCTAATGTAACGGTTTTAAAACATTATACGATATAATATGTAACTATGTATCCACTATAATTTCTTTTCGTGCTTGTATATCTATATAACTATAATCATATTGTCTGTTGTATGTCCATGTATCTACTTCGCAGGGTGTGAAGGGATATTCACCAAAATTGATATGAAATTTCATTAGGTCCGCGCAGGGTTATATATAAATTTTAAGTTTTGAACTTTGTGGTTTTGATGAATGTTTGTTTTTGTTTGTTTGTTGTTGTTGTGTTTTTCCAATTACATATTATGGAAGCAACGTATCATATCCTTAGATAACCTTTCATTAATCATGAATTTACATAACTTCGGTTGTGGTACGGGTACCACAACTAGTCAAAAATAACAAACAAAACCTACATTTTTTGACACAATAAAAAATAAACACTTTATTAATCGTTACAGTCAATTAGTGTTGGTAACTGAAAACAATTAATAAAGTGTATCTTCCGCTGTGCCAAAAAGTACCAGGTCAGGCATGGCCAGGTGAGTTAAGGCGTTCGACTCGTAATCCGAAGGTCGTGGGTTCGAATCCCGGTCGCATCAAACATGCTCGCCCTTTCAGCTGTGAGGGCGTTATAATGTTACGGTCAGCCCAACTATTCGTTGGTAAAAGAGTAGCCCAAGAGTTGGCGGTGGGTGATGATAACTAGCTGCCTTCCCTCTAGTCTTACATCGCTAAATTAGGAACGGCTAGCGCAGATAGCTCTCGAGTAGCTTTGCGCGAAATTCAAAAGTATCGGTTTCCTTTTTCACTACTACCACACAACAGTTTACAATGAACAAAATATAATGGCTTTTGGATAACCGATAGATGTATAAATACGACTGTTGTTTTTTTTTTTTAGTAGCTTCTTTGTGTTAAATGTTTTGCTGTAACTACGTTGCATCCAAGTTACTTCACAGGACTCAACAATTTAGTTTCGGGATTTATGTTATTTCAAAACTAACTTTTAGTTTTGTAGCCAACTGAATTTTCGCGTACACGTTGCTTCAAACACAAATATTCTCAACCCTTAACTTATAAACAGAAATTTCTGTTTTGTATCTTTGTTTGTTTGTTTGTTTGGAATTTCGCACAAAGCTACTCGAGAGCTATCTGTGCTAGCCGTCCCTAATTTAGCAGTGTAAGACTAGAGGGAAGGCAGCTAGTCATCACCACCCACCGCCAACTCTTGGGCTACTCTTTTACCAACGAAAAGTGGGATTGACCGTCACATTATACGCCCCCACGGCTGGGAGGGCGAGCATGTTTAGCGCGACGCGGGCACGAACCCGCGACCCTCGAATTACGAGTCGCACGCCTTACGCGCTTGTTTTGTATCTATGACATTCTGAACGTTCATTCTATTTATAATACATATTAGACTTAACATTTAGGCTCTGCATGGCCAGGTGGGTTAAGGCGTTCGACTCGTAATCTGAGGGCCGCGGGTTCGAATCCCGGTCGCACCAAACATGCTCGCCCTTTCAGCCGTGGGGGCGTTATAATGTGACGGTCAATCCCACTATTTGTTGGTAAAAGAGTAGCCCAAGAGTTGGCGGTGAGTGGTAATGACTAGCTGATTTCCCTCTAGTCTTACACTGATAAATTAAGGACGGCTAGTGCAGATAGCCCTCGAGTAGCTTTGTGGGAAATTCAAAAAACAACTTAACGTTTATTAGTAACTTTCAATAAAACTCTAAAGGCGTCTGTGGAGCGATCTTAAACTAATTTGTGCGTAGCGCCGTCTAATATTGATTTAACGTGTTATATTCATTACGGTTTAGTTTCCTTGTGTTGTGGGCCAGGTGGTTAAAGCGACCGACTCCCATTCTGAAGGTAGCAGGTTCGAATCTGCATCTCTACACATGATCGTCTTTCCAACCGCGAGAGCATTATTATGTTACAGTCAATTCCACTTTTCGTTTGTAAAAAAAGTAACCCAAGAGTTGGCCACCTGTCTATCATCTAGTATGTCACTGATAAATTGGGAACGGCTAGCACAAATAGCCCTTGTGTTATAATTTATGACACCACGTATTTCCAGACAGTAAGTTGAAGTATATTTAGCCTTATAACGTATTTAATTTTGAACTATGATAGGTAGTTTGCTTTTACTTTTCCTAATTTTGTTGTTGCGCAAAGATTGTACAATGGGCTATCTGGGCTGTACCTACCGCAGGTATCATGCTCTAAATTGTAGATACACCACCAGGATGAAACTGTGTTTGATCAAGAATATATTGACAATGATAGAAGTAGCGATTTATTAACACTTGAATAGTAGTTTATAGTAAACAAATATACGTTCAATTAATGTGGTTTTATAAACAATCATAATAATAGTCTAAAATTCACAAAACCAGTGGAGTATCACATAATGACTACACGGTTTAACAAGATAATTATATGTTTATATCCACACTGTGGTTATATTCGTATCCCAGCTTTGTAGAAAACGAGTTTTATGTTCAACAAAACCAAGTTTTCTCAAGATCTGTATATTGTATCCGTAGCTATGTTATGTTAAAAGGGTTTATAAGTCTCTCCAGTCGTTACAATACATGCGGCCACGACCATCATGCTCTGCCTGACGATCATAAATGTAGAAGATAGTTTTCACTGCAAAAGATTTCGTCATAATGTTGTCATTTCCAAAGAACACCATTTATCTCTGCTTGCTCTCCATAAGCCATCTAATATACAAGGACGATGGTTTTTCAACGTCTTCTTCAACAGTAAAATTACAAATAAATTAAAGTGAGTTGAATTAGGTAACTTTACCAGTATGTCTTCGTACAGAATATGCTGGAACCTGAATTATTTGTTTATTAATTACAAAACAACTAATATCTGGAGATGTTTTGCGCATATAAACGTCTGACGTTATTATCAAAGCCTGAAGTTGTGCACAAGAAAGGATAATAAATTTGTATGTGTCTTTAATGGGAGTGCTATCAACTTCAAATTTAAAGAAAGATTTGTTTGTTATAAGAGTTTTAAAGATAAATAGTAGCCTGCGTGTTAATTATCAAAATGTGGTCGTTGAAAGAACTCTGGTTGATATATTATTGAAAGATAAACTTCAGTGAACTGGATTTTCACGAACGACGTCGGCACGATATATTTTAAGATGACGACTTCAAAGCACAATAAGAATATTACGACAACTAGCCATTTATTTTTGTAATCCAAACGCTTGAAGGCTAAATATACAGACAAGTCTTTCTTTTTTCTACAATGAATATATTAGGTTAGAAACCCGGAAAAGAAAATGGAGGCAAAAATTATGAAATGATTTAAATTCCAGGTTTATAATAGACATTTGATACTAATGTTGAAATAAGGAAATCGGAACGCACGCGGATAATAACGCGTGCTGGTGTGATATATTAGTGAGGTACATTAAATATTAAATACGCTCCTTCCTTCTAAAAATTCTGTTTTAGTTGTTGTTTCTGGCCCACTTACTGAAAGAAGCTTATTTTAGTGTATGTGGAGAAAATAAAAAAATTCTTACTCGCTTCGTTTCCCTAAAATACTTATAAAACACCATTAATTTAACAAAAGTTATCTTAACAGAAAATCGCTTGAAATGTTGAGACTATTTCTAATACTTAAGAACAAGAAAAGCGAGTTTGTTTGACGTTTTCCTTCGGAGAAAATTTGAAAAATAATCCTCGTTGATTTCACTGGTTGGCATTTACTGAATTTTAAGAAGAAATTATTTTGTTGGGTATTTGTGTTGCTGTGAAAGCCTTTAGAAAGCTAAAGTTTGGAGAATGCTGCTACTCTTTTACCAACGAATACTAAGATTGACCGTAGCATAATAACGCCCCACGGCTGAATGTGCGAGCATGTATGGCGTAATGTGGATTCGAATCCGCGACACTCAGATTACGAGCATAGCGCCCTAATCACTTAGCCATGCCGGGGCAAAGCGCCTTTAAAAGACTATAGCTCGGAGAATAATAAATCATGTATGAAGCGGGCGTCGTCAAGAATAAACGTCCCCTGAATATGGATCTGAAGGTTCACCTCGCACTTTGGGGCGCAAGTATATATGTTCCAATATGTTGTCAGATAAGAATAGCCCAAAATTAGGCGATTGGTGTTATTGATTATGTGCTTTCTCTTTAGGCTATTGGTTCAAAATTAAGGGCAGCTATGTCGAAATAGCCCTCATGTAGCCTAACGCTAAATTCTAAAACAAACAAAAATCCAATGCTAAGATTTTGAGTTTGACTCTTGGCGGTGTTTAGATTTTGTGTAGCTTTGGGATGAAACCCCACCACCACCAAGAGTCCTCTCTCCACATGTGGTAGAAACGTTATGTAACTTGTCGTTTACCACGAAGAGTTGAGTCTGTTATTAAAAAATAGCATTTTGCATATTCGAATGAGCAACTAACGTGACAATCACAACCATGTAACTAATTTTAGAGATAATATATAAGAGTCATTTCTGACGCAAAATATTTATGTACTCGAATCAAAAAGATGTGTTTAGATAAGGAAACTGGACATGCAGTACCAGGACCACCTAGAATGAAAACTTAGTGAAGAACCTCAATCATTGTAAGCAAAGTGCAGTGTTTTGTAACAGACAAAAATTCATGAACACAGTTGTCGGTAGCAAAAGCACTCCACATGTTCTTAACAACAATTCGCCATATAGTCAAGACATATTCGTTTAATTGTTGTATAACCCAAGCATCTAGAAAGTGAAGCGGGTATATATGCTACTTCATATGAAGACATGCTGGTCAAGTCACCTTATGAAACGCATTTTACTGTTGAAGAAAACGCTGAAAACTATCGTCCTTCTACATTAGATGGATTATGGAAAGCAAGCAGAAATGAATGGTGTTTTTTGGAAATGACAACATTATGAAGGAATCTTTTGCAGTGAAAACTATTATCAATATTTCTGCTCATCAAGCAGAGCAAGGCTTGTCGTGGTCGCTTGTATTGTAACGGCTGGCAAGGCTTAAAACCCATTTTAACATACACTATATGGCCAGATGTATGTAAACACCCCTTCTAATTAGTGTGTTCGGCTATTTCAGTCACACCCATTGCTAGCAGGTGCATAAAATCAAGCATACAGCCATGCAATCTACATAGACAAACATTGGCAGTAGAATTGGTCGTACTGAAGAGCTCAGTGACTTTCAGTGTGGCACTGTAATAGGATGCCACCTTTCCAACAAGTCAATTCGTCAAATTTCTGCTCTGCTAGAGTTGTCCCGGTCAACTGTAAGTGCTGTTATTGGGAAGTGGAAACGTCTAGGAGCAACAACAGCTCAACCACGAAGTGGTAGGCCACACAAGCTCACAGAACGGGACCGCCGAGTGCTGCAGCGCAGAACGCATAAAAATCGTCTGTCCAAGATTACAACATTCTGTATCGAGTTCTAAATTGCCTCTGAAAGTAACGTCAGTGCAAGAACTGTTCGTCGGGAGCTTCATGAAATGGATTTTCATGACCGAGCAGCTGCACACAAGTTTAAGATCACCATGCGCATGCCAAGCGTCAGCTGGATGGTGTAAAGCACACTGCCAATGGTCTCTGGAGCAGTGGAAACGCGTTTCCTGAAGTGATGAACCACGCTTCACTATCTGGTAATCTAACAGACGAATCTGGGTTTGGCGGAAGCCAGAAGAACGCTACCTTCCTGAATACATAGTGTCAACTGTAAAGTTTTGTTGGAGAAGAAATAATGATCTTGGGCTGTTCTTTATAGTTTGGGCCAGGCTCTTTAGTTCCAGTGAAGGGAAATCTTAATGCTACAGCATTCAATGACACAAAGACATGGTTTACCGAGGTGGGTGTGGAAGAACTTGACTGGCCCTAACCTCAACCCCATCGAACACCTTTGGGATGAATTGGAACGCTGACTGCGTCCTAGGCCTTCTCGCTTGACATCAATGCCCGACTTCTCTTATGCTTTTGTAGCTGAATAGCAGCGAATTCCCACAGCTATGTTCCAAAATCTAGTGAAAAGCCTTCCCAGAAGAGTAGAGACTGTTACAACAGCAAAGGGGAGACCAACTTCATATTAATGCCCATGGGTGTGATGGTGGGGTGTCCAGATACTTTTGGCCATATAGTGTAACATAGCTACGGATATAAATTTTTAGGAACTCTTGTTTTATAAAATACTTAGAACAATATACAGATCTTGAGAAAACTTGGTTTTGTTGAACATAAAACTCGTTTTCTACAAAGCTGGGATTCGAATATAACCACAGTGTGGATATAAACATATAATTATCTTGTTAAACCGTGTAGTCATTATGTGATACTCCACTGGTTTTGTGAATTTTAGACTATTATTATGATTGTTTATAAAAGCACATTAATTGAACGTATATTTGTTTACTATAAGCTACTATTCAAGTGTTAATAAATCGCTACTTCTATTATTGTCAATATATTCTTGATCAAACACAGTTTCATCCTGGTGGTGCATCTACAATTTAGAGCATGATACCTGTGGTAGGTACAAGCCAGATAGTCCATTGTTCAGTTTTTGCACAAAAACAGAATTAACAAAAATAAAAGCAAACTATCCAGTTCAAAATTAAATAAATATATCTCAATTTACCGACTAGAAGTGCGTTGAATAGCAGTAAGAGGGCACTGAAAACATTGTACAACGGTTTTATTACAGCTGCTACACATTCACTTTTAAGAGCTTGATTGAAGGGTAAAGCAACCAACAAACGTTAAGTCCGATGTATATTATATTTAGCAGGAACGTTCAGAATTGTATACATATAGAACAGAAGATGAATTAGCTAGAATATATATACTTTTGTGTTTATAAAACCAGGACAGTATATATGTTATATATATATGTTTTTGAATTTCGCACAAAGCTACTCGAGGGCTATCTGTGCTAGCCGTCCCTAATTTAGCAGTGTAAGACTAGAGGGAAGGCAGCTAGTCATCACCACCCACCGCCAACTCTTGGGCTACTCTTTTACCAACGAAAAGTGGGATTGACCGTCACATTATACGCCCCCACGGCTGGGAGGGTCAGCATGTTTAGCGCGACGCGGGCGCGAACCCGCGACCCTCGGATTACGAGTCGCACGCCTTACGCGCTTGGCCATGCCGGGCCCAAAACCAGGAGAGACGATATATTTGTTAAAAAGGAATATCTACGAGAAGACTAAAGGCTAAAAAATTGAAGTTAGGTTTGAAATAATATAAATAATATAAATACTGGAACCAAATTATTAGGTCGTGTGAAATAACTTGGAAGTAACGTAAGTACTTAAAAAATATTTATCACGAAGAAGTTACTAAGAAAACAGTCGTTTTATTTCATAATAGCCGAAAAAGAAAACTTTCAATAAACAGTTATACACCACTATCATGTGATCAAGACAGAGTACACCACTATCAGGTGATCAAGAAACAGTTATACACCACTATCATGTGATCAAGAAACAGTTATACACCACTATCAGGTGATCAAGACAGAGTTATACACCACTATCAGGCGATCAAGAAACAGTTATACACCACTATCAGGTGATCAAGAAAGAGTTATACACCACTATCAGGCGATCAAGAGACAGTTATACACCACTATCAGGTGATCAAGAAACAGTTATACACCACTATCAGGTGATCAAGACAGAGTTATACACCACTATCAGGTGGTCAACAGACAGTTATACACCACTATCAGGTGATCAAGAAAGAGTTATACACCACTATCAGGTGATCAAGACAGAGTTATACACCACTATCAGGTGATCAAGAGACAGTTATACACCACTATCAGGTGATCAAGAAAGAGTTATACACCACTATCAGGCGATCAAGACAGAGTTATACACCACTATCAGGTGATCAAGAAACAGTTATACACCACTATCAGGTGATCAAGAAACAGTTATACACCACTATCAAACGATCAAGAGACAGTTATACACCACTATCAGGTGATCAAGAAACAGTTATACACCACTATCAGGTGATCAAGACAGAGTTATACACCACTATCAGGTGATCAAAAGACAGTTATACACCACTATCAGGTGATCAAGAAAGAGTTATACACCACTATCAGGCGATCAAGACAGAGTTATACACCACTATCAGGTGATCAAGAAACAGTTATACACCACTATCAGGCGATCAAGAGACAGTTATACACCACTATCAGGCGATCAAGAGACAGTTATACACCACTATCAGGCGATCAAGAGACAGTTATACACCACTATCATGTGATCAAGAAACAGTTATACACCACTATCAGGCGATCAAGAAACAGTTATACACCACTATCAGGTGATCAAGAAAGAGTTATACACCACTATCAGGCGATCAAGACAGAGTTATACACCACTATCAGGTGATCAAGAAACAGTTATACACCACTATCAGGTGATCAAGAAACAGTTATACACCACTATCAAACGATCAAGAGACAGTTATACACCACTATCAGGTGATCAAGAAACAGTTATACACCACTATCAGGTGATCAAGACAGAGTTATACACCACTATCAGGCGATCAAGAGACAGTTATACACCACTATCAGGTGATCAAGAAAGAGTTATACACCACTATCAGGCGATCAAGACAGAGTTATACACCACTATCAGGTGATCAAGAAACAGTTATACACCACTATCAGGCGATCAAGAGACAGTTATACACCACTATCAGGCGATCAAGAGACAGTTATACACCACTATCAGGCGATCAAGAGACAGTTATACACCACTATCAGGTGATCAAGAAACAGTTATACACCACTATCATGTGATCAAGAAACAGTTATACACCACTATCAGGTGATCAAGAGACAGTTATACACCACTATCAGGTGATCAAGAAAGAGTTATACACCACTATCAGGTGATCAAGAAAGAGTTATACACCACTATCAGGCGATCAAGAGACAGTTATACACCACTATCAGGTGATCAAGAAACAGTTATACACCACTATCAGGTGATCAAGACAGAGTTATACACCACTATCAGGCGATCAAGAGACAGTTATACACCACTATCAGGTGATCAAGAAAGAGTTATACACCACTATCAGGCGATCAAGACAGAGTTATACACCACTATCAGGCGATCAAGAGACAGTTATACACCACTATCAGGTGATCAAGAAACAGTTATACACCACTATCAGGTGATCAAGAAACAGTTATACACCACTATCAGGCGATCAAGAGACAGTTATACACCACTATCAGGCGATCAAGAGACAGTTATACACCACTATCAGGTGGTCAAGAAACAGTTATACACCACTATCAGGTGATCAAGAAACAGTTATACACCACTATCAGGTGATCAAGACAGAGTTATACACCACTATCAGGTGATCAAGAAAGAGTTATACACCACTATCAGGTGATCAAGAAAGAGTTATACACCACTATCAGGTGATCAAGAGACAGTTATACACCACTATCATGTGATCAAGAAACAGTTATACACCACTATCAGGTGATCAAGAGACAGTTATACACCACTATCATGTGATCAAGAAACAGTTATACACCACTATCAGGCGATCAAGAGACAGTTATACACCACTATCAGGTGATCAAGACAGAGTTATACACCACTATCAGGTGATCAAGACAGAGTTATACACCACTATCAGGTGATCAAGAAACAGTTATACACCACTATCAGGTGATCAAGACAGAGTTATACACCACTATCAGGTGATCAAGAAAGAGTTATACACCACTATCAGGTGATCAAGACAGAGTTATACACCACTATCAGGCGATCAAGAAACAGTTATACACCACTATCAGGTGATCAAGAGACAGTTATACACCACTATCAGGTGATCAAGACAGAGTTATACACCACTATCAGGTGATTAAGACAGAGTTATACACCACTATCAGGTGATCAAGAAACAGTTATACACCACTATCAGGTGATCAAGAAACAGTTATACACCACTATTAGGTGATCAAGAAACAGTTATACACCACTATCAGGCGATCAAGAGACAGTTATACACCACTATCAGGCGATCAAGAGACAGTTATACACCACTATCAGGCGATCAAGAGACAGTTATACACCACTATCAAGTGATTAAGACAGAGTTATACACCACTATCAGGCGATCAAAAGACAGTTATATACCACTATAAGGTGATCAAGAAACAGTTATACACCACTATCAGGTGATCAAGAAACAGTTATACACCACTATCAGGCGATCAAAAGACAGTTATACACCACTATCAGGCGGTCAAGAGACAGTTATACACCACTATCAGGCGATCAAGAGACAGTTATACACCACTATCAGGTGATTAAGACAGAGTTATACACCACTATCAGGCGATCAAAAGACAGTTATACACCACTATCAGGTGATCAAGAAAGAGTTATACACCACTATCAGGTGATCAAGAAACAGTTATACACTACTATCAGGTGATCAAAAAAGAGTTATACACCACTATCAGGCGATCAAGAGACAGTTATACACCACTATCAGGCGATCAAGAGACAGTTATACACCACTATCAGGCGATCAAGAGACAGTTATACACCACTATCAGGTGATTAAGACAGAGTTATACACCACTATCAGGCGATCAAAAGACAGTTATACACCACTATCAGGTGATCAAGAAACAGTTATACACCACTATCAGGTGATTAAGACAGAGTTATACACCACTATCAGGCGATCAAAAGACAGTTATACACCACTATCAGGTGATTAAGACAGAGTTATACACCACTATCAGGCGATCAAAAGACAGTTATACACCACTATCAGGTGATTAAGACAGAGTTATACACCACTATCAGGCGATCAAAAGACAGTTATACACCACTATCAGGTGATCAAGAAAGAGTTATACACCACTATCAGGTGATCAAGAAAGAGTTATACACCACTATCAGGTGATCAAAAAAGAGTTATACACCACTATCAGGTGATCAAGACAGAGTTTTACACCACTATCAGGTGATCAAGAAACAGTTATACACCACTATCAGGTGATCAAGAAACAGTTATACACCACTATCAGGTGATCAAGAAACAGTTATACACCACTATCAGGTGATCAAGAAAGAGTTATACACCACTATCAGGTGATCAAGAAAGAGTTTTACACCACTATCAGGTGATCAAGAAAGAGTTATACACCACTATCAGGTGATCAAGAAACAGTTATACACCACTATCAGGTGATCAAGAAACAGTTATACACCACTATCAGGTGATCAAGAAACAGTTATACACCACTATCAGGTGATCAAGAAAGAGTTATACACCACTATCAGGTGATCAAAAAAGAGTTATACACCACTATCAGGTGATCAAGACAGAGTTTTACACCACTATCAGGTGATCAAGAAACAGTTATACACCACTATCAGGTGATCAAGAAACAGTTATACACAGTTATCAGATGATTATGAAAGTTACATATCTATATCAGGTGATCAAGAAACAGTAATACAGGACGACCAGTTTATCTCGAGAGAATTTTACTGCATTATTGATAATTAATGTTCAGGTTACACGTACATATAAATATAAATGTTATCATATCACACTAAAGCTTTACAAATATAATTTGTTAGATATTTTACCAAATATATATATATATATATATATATTAGTGATATATCACATTTCAGGCTTCCTTATCATATCTGTGCATTGCTATGTGTGTTATATATGTTAGTTACTTTGATTAAATACATTTTTAGAGTATCTGTAAAGCAATTGAACAGAGAAAGGTATGTAAAAAAACTGGAGTTCGATATATCGAATTACTTAGGTGGACGAAGGCCAGACCTAGCCTAGTAGTTAAGTAGCCAAAGTGTGAATCTGAAAATTCATGGTTTACGTCCCGTTGTTGCAAAATCGCTTTCCTCACTTTGGGACCTTGATTATAAGAATCAAAGTCAAATTTGACTATTTCATTAGAGCATAACCTAAACTGAAGGTGGGTGCTAACTTCCTCTGGTTTATCACTTCAAAAGTAGGGGCGGTTAGCTCTGATTTCCCTTGGATAGCTTTACACAAGTATTCGAAACTAACAAACAACCAAAAACTTTCTTTCAAAGTCATCGTTGAATAAAAATACCGAAATCCGAATATCCAACTGTCACAGCTAAGAACATATTGACATACAAATGAATAATTAATTTGAAATTTGCATTCAATTTTAGTAACATTCTTATTATATAAACTTTCAAGACACATAACGAAACCTTCTTTGTTTAACAGGGAATTAATCATTAAGTAACAACAAGAACTAGATAAAAAATAAGAAGTTTAATTCATTAACTTTAGTCGTTCTTAACAGAACAGAATGAAACTAATTAATGTTCAGTCTTTTCATTTTCCGGTAATTAGGTTTGCTTTACCAACTAGCCCGCGGACTATAAAATATGTAACTTTTCATTATAGTTTCTCTTGTTATATGCATATATATTTATTTATTTCTGTGTTATAAATATTTATTTTTACACTTTTTTAAAAGAAAAATTTAGAGGGAATATAATGTTTGAACTGACCAATCAGAGATCGATTGAAACATGAAATATAACATTGTACTATGAATGCTGAGAACGTGAGTTGGTGACGCTCTTGCTTGAACTTTTAGTACAACGAGTTAGTTATCATAATGTTGTTCTTGAACATTGTGATTTCGTATTAGAACAATGGTTCTTAATCTTGTTGGAGGTACTGAACCCTGGAAGTTTCGTACTCGCATTCACTGAACCCTTCGTAATTGGAATTTTTTTTTTTTTCAAATTCAAAACATAAGTAGATATTTTATTAGTGCACAAAATGAACCATGCATCAGTTGCACACAATATCGCTGTGTTCAAAGAACCAAACCAACAAAACATGAATTTCACACAAAAACAAAAACATAACTCAATGAATATTTACTGCAAATCAATGTGACTTTTGCTGTTGCCTTTCAGAGACAAGTTCAGAAATGCGTGGCTTCACCTTGGCAAGTGCCACTCTCACATCATTTTCGCAACAAAGTCTGTTCCTTTTCTTCGTTTTTATGTCTACCATCCTCGAAAAGGATTGCTCGCAAAGATACGTTGTAACAAACGGTATGAGTATCTCAAGGGCTTTCTTAGCAATAAGATGGTACGCTACGATTTGGTGACACCAAAACGTTGAGAGCGTTGTTGTTCTGAAAAGTTGCTGTTGAATCTGGCTCTGCTGAAGTTCAATGATTTCATCGAGGTATTCATCATTGACATCTGCTGTCTCAACACTAAACGTGAACGGCTGTCTCACCCATGATGGATATGATTCTCTGGTGGGGAAGTATCCGTCAAGAGACTTTGCCAGCTCATCTAAGTGCATGGCAATTGCTTGCTTCAGTTCCTCGGGAACAGAAATGTCTCCAATTTCAGACACATCTTCGATCTTACTTACACAGTCGTCCAGCAGGGGAAAGTTTGTGAAGTTATCATTCTCTGTTCGACGTTTCCATAACGGTAGCTTTTTTGAAAAACCTTCAGGTTTTCTTCAGCTTCGATGATGTTGACTCCACCGCCCTCCATCTGTTGATTGAGATGATTGAAGATATCGGCCATGTACGCCAAAATGAGAATGAACTGAGATTTTTGAAGCAATCTGCATGACAATGTTGATGCTCTAACAAAAACAGGGCTAATTCCACACACATGACAAAAACACGATTCAGCACCTTTCTCCGGGATAACCACTGAACATTAGAATAGTACAGAAGTACCTTTCTTTCAGAGCCCATTTCATTACACAGCTCTTTGAAGATGCGGTGCTTCAGGGCACTATTTCGCACAAAGTTCACACATTCCACTACAATTTTTAATACTTCTGCCAGTTTTAAAGGCAAGGATTTTGTTGGCAACGCATGCCTGTACAGAACACAGTGCATTACAATGATGTGTGGTGCATCGGCTTTCACCAGCGCACCAGAACCAAAGTTTCGTCCCAGCATGACTGGAGCTCCGTCCGAACAAACTGCAGAAACCATATCCCACGAAAGATCGTTGTCTCCGAAGAAGTCATCCACAAGTTTCTTCACGTCGGCTGCCTTAGTTGTTGTTGTAAGAGACTTACAAAATAAAAAAATCCACTTTTATCTCGTCGTTCTTCACATAGCGCACGAATACAACAAGCTGGCTTAGATTGGAAACGTCAGTGGTCTCGTCGAGTTGAAGGCTGAATTTTGTTGGGCTTGAAATCAGATATGCAACTACTTGAGCCAAGATGTCATCGCTCATGTCATCCATTCTGCTGCTGATGGTGTCATTTGAAAAAGGAATTTGTGATAACTTATTTTCAGCAGCTTTTCCCAGCAGAATATTCGCCATCTTCAACGCAGCTGGTTTTACGAGTGCTTCACCAATGGTGTGTTGTTTGCCATGCTTTGCGGTCAAGTACGCAACTTCGTACGATGCTTTGAGGATCAGTTTGTCGATGGATACAAAAACGGGAACGGGCAAAGTAGCCTTTTCATCGAACCTGGATCTCTTTACCTTGAATTCAGCAAGCGTTGTGTTCTTGTATTTCCCATCTTCATGCAGCTTAGTTTTGCCGGTGCTAGACTAGAATTGCTCAACTTGGCATTGCAAATCATGCATTGAGGACGCTGACTCTTATCATGTTCCGTTATACACGTGAATACATATTGTACGTATTCGTCCGACCACTTTCTGTTTTTTCTCGACGTAGTTAGTATGAAGGGATTGAAAGATTAGGGAAAAAATCACAAATGACGCACGATTACTACAGTCACAAGTCGACTGCTAAGCACACGAAGTTCCCAGCAGCACAGATATTAAGGCCAAGTGACGTGATGTGATCAGCCGCAGCCAATGATGGCCAAGTGGAGCATGACGTCACGAATCATATGAGTGGCGTGAACGGAACGGACACACACACAATGTGTGTCTTGACCTCCACCGAACCCCTGAAACTGACTCACCTAACCCCTGGGGTTCGATTGAACCCAGGTTAAGAACCACTGTATTAAAATGGAAGCTAGCTTACTGGGTAAAGTTTCTAGCTGCAAACAGAAAAAGCCTGTGATACGCTGTTGAACATGTTGGATAATTTCAGATGTGGGAGCATTCAAAGATAAAACAGTTAATATTTGTGTTTAGTTGAGAGTAATCGTGTTGGTAGCGATAGATGTTGACTGGTTGTCTCTGGTAGTCAGTTCTCAATTAAAAACAGTTAAGCCTAAACTTCTCCAGTCTGGATGTTTAGGCCATGCGTCGAATAAGGTGATTTTCAGGTACAAAATAACCAGTAGATGGCTAAACAGTAAAAAAATATTAAATAGCTCATAAAAATCTATCGAAACATTTACAGTCTTTCTTAGTCATCCAGTTTAAAATGTAAGCATCTGAAAATTAAACTTTTCCTGTCCAAAGACTGCAAATTTACCTCAATAAAAGCTGTTACGTTTAAAATAAAAGTTTATTTTCAACACCTCCGATAAGTGAAATTAAAGTTTTTTGTCATTTTGCTGGAGAATTTGAAATACTTGTGATAATTTATTCCAGACATTTTTCTATTGAACGTTTTAAACTTTTTTTTGATGAAATATTTTTTTTTGTAAAGTTAAGATTATGTTAGATTTAGGCTTCACAGTGTGTGTGTGTGTGTGTTTTCATATTGCAAAGCCACATCGGGCTATCTGCTGAGTCCACCAAAGGAAATCGAATTCCTGATTTAGGTCCACAGTGTTTAATAAAAGAACACATAAAAGTTATAAATGCAAGTATAAAACTAAATTTTATCGAAATGATTAATTTATTTTGTAAATAATATATATAGATTTATACTTTAAAAACTGTAATGCTCTGTAGATAAATATTATTTTATTTATTTCTTCGTTATAAGTATAATAAATAAATATTATCAAGTTCACTATGCCGTTTCTCTGACTTTCTGCGGGAAACATCCTATGTCTATAAAATGATATTTTCAAGTGGACGTTTTCCATGGTTTTAAGTATTTTACAGGGATGTTTTTCTTGTTACAAACATTATAGGTTTCATAAACAGAATACTCATTTATCATATCTCCGCATGTTTGAAATGTTCTAACTACAAATCAGTGTTGAAAATTTTTGTTTGTTGGTTTCTCAGCCCTGATGAAAACCTACAAGACTTACTGCAGACGCAGCCTTTTTCATAATTTATTTTATGTTTATTTGTTATGGTACAATATACCGATTACTTACTTCTAGTTAGATGTAGTTTTATTTAAAGGTTCGTACCAAAGATCAAATAACCTAATATATAACAACACAGCCAACATCCCACTTTTTTTCTGAAAATATACACATTACCTGAGAAAGGAATGGGTCTTTTCTGTGTTAAAATCTCCATTACCTGAGAGAGTAATGGGTCTTTTCTATTACAAAATGTGCTGCAAGTTGATTAACTTACTACACCGTGATGTATGAAATATTTTGTCCACCCAACGATCAGCGAATTTGCTCCAATGCATGAGTTTCTCTCATTCATTCGTGTTAATAATCTTTTCTTATTTTCTTACTGTTTAGATTCAATTATACAATATTATCTGTAGCAATTTTTAAGGGTATTCTAGAAGCACAATTCGAGCATTGAAAAAAATAAATTATTTCTTAAATTTCGAGTTTTTCAAATAAATCTTTTCCATTGCTAACGCCCCCCGAGTGGTTCAGTGGTATGTCTGATACTGTATTAAACGTCTAAGATTCAATACTGCGTTCATTCACTCACTATAGATGAAAATTGTTGGTGGTATTCTAAATCATAAACTTTAAGCGGTTTCAATATTTCGATAGTGTATCTATTTCTCTAGGAGTTCACAAAAACCGGATTAACTGGACACTAGTGTCTGTTTCTTGAGTACAGTTTCATCGATGTAATAAAATATTCGTCACGAAGTGACACCTTGTTCTTGTTGTTTTTTATCGGACAGAGGCTTCCCTTGGTGGATCAGCGGTAAGTTGACACTGACTTATAACTCTAAAATCCGAAGTTCAATTCTCCAAGAGTATATAGTCAATTGTGTAACTTTGCACTAAAATAAACAAACCAAGCTTAATATAATTGTAGTATCTTTAATTTTGATTAGGAAATACTTTAAAATGCATTTTTCTAACAGTAGACAAATTTTAACACGGTATTTTGTTTTTCAAATATACCCAAAATGTTTTTATGATCTAAAGAACAACAACAACGATGAAGGGAAATCTGTTGCAAAATTTGAATTTTTTGGCCACGAATGACAAAAAAATTGAAGTATTAACAATCTACTTTGTAGATTTACTTTTGATTCCAAATTATGCAATATTCTTTCAAACATCTTAAACGTGCCAGTTTCTGCAGATTGTCATTGTCCCTCTACTAACAAAGAAGAGAGATACTGTCTCTGAAACATAATTTTATGAAGGAAATTATTTTAATTGATTTTAATGAGATAATTCTACACCTGGAGTCTCGTGGCCTATATAATGCCTTCTTTAAGATATCGTATTTTCCTAGAAAACCACTACTTACCACCATCTCAAGTCTGTGTTAAACTTATCTTGTCAACACTTGACAAACTGTATAAAACCATATTGTAAAACAGAGCCAAGTAACTTAGCTCTGAGAAATAGAGTTATCACGGTTGTGGGTAAGTCAGCTGGGGAAGGAGTCGACAAAGTCCATTTTAAAAATATGTACTGTGACGACTCTTCACACACAAATATAAATTTATTAGAATAAATCAGAGTGAAACTCTTCCCTTTAACACATGAGATGTGTTCACTTGTTCTGCCCTTTTAAAATCACACTCTGTACAAAAAACTAAAGTAATCAGTTGTTTGTTTTTTAATTTCGCGCAAAGCTACACGAGAGGTACCTGCGCGAGCTGTCCCCCATTTAGCAATGTAAGACTAGAGGGAAGGCAGTTAGTCGTCACCACCCACCGCCAACTCTTGAGCTACTCTTTTACCAACGAATAGTGGGATTCACCGTCACGTTATAACGCCCCCACGGCTGAAAGGACGAGCATGTTTGGTGTGTCAGGGATTCAAAACTGTGACCCTCAGATTGCGAGTCGAGCGCCTTAACCACCGGTCCATACCGGCTCCCTCTTCATAGAAAATTGCATAATCGATCTCAACATATATCGTGAATTACAGTTCCCCATTACACCCCACTAGTGATTTCATGTTGCTAGAGGGGTAGATAAATAGTTACAGTGCTACATCTTCATTTAGTTCACCAGTAATGTTTTTTCCCTTAAGCGTTCTCCAAATGTGAAAATGTGGTTAAAACTTTCCAAGCAACACATTCCCTAGTGTTCGATTTTTTTGGTATCGAGTTAAGTAAGCAATGCCATCGTAAGTTGAATGTATTACGACTAAATTACTCTACATACCGAATTATAATATTAAACTTGATATATTTACTTTTATCTACTAATTCATTGTTATAGAGTAAACAATTAGCACATACATCGGGTTTTAATTATTCTAGATCTCAATGTGCAGCATAAATATAATATAGTGTTAACTGTACGCAGGAAACGTACATATATAGATCTGACTGTATAAAGTAAATATACATACCTGATATAGTTGTTGTACAAATATACAGGTCCTACTGCATAGAAGAGACACGTCACTTTGTTTGTTACTTAGAATAAAGTTAGGTAATGGGTTAGCGCGTATCGACACCTGATTGTTTACGTTTCCAACCCTCGGTCCTACCATTGAGCCACCAGATCCAATACCTTTATTAATTCAATCGAAATGTTCTCGAGAGAGAATTCGTCAGACGAATATAAATCGCAACATCTTCTGAAAATTAATATCTTAAAAAAAAGGTAAAACAATCGCTTCTTGTATGTTGGCCTGGCATGGCCTAACGCGTTAAGGCGTGCGCTTCGTAATCTGAGGGTCGCGGGTTCGCGCCCGAGTCGCACCAAACATGCTCGCCCTCCCAGCCGTGGGGGCGTTATAATGTGACGGTCAATCCCACTATTCGTTGGTAAAAGAGTAGCCCAAGAGTTGGCGGTGGGTGGTGATGACTAGCTGCCTTCCCTCTAGTCTTACACTGCTAAATTAGGGACGGCTAGCACAGATAGCCCTCGAGCAGCTTTGTGCGAAATTCCAAAACAAACAAACAAAAATCTTGTATTTTTTTTTTTCAGAAATGGCTGATCTACAGGGATGGATACAGAGGGGAGGATGCATCCCCTCCACTGGCCATACCAAAATTGTGTAGATTAATGGGAAATCAGAAATACATAGTACTGATCATCTCAATTAGAATGAGAGTACATGTTCATATGTACTGTGGTGTTAAAGAGTTCACATTAATATGTTGTGTACGTGATTCGATGTACTGCTACAGGCCTAAGTGCTGTACGTTTACTTGATATACTGCTATAGGCCTAAGTGCTGTACGTTTACTTGATATACTGCTATAGGCCTAAGTGCTGTACGTTTACTTGATATACTGCTATAGGCCTAAGTGCTATATGTTTACTTGATATACTGCTATAGGCCTAAGTACTGTACGTTTACTTGATATACTGCTATAGGCCTAAGTGCTGTACGTTTACTTGATATACTGCTATAGGCCTAAGTACTGTATGTTTACTTGTAACATGTTATTTAGGAATATATAAAAGTTCACATGTACTATGTTGTGTGATTCAGTATATTGCTGTATAATTACTTGTAACATGCACTATGTTGTGTGATTCAGTATAGTGCTGTATGATTACTTGTTACATGCACTATGTTGTGTGATTCAGTATTGTGCTGTATGATTACTTGTCACATGCACTATGTTGTGTGATTCAGTATAGTGCTGTATCATTACTTGTAACATGTACTATGTTGTGTGATTCAGTATAGTGCTGTATCATTACTTGTAACATGCACTATGTTGTGTGATTCAGTATTGTGCTGTATGATTACTTGTCACATGCACTATGTTGTGTGATTCAGTATAGTGCTGTATGATTACTTGTCACATGTACTATGTTGTGTGATTCAGTATAGTGCTGTATGATTACTTGTAACATGCACTATGTTGTGTGATTCAGTATAGTGCTGTATGATTACTTGTCACATGCACTATGTTGTGTGATTCAGTATAGTGCTGTATCATTACTTGTAACATCATTACTATGTTGTGTGATTCAGTATAGTGCTGTATCATTACTTGTAACATGCACTATGTTGTGTGATTCAGTATAGTGCTGTATGATTACTTGTAACATGCACTATGTTGTGTGATTCAGTATAGTGCTGTATGATTACTTGTAACATGCACTATGTTGTGTGATTCAGTATAGTGCTGTATGATTACTTGTAACATGTACTATGTTGTGTGATTCAGTATAGTGCTGTACGATTACTTGTAACATGTACTATGTTGTGTGATTCAGTATAGTGCTGTATCATTACTTGTAACATGTACTATGTTGTGTGATTCAGTATAGTGCTGTATCATTACTTGTCACATGTACTATGTTGTGTGATTCAGTATAGTGCTGTATGATTACTTACTTGTAACATGTTGTGTGATTCATGTTGTGTGATTCAGTATAGTGTTGTGTGATTCAGTATAGTGCTGTATCATTACTTGTAATGCACTATGTTGTGTGATTCAGTATAGTGCTGTATGATTACTTGTAACATGTACTATGTTGTGTGATTCAGTATAGTGCTGTATCATTACTTGTAACATGTACTATGTTGTGTGATTCAGTATTGTGCTGTATGATTACTTGTAACATGTACTATGTTGTGTGATTCAGTATAGTGCTGTATCATTACTTGTAACATGCACTATGTTGTGTGATTCAGTATAGTGCTGTATGATTACTTGTCACATGCACTATGTTGTGTGATTCAGTATAGTGCTGTATCATTACTTGTCACATGCACTATGTTGTGTGATTCAGTATAGTGCTGTATCATTACTTGTAACATGTACTATGTTGTGTGATTCAGTATAGTGCTGTACGATTACTTGTAACATGCACTATGTTGTGTGATTCAGTATAGTGCTGTATGATTACTTGTAACATGCACTATGTTGTGTGATTCTGTATAGTGCTGTATGATTACTTGTTACATGCACTATGTTGTGTGATTCAGTATAGTGCTGTATCATTACTTGTTACATGCACTATGTTGTGTGATTCAGTATAGTGCTGTATTATTACTTGTAATATGCACTATGTTGTGTGATTCAGTATAGTGCTGTATCATTACTTGTAACATGTACTTGTGTGATTCAGTATAGTGCTGTATGATTACTTGTAACATGTACTATGTTGTGTGATTCAGTATAGTGCTGTATGATTACTTGTAACATGTACTATGTTGTGTGATTCAGTATAGTGCTGTATCATTACTTGTCACATGCACTATGTTGTGTGATTCAGTATAGTGCTGTAAGATTACTTGTAACATGTACTATGTTGTGTGATTCAGTATAGTGCTGTAAGATTACTTGTAACATGCACTATGTTGTGTGATTCAGTATAGTGCTGTATCATTACTTGTAACATGCACTATGTTGTGTGATTCAGTATAGTGCTGTATGATTACTTGTAACATGTACTATGTTGTGTGATTCAGTATAGTGCTGTATGATTACTTGTAACATGTACTATGTTGTGTGATTCACATTGTACATGTACTATGTTGTGTGATTCAGTATAGTGCTGTATCATTACTTGTTACATGCACTATGTTGTGTGATTCAGTATAGTGCTGTATCATTACTTGTAACATGCACTATGTTGTGTGATTCAGTATAGTGCTGTATGATTACTTGTAACATGCACTATGTTGTGTGATTCAGTATAGTGCTGTATGATTACTTGTCACATGCACTATGTTGTGTGATTCAGTATAGTGCTGTATCATTACTTGTCACATGCACTATGTTGTGTGATTCAGTATAGTGCTGTATCATTACTTGTAACATGTACTATGTTGTGTGATTCAGTATAGTGCTGTATGATTACTTGTAACATGCACTATGTTGTGTGATTCAGTATAGTGCTGTATGATTACTTGTAACATGCACTATGTTGTGTGATTCAGTATAGTGCTGTATGATTACTTGTTACATGCACTATGTTGTGTGATTCAGTATAGTGCTGTATCATTACTTGTTACATGCACTATGTTGTGTGATTCAGTATAGTGCTGTATCATTACTTGTAACATGCACATGTTGTGTGATTCAGTATAGTGCTGTATCATTACTTGTAACATGTACTATGTTGTGTGATTCAGTATAGTGCTGTATGATTACTTGTAACATGTACTATGTCGTGTGATTCAGTATAGTGCTGTATGATTACTTGTAACATGTACTATGTTGTGTGATTCAGTATAGTGCTGTATCATTACTTGTTACATGCACTATGTTGTGTGATTCAGTATAGTGCTGTAAGATTACTTGTAACATGTACTATGTTGTGTGATTCAGTATAGTGCTGTAAGATTACTTGTAACATGCACTATGTTGTGTGATTCAGTATAGTGCTGTATCATTACTTGTTACATGCACTATGTTGTGTGATTCAGTATAGTGCTGTATGATTACTTGTAACATGTACTATGTTGTGTGATTCAGTATAGTGCTGTATGATTACTTGTAACATGTACTATGTTGTGTGATTCAGTATAGTGCTGTATGATTACTTTGTAACATGCACATTATGTTGTGTGATTCAGTATAGTGCTGTATGATTACTTGTAACATGTACTATGTTGTGTGATTCAGTATAGTGCTGTAAGATTACTTGTAACATGCACTATGTTGTGTGATTCAGTATAGTGCTGTATGATTACTTGTAACATGCACTATGTTGTGTGATTCAGTATAGTGCTGTATGATTACTTGTCACATGCACTATGTTGTGTGATTCAGTATAGTGCTGTAAGATTACTTGTAACATGCACTATGTTGTGTGATTCAGTATAGTGCTGTATGATTACTTGTACTATGTTGTGTGATTCAGTATAGTGCTGTGATTACTTGTAACATGCACTATGTTGTGTGATTCAGTATAGTGCTGTATGATTACTTGTAACATGTACTATGTTGTGTGATTCAGTATAGTGCTGTATGATTACTTGTAACATGCACTATGTTGTGTGATTCAGTATAGTGCTGTATGATTACTTGTAACATGCACTATGTTGTGTGATTCAGTATAGTGCTGTATCATTACTTGTCACATGCACTATGTTGTGTGATTCAGTATAGTGCTGTATCATTACTTGTCACATGCACTATGTTGTGTGATTCAGTATAGTGCTGTATGATTACTTGTAACATGCACTATGTTGTGTGATTCAGTATAGTGCTGTATGATTACTTGTAACATGCACTATGTTGTGTGATTCAGTATAGTGCTGTATGATTACTTGTAACATGCACTATGTTGTGTGATTCAGTATAGTGCTGTATCATTACTTGTTACATGCACTATGTTGTGTGATTCAGTATAGTGCTGTATCATTACTTGTAACATGCACTATGTTGTGTGATTCAGTATAGTGCTGTATGATTACTTGTAACATGTACTATGTTGTGTGATTCAGTATAGTGCTGTATGATTACTTGTAACATGTACTATGTTGTGTGATTCAGTATTGTGCTGTATGATTACTTGTAACATGTACTATGTTGTGTGATTCAGTATAGTGCTGTATCATTACTTGTAACATGCACTATGTTGTGTGATTCAGTATAGTGCTGTATGATTACTTGTAACATGCACTATGTTGTGTGATTCAGTATAGTGCTGTAAGATTACTTGTAACATGCACTATGTTGTGTGATTCAGTATAGTGCTGTAAGATTACTTGTAACATGCACTATGTTGTGTGATTCAGTATAGTGCTGTATGATTACTTGTAACATGCACTATGTTGTGTGATTCAGTATAGTGCTGTATGATTACTTGTAACATGCACTATGTTGTGTGATTCAGTATAGTGCTGTATCATTACTTGTTACATGCACTATGTTGTGTGATTCAGTATAGTGCTGTATGATTACTTGTAACATGTACTATGTTGTGTGATTCAGTATAGTGCTGTATGATTACTTGTAACATGTACTATGTTGTGTGATTCAGTATAGTGCTGTATGATTACTTGTAACATGTACTATGTTGTGTGATTCAGTATAGTGCTGTATGATTACTTGTACTATGTTGTGTGATTCAGTATAGTGCTGTACATTACTTGTAACATGCACTATGTTGTGTGATTCAGTATAGTGCTGTATGATTACTTGTCACATGCACTATGTTGTGTGATTCAGTATAGTGCTGTATCATTACTTGTCACATGCACTATGTTGTGTGATTCAGTATAGTGCTGTATCATTACTTGTAACATGTACTATGTTGTGTGATTCAGTATAGTGCTGTATGATTACTTGTAACATGCACTATGTTGTGTGATTCAGTATAGTGCTGTATGATTACTTGTAACATGCACTATGTTGTGTGATTCTGTATAGTGCTGTATGATTACTTGTTACATGCACTATGTTGTGTGATTCAGTATAGTGCTGTATCATTACTTGTTACATGCACTATGTTGTGTGATTCAGTATAGTGCTGTATCATTACTTGTAACATGCACTATGTTGTGTGATTCAGTATAGTGCTGTATCATTACTTGTAACATGTACTATGTTGTGTGATTCAGTATAGTGCTGTATGATTACTTGTAACATGTACTATGTTGTGTGATTCAGTATAGTGCTGTATGATTACTTGTAACATGTACTATGTTGTGTGATTCAGTATAGTGCTGTATCATTACTTGTTACATGCACTATGTTGTGTGATTCAGTATAGTGCTGTAAGATTACTTGTAACATGTACTATGTTGTGTGATTCAGTATAGTGCTGTAAGATTACTTGTAACATGCACTATGTTGTGTGATTCAGTATAGTGCTGTATCATTACTTGTTACATGCACTATGTTGTGTGATTCAGTATAGTGCTGTATGATTACTTGTAACATGTACTATGTTGTGTGATTCAGTATAGTGCTGTATGATTACTTGTAACATGTACTATGTTGTGTGATTCAGTATTGTGCTGTATGATTACTTGTAACATGTACTATGTTGTGTGATTCAGTATTGTGCTGTATCATTACTTGTTACATGCACTATGTTGTGTGATTCAGTATAGTGCTGTATCATTACTTGTAACATGCACTATGTTGTGTGATTCAGTATTGTGCTGTATCATTACTTGTAACATGCACTATGTTGTGTGATTCAATATAGTGCTGTATGATTACTTGTCACATGCACTATGTTGTGTGATTCAGTATAGTGCTGTATCATTACCTGTCACATGCACTATGTTGTGTGATTCAGTATAGTGCTGTATCATTACTTGTAACATGTACTATGTTGTGTGATTCAGTATAGTGCTGTACGATTACTTGTAACATGCACTATGTTGTGTGATTCAGTATAGTGCTGTATGATTACTTGTAACATGCACTATGTTGTGTGATTCAGTATAGTGCTGTATGATTACTTGTTACATGCACTATGTTGTGTGATTCAGTATAGTGCTGTATCATTACTTGTTACATGCACTATGTTGTGTGATTCAGTATAGTGCTGTATCATTACTTGTAACATGCACTATGTTGTGTGATTCAGTATAGTGCTGTATCATTACTTGTAACATGTACTATGTTGTGTGATTCAGTATAGTGCTGTATGATTACTTGTAACATGTACTATGTCGTGTGATTCAGTATAGTGCTGTATGATTACTTGTAACATGTACTATGTTGTGTGATTCAGTATAGTGCTGTATCATTACTTGTTACATGCACTATGTTGTGTGATTCAGTATAGTGCTGTAAGATTACTTGTAACATGTACTATGTTGTGTGATTCAGTATAGTGCTGTAAGATTACTTGTAACATGCACTATGTTGTGTGATTCAGTATAGTGCTGTATCATTACTTGTTACATGCACTATGTTGTGTGATTCAGTATAGTGCTGTATGATTACTTGTAACATGTACTATGTTGTGTGATTCAGTATAGTGCTGTATGATTACTTGTAACATGCACTATGTTGTGTGATTCAGTATAGTGCTGTATGATTACTTGTAACATGTACTATGTTGTGTGATTCAGTATAGTGCTGTATCATTACTTGTTACATGCACTATGTTGTGTGATTCAGTATAGTGCTGTATCATTACTTGTAACATGCACTATGTTGTGTGATTCAGTATAGTGCTGTATGATTACTTGTAACATGTACTATGTTGTGTGATTCAGTATAGTGCTGTAAGATTACTTGTAACATGCACTATGTTGTGTGATTCAGTATAGTGCTGTATGATTACTTGTTACATGCACTATGTTGTGTGATTCAGTATAGTGCTGTAAGATTACTTGTAACATGTACTATGTTGTGTGATTCAGTATAGTGCTGTATGATTACTTGTAACATGTACTATGTTGTGTGATTCAGTATAGTGCTGTATGATTACTTGTAACATGTACTATGTTGTGTGATTCAGTATAGTGCTGTATGATTACTTGTAACATGTACTATGTTGTGTGATTCAGTATAGTGCTGTAAGATTACTTGTAACATGCACTATGTTGTGTGATTCAGTATAGTGCTGTATGATTACTTGTAACATGTACTATGTTGTGTGATTCAGTATAGTGCTGTATCATTACTTGTAACTATGTTGTGTGATTCAGTATAGTGCTGTAAGATTACTTGTAACATGTACTATGTTGTGTGATTCAGTATAGTGCTGTAAGATTACTTGTAACATGCACTATGTTGTGTGATTCAGTATAGTGCTGTAAGATTACTTGTAACATGTACTATGTTTTGTGATTCAGTATAGTGCTGTATGATTACTTATCACATGCACTATGTTGTGTGATTCACTATAGTGCTGTACGATTACTAGTAACATGCACTATGTTGTGTGATTCAGTATAGTGCTGTATCATTACTTGTAACATGCACTATGTTGTGTGATTCAGTATAGTGCTGTATGATTACTTGTAACATGTACTATGTTGTGTGATTCAGTATAGTGCTGTATGATTACTTGTAACATGCACTATGTTGTGTGATTCAGTATAGTGCTGTAAGATTACTTGTATGTTGTGTGATTCAGTATTGTGCTGTAAGATTACTTGTAACATGCACTATGTTGTGTGATTCAGTATAGTGCTGTAAGATTACTTGTAACATGTTTTGTGATTCAGTATAGTGCTGTATGATCACATGCACTATGTTGTGTGTATAGTGCTGTACGATTACTAGTAACATGCACTATGTTGTGTGATTCAGTATAGTGCTGTATCATTACTTGTTACATGCACTATGTTGTGTGATTCAGTATAGTGCTGTAAGATTACTTGTAACATGCACTATGTTGTGTGATTCAGTATAGTGCTGTATGATTACTTGTTACATGCACTATGTTGTGTGATTCAGTATAGTGCTGTAAGATTACTTGTAACATGCACTATGTTGTGTGATTCAGTATAGTGCTGTATCATTACTTGTTACATGCACTATGTTGTGTGATTCAGTATAGTGCTGTAAGATTACTTGTAACATGCACTATGTTGTGTGATTCAGTATAGTGCTGTAAGATTACTTGTAACATGCACTATGTTGTGTGATTCAGTATAGGGCTGTATCATTACTTGTTACATGCACTATGTTGTGTGATTCAGTATAGTGCTGTATACTTGATAACTTGTAACTTGATATTTTATAATAAAATCAATAAATGACAGTTCATAGTTATACATGTTTCTTTTCTTTGTTTCTAAATTAATTCCATCAAATTTACTTTGCAGTAACAAGGAAAAGTTTACTTGGGGTCAGGTTTAAGTCACTGTTACTTAGTCGATTTTCCCCCTTAGCAAAAAATCTTGTATCCACCCCTCCTGATCTATCTCTCCAAAGCAGTCGTGAAAATGTTTCATATCAATGGAAATAAACTAGATTAATTATAGTTTTGCGTGTTTTTTTTTCACATAACGTTAATTTACGTGCAATAAATAAAAAATAGGGGGCATTTTGGTTTCAGTTTTGGTGTTCTCTTTTTGAAATATAAAGTACTTGTTTTAATCAGTATATGAAACAAGCATGCTGTATTTTCGTTTCCAAATTAATAATTAACTTTGGAAACTAAATAAAACGTTGTGTCCAATCAGACTGATAACATTAAAACATAACTTATTCAAAACGTTTTGTGTTGTGTTTTTTCTTACCACGGTTCGCAAGCATGTTTTAAGTAACGCATCTAGAGGGGTCGACTTTCACGTATTTTAATGTTGTTGGGGTTTTTTATCGATGTTCGCGCTAAGCTACAGAAGGGTTAGCTATGCTAATCGTCCCTGCGTTTGAGCGGATGGACTCGATGGAAGACTGACGACCAAAAACACTCACCTATAACTCTGATCGAATAGCGTGATTTCTTGGTTTATCCGTCATTCTAATAACGTATTTACGAGCCCGAATTGCGGAGTGAGATTGGTGTGTGTGGTAACAGGGCGCGAACTATACACCCTCGGATCCACAATTCGTCATATAACAACCAGTTGTTTAAGGTCCATTTGGACATATCTCCTAAACGTTTTACAAACTGTTAAGATAAACAATTTTCGAGTTTATTGATGACACACATGGCGCTTCAATCCCAGTGGCACATCGGTATATCTGCGGAGTTATACCGCTAGAAACCAGGTTTCGATACTCGTAGCGAGCAGCTTAAGAACAAACAGTATCATTACTGTTACCAAACGTGTCTAAGATTACTTGATTATATAATTATCTTTATTCTTTCCTTTTCTATAAGTTGTCTTTAAAAGAATCAATACCGTAACTGAAACTTGCATTACTTGCGCTTCGTGCCATCTGCTCCCTGGAGGTTCAGTGGTAAGTCTTCTTAAGTCTTCAATGCTAAAATTGAATTTCGATACCCACGATGGGCAGAATACACGACTCAATGCGATAAAAAACAAACAAATAATATCGTGCCATCTAGTGTCGATAATGATAATATTTTGAGAAAGGGGGAGTGGCTGCTATTAACGTTCACAGTCGCCCAGATTCTAGGGGCCCAGACGTGGTTTAATGGATTGTCTTATCGAACTGTGAATCTAAGGATTCATAAAGCGCAAGGCGTTGCCACAAAAAACGCGCTGCAAACTACGAATTTGGTTTGTTTTGAATATCGCTCAAGGCTACGCGAGAGCAATCTGCACTAGTCGTCCCTAAATTTGGTTAAGGCACTCGACTCGTAATCTGTGGGCCACGGGTTCGAATCCCCATCACACTAAATATGCTCGCCCCTTCAGCCGTGGCGGCGTTATAATGTGACGCTCAATCTCATTATTCGTTGGTACAAGAGTAGCCCAAGAGTTGGCGGTGGGTGGCAATGGCTAGTTGCTTTCTCTCTAGCCTTACCCTGTTAAATTATGGACGGCTAGTACAGATGACTCTCGTATAGCTTTGCGCAAAATTCAAAACAAAACCAAAACTATACTCTAAATTAGCAGTAAAAGACTATAGAGGGCCGAAAGTGCTTTATAATAGTGACGCTTAAATTCTATTAACTTATAAAGCAAGAGCGCCAACAGTTAGTGGAAACCATTACTAACTAGCTGCCTTCTCTCTAGTTAATAAATTAAAACTTAGGGCGACAAGGGAAAAGCAACAAGAAAAAACACGAGAAAACATCACCAGAACTGTAGTTATTGAAAATCGTTTAGAAACAATCGTTATTATTAAAAAATAAATAAATAAATAATGTTTATTTTATCTACGACACAACTGTAAAAAGAAATCAACAAAAAAACTGCCAGTTTCTCTTGTGTTTCAATTTCCTCAACATGTTGCTCTGTTTATTCCACCAGGAATATAATGCATAAACAGGGGCAACACCTATGCCCCCTCCAAACAACTTGTTTAACACGTTGACGGCAAAGCCCCCTCAGTATTCTGTCTGCTCTAACTGAGCAGTCTCCAACATATCTGGAATAGGTTGGAGTTGAACTTGTGCATAACTAACAATACTCATTTAACTATTGTTTCAATACTTTGTAGTGAACACTGGCGAAACTAGACATTTTAGCAACAACACTAAAAAAACAAAAAAACACTTTTACCCTCCAGATAATAGTAATGATAGATTTTTTTATTTCAGCCAAGTTTTGTTTGTTGTGCTGTGTTGAATGAACAAAAATGTTTAGTTTAAGAATCATTACTTAATGTCATTATTTAATGATTTAATGTTTAATTATTATTTAGTTTTATTTTAAAAGCGTTAAAAACTGATTATTTTAAAAAGGATAGTTGTGACAAGTTTCTTCACGTAGCTCTGTATGAGTTTTACGTTGTGTGTATGTTGTTTAATTGTTGTACTTTGCTTTAATAATATTGTTAACGTCATCTTTCGAGAATTTTCTAAGTTTTTCTCGTGAATATTGTTGTTACTAGAGAGATAGACATTTCTAGATTTTTCTGTCGCGTGTTATAAATACGTGTGAATATAGCAAGTTAATTCAAATTAATGTTAGAGGAAGTAAGAGTGAAAAAGTGAAGTTAGACTGCGTGGTCGTCAGTTTATGCGTAACGGTTAATTTCTAAAGTAAAGTTTCACAGTTTGTATTGTAATAACAAATAAAATGAAGAACAATTTGTCTTATCAGTTGGGTTCTAAAGTAACTGCACTAGCCTGTGTAGATTTTTAACATGAAATAGAATTATTTAAAACACGAATATAACTATCGTAACTCACGGTGCAACATAAGTGAATTTATCACTGACTGTGTTATGATAAAAGAAGGGAGAAGAAATAATTCCTCTTGCCACTTGGGTTCTAAGATAACTGAACCAACCTGTATGGACTTTTGGCTAGGAGGTGAATTATGTAAAGCTCTGGATGCAACCGTGGTAAACAATGGTGTAACGAATTTTTGTTCTTACTTTTGACTTCTTTTTAACATATATTATTGCCAAACAAATGGATTATGTGATGTCCGTTTATTGTTGACATTTATCGCCAACAAACCACAGACACCTGCTGTAAAGAATCTTAGCTGATATAGGAATCTGATACACTACTATACCTGATGAGGGTGCAATGAAGAAGCTTTGGTTAAAATAAAAGGCTATTATTATCATTATCTGGAGAATAAAGATGATTTTGTTTCCCAACTTTGTTGACTGTCTGCATTTATTTTCAGCAGTGTGTTCTTAAAGCATAACATTGGAAATGAAAACAGAATTATAAAAACTTCACTAAATTTTATAAATGAGTAATTGTATTATAGTATCCAAATATTTCTCTTTCTAATATTTGAAAAAACTATCCAAAACAAAGAACAATTCCAGTTTGTATAACAATATAAAGGTATTTCAATAGACACAAAAGTTACATTTCTACATTACTCTCAACCATCCACCAAAATGTGTCATTTTCAAATATTTCAAAAACAGTTTTGTTAAAATCTAGATATGATTCGTCTGAAAGTTGACTGTGAAAAGGGGTAAATTATCTATATTACAACATCGGTTCTTGTCTGTAAACTGCAACAAACGACGTTTCTACTATCTCTTATTATTTTTGCTCTTGGAAACAGAACGAATATTTGTGCAAAATATGGATCATACGTTGAGTATAGGAATACGACAAATGAAACAGAAAGTTTTTATATAACTCTTAAGAAGAATGAGCTACTTATGAGCAAGTGTGAGTTCATATTTGTCACCTTAATTTCTGACTGAAAATTATTTATTTTTCTTAATTTATATAGGTAATACGCTGCATTTTCTAATTCATTGTCCTGCACGTGCAGCTAATAATCCACAATACTTCACAAGTTTAAATCATGTGCAGAACTTTAGCCACAGTACATTATTCTTAAAACCATTGAGTTGACCCCATTTTAAAAGGTTATATGATGGGTAGAGTGTTCTTATTACCATCACATGTTCGTTGAATAGTTTACACACTTGTTATTTGTGTATAAAACTTAAGTAATAATTTTATATGTTCCTAATACCTGTACTTTATGTGTTCATTTTTATTATTTATTTCCAAGCATTTAGACAGTATGGGATGTTAAAGAAGTAGTTTGTTTGTTTCTGAACTTTATACAAAGCTGCTCGAGAGCTATCTGCGCTATCCGTCCCTAATTTTGCACTGTAATACTAGAGGGAAGGCAGATAGCCATCGCCACCCACTGCCAACTCTTGGTTTACTCTTTTGCCAACGAATAGTGGGATTGACCGTTACATTATAACTCCCCCACGGCTGAAAGGGCAAGCATGTTTGGTGCGACGGGGATTCGAACCCTAAAGAAGTAGAGAAGCACACCTACGTGCAACTCTATATATGTCCCTTAAAGTGCCATAGATTTAGAGTTGAAACAAAATTCAAACAAAATTTCAAGATATAAGTAGCATAGTGTAGAAATATAGGTGTAAGACATGCGTTTATCTTAATACGTTCATTTAGATAAACTACATAATAAAGGCTTAGCATGTGACACGTGTTTACGTACTTATATCGGAATATACTTAAGTATGAGGCTCAACATATATTTATTTTACTACCAATAAAACTGTCCTTCTGTTTCTAGTATGCGTATGCTGCCCCTGTAAATGTAGGTAACTTTGTCGTCTGTGAATATTTTTGGATTGAAAAATAGTCTTACGAAATCGTTATTCAAACACATGAATTTTATGTTAGAATTAAGCCTAAAAGTGAGAAATTTATGATTGATCTCATATTGATTCGATCTCTGATTGAAGGAAATGTAAACAAATGATACTACGCTAGTTCTTCCTTCTATATTTAAAAATTATTAATTTGCCGAGAAAGTAAAGTAACTCGACTTCTTGCCAAGAAATTAAATATTCAAAAAATATGCATGTATTATTCATGTAACGTAACAGTTCAATAATAGAGAACCTTTTCGTAAACTATGTTATATGAACTACAAATGTTTGAGTTCTACATACAAGAATTATAGTTATAAAGCACGAGATATGCTATTAGTAAAAGTGCATACTGTTCCTTGTTGCTGACAAATATTACATTTCTTATTTTTATATGGCTGGCTCTACATCGTTTTTGCCTCAGTTATATTCTATTGGTTCACAACACCTGACACAAAGTTGTCCTTTTACAACACCTACCATTGGAGTTTGATACGTTATATTAATATTACTATAAACCCATGCTGCCAACACCAACCGTTATACTAAAAGGAATGGAAGGTTACCTACGTAAAACTTGCCGCTGAGACACTGAGCTGGGAAGGCGGAAGAGAGAGAAAACCAAGCTAGTAAAGACGGCGATTTGTTCCAATATCCTCGTGAGATGTTTTGGTGCGACGTGTTCCTATACTGATAAGAACGTTATCGAAATACTAACCTATAGCATTAATTTCGTCATCTCAGATTCCGGTGATGATCTGGTATCTGGTTCGAAGATCGAACTAAAACCTGACATCGTCACACTACGTAATATCTGGTACACCTGGTACAGTAATATGCATTTTAGCTAGAGCCAACAAAACAGCTTCACTTTTGCAGGAGAACATACGTTTTGGCGCATTTTCCAGAGGCGCATTTCTTGGAACATTTTATAAAAAACGTTAAACTGTGCCTGCTTCTTTGAACATCGGATAAACGTTGGGAGGTAATGTTGTTAGCCGGTTACTTTATATACGTATTTATGGATATCGGGAATCAGTTTTGTTATCATTTCGTTATAACTTAGACCTTATACATATGCATACGTTTATCGAATTGCAAAATGTGTGTTAAAAAAGTAAAACAGTATTAATTACAGAAGTGGATCTTTCATTTAGGCCTAAATGAAATAACTTCGTTGTTGTAGTTCTCGTTCGTGCCAAAATATCAAGTTTCAAAGTTCAGTACGTTAAACATCGCTATATTAGGCTTAAGACAAGTTGTTTTTTCTTTAGCATAGAAAATTATAATCCGTGGGTGTTAATCTGACAAAATACATCTTATGTTTCTCAACTTTAAGAACTTCATTTTTCTTTTCTTTTGTTTGAATGATAGTTCTCGGGAAAAGTGGACATTATATTTGAATGAATATCAACAGAATATTAACGTCTTTCCGTTGAATTCTATTAATCAGCGACAGAATCAGTGCGGTACATAATATCTCCCATCATCACTCAGTGACCACTCCCATTTCTGAGTGCTCCATCAGTCTGCGTTGCAAAAAAAGAAAGTATTTTCATCTTTGCGTGAATAAGCTCATTTATGGAGCTTCCACGGGCATTTCTTGGGTGTGATTAACCCTCACTACCCCAGGCCATCTCATCTCCGATCTTCACGAAATTGTTTTTGTTGTTGTTAGTTTTTTTTTTCCAAAAAGTTTAAGGAAATTGTACGATCAAGTTGGTTTTTCTTTTCGCTATTTCCTGTTAGACGTACGTATATTTATATATACGTTTATTGATCAGAAATTATGATTTTGCATATGCATATAAGTTCGAAAAGTTGAAAACATGCAAAGACTGTTTTTGGTTTCGTAATCGCTCCAATGACGAGTGCAAAAGAATTGTGCAATAATGAATTTAATTATTCAATTTTTTTATACAAATTTGCTACTTAAACCGATAGTATTATTCTTTACTAAATAGATAATATATTAACAAAACATGTGTACAGTTAGAACATTAGTATTTAAATAAGCAAACTTTATTTTTAGTAGCAGTAATCTGGATGTCAATGAAACACATGAAGTGGAAGTACCTGAAACTGGAGGGGCACCTTTCACCTTTTTCCTGCTTTGTCCACAAAAAATAAAAATGGGTGGAAGTGTCCCCTCCGGTTCTTATGCCAACGGATACTGAGGAAAATCACACAAGTGTATGGCGGGAAATGCCACACTGTTGTAATTGTTCAATGTTACTAAATGTTATAATTATAAAATCCATCCTCCTACTAATATGGATCGAACTTTACGCATGCGACAAGTAATGATATATAGACTTATAAAGTGACAATATTATGGCAAAATATGTAAGATATAACATTAAATATATATATACGTATATAAACTTTTATCCTCTTAGGTCTCAGTTTTTTATTATAATAACTAGACCATTACCTCTTTGTATATATGTAAATATGGTATTTTATTTGTGTGTTTTGAATTTCGCGCAAGGCTGCACGAGGGCTATCTGCGCTAGCCATCCCTAATTTAGCAGTGTAAGAGTAGAGGGAAGGCAGCTAGTTATCACTACCCATCGACAACTCTTGGGCTACTCTTTTACCAACAAATAGTGGAATTGACTGTAACATTATAACGCCCCCACGGCTGAAAGGGCGAACATGTTTGGTGTGATAGGGACTCGAACCTGCGACCCTCAGATTACGAGTCGAGGGCCCTAATTACCTGGCCATGCCGGGCCAAGTATGGTGGAAGGCCATAACTGGACGAGCGTAGCCTAGTAGTAGGACGGGCTACGTGTCTCCAACCGAGATATGGCGCTTCTGAGAACGCTGTTGTCTGTTTTTGTTTAGCTGCATGTTTGTTATAAGAAAGAAAGTCCATCCCGTTATCTAATTTACAAAGATGAACAAAACCCTTTAGGCGGCGGGTGTTAATGATTGTTTGCCCTCTTTCTGGTAAATAGCTCAAAATTAAGGATAGCTGCACCTGAATCCCAGGAGTTCCTGACACGTGCATAAGGTGTCTTCCCTGTTAAAAATTCCAGTTCCACTTTCATTCTGACATCATCATAACCTCTTGGTGGAAACAGAACAGAGGTAAGTCTACGGATTTACAATGCTAAAGTCAGAGATTCGATTCCCCTCGGTGGACTCAGCAGATAGTCCGGTGTGGCTTTGCTGTAAGAAAACACGCACACACACACTCCATATTTAGTTGCGTCTGAGTGGCACCATCTATCGCTATGCTTTTGAACTTTCAATATCTTCATCTGAATTTTAGATATATTTTTAACTTTAAATCAGTGTCAGATTAGTTTTCTTAGCTGCGATTTCTTAAGGCACGGCAACCACTTATAATTCACTAAGAATTACCTTGTGCTAACCCTTAAAGGAAGACTTATACGTTCAATAAATGGTGTTAAAAACCTCATTCTTACGCACTGTCATTGATTGCGTTTTTTAACTTCATTTTAACGACTAGTGATAGCTCTTATTTATTCCTTTAATAGGCCCATCATGGCCAGGTGGGTTAAGGCGTTCGACTGGTAATCTGAGGGTTGCGGGTTTGAATCATGGTCGCACCAAACATGCTCGCCCTTTCAGCATTGGGGGCGTTATAAGTCACAGTCAATCCCACTATTCGTTGGGAATAGCCCAAGAATTGGTGGTGGGTGGTGATGACTAGCTGCCTTCCCTCTAGTCTTACACTGCTAAATTAGGGACAGCTAGCGAAGATAGCCCTCGTGTAGCTTTGCGCGAAATTAAAAAACAAACAAACAATATTCCTTCAATGCAGATATTAAATAATAAACTAATGCTTAAATATGTTTTCCAGTTATCTCAAAACACAAGGTACCCGAAAAGTCTGGAACCCTAGACACTTCCACGAATTTTACAGAATGTGTCGCACATGCTGACCTTGTAACTAAATAAGTTTGTATTAACGGCGGCATTAACTCAGTCTTCTCATGTTTTTACGCCATAATCAGTCACGTGTCTGAAATTTAATAAAAGCTACGACTCATCAATGGTTCCAGAATTTTTCGGACAATTCTCATTCCCTTTTATTTATCCAGTTTTATAACGCACTTTTACAGAGTATTGTAATGACACCATCTGCATCTCTGTCACCGATAAAAGCAGTCAGAATGTAATAATTATATTGGTAAGTTTCTTTGTCTGTTGATCTGAAGGTCCAAGGCTCGTGTCGGGATATGCTGCTGAATATGTTGTGCACTTTCAGCTGTGGGGATGTTATAATTGTAATAGTCAATCACGCTATTCGACTTAAAGCTTCCTCGTGAACAGAGATCTGCTGCTGACCGGTTGATCTCCCTCTGGTTAACAGCTGTAAGTAAGGGAAGGTTACGCTTGAACTTCAGTGGTTTTTGACCTCGTCGTTTTATCCTATACGTTACGTAAACTGCCCTTCAGCTTAAAATTCCAAAACGGCATCTTTATAGGAAAAATAGCATTAAAACGTCTTATTCCAACATATCACATTCACTGTTTTAAACATCTACATTCAATACCTGGCATAAATATCGACAACAGTAATACCTCAGTTTTGAATGCTTTTGTTCAGGACAAGTATCCATGAAGTACGTGGCTTCAGTGCTGATCTTGTGAATGCCGAGTGTTAAAACAGATGAAAAAAAAAACCAGGTATATACATTACAAATATCAAAATAGGTTTTCATATCTCATTAATCATGCATACACACATATATATACATATACATAAGTGTGTGTGATCATGCAGTATGTCTCAATATAGTCCAATGGCAGATCTCTGAATTTAGGGCCATCTCATCTTACGATGCCAAAATTCGGGTTTAAATGTCTGCAGAGTGGACAGGGCACAGATAATCTATTGTGTAGCTTTCATATTGATAGTAACTAAACCTGTAATTATGAAGTTGTTGGTTTTTTGTTTTGGTAATGAGACGTGAACGATAGACCTGATATCCACAGCCTTACACTCTAACCACTGGACAACGTCCAGTCCTTCCGATATATGTAAACAGTTTCGGACTTATACTGCTAGAAACCGGGTATCGATACCCGTGATTGGCAGAGCACAGATAGCCTTTTTTTAACCTTTGTACTCTATAAAAACAATACAACAACTTCCAACAGAAACTTAAATTTTTCCAAAAATATGTTTGTCTTACTCTCAACTAGTATTCTTTTCTTTAAGCACTACTGAAATTTCACTTTTAGAACATTACAGAGACAAAAATATTAAATATAAAAAATACTCTTTTCTCCGATAATTACAAAGTCTGAGCTATTCTGTATGTCCATTGTTTATGGACTGAATGGTTTAATATTTCCAGTCCCTGCATTGCCATCCGAACCCTAAATTTCGCAATATTGTATTATAATTATGATAGAATTTCATTATATTGAATACGATATAGTTTCTGACGAAATAATGATAGTACCATATATCACAAGGGAATTCTCAACGGTGCTATGATTGATGCAATCTACTTTGCTGTATATGGAAAACGACAGTATGAGAAAGAATTATCGCTTCATCGGCAAAATAATAGTAATGCTTAAAATAAATCGAAATTAGTTGCTATAAGACGACACTCAACATAGCAGCTGGTAAAGTAAGCCTATCTAAACGGTAAAAACACTTTTGTAAGCTGTTTGTTTGTTTGGAATTCTCGCGCATAACTCACAAGAATTGTCTGCGCATGAACCAGAGAAAGCAACTATTCGAAAAACAACAACCACCAATAACTCTTGTCTATCTACTTGGACAGTGCGGTTTTACTGTCACTTTTATACCACATCCACGCCACGGTAGTGCGGAGCGCGCTTCAGCTTCAACGAAATGCGAACTATGGACATTCACAGAACGGTAACGCTAACCGTGAGGCTACGACCGACCCATAAGATGTATGATGAATGTTAGTGTGAAAAGGAGAAGAAAGTCTCTTATTAAAATCAACAACAACAACAGGTATTTTCAGTCGGACAATACAGCAGTGCAGATGTAATCCCATATTTGGATATATAATTATTTATTTATTACTTCAAGAGTCAAATTAAACTCGTTTTCGCGAGAACTATTTTTTTTTCTTTCACCATCCAAAGAATCTGTGATAAGACATTACAACAAGATGATTTTCATTTAAAAGTCTATTACCGGAAGACCGTTGGTATCATTCATTACGGACAAACAGCAAATTAAAATTCCTTACGTAGATGGATGAATACGCCCTCTGTAGCAGAAAACTAAACGTACTATCTGGATTGAAGTAATTCTTAAAGCATTTTATGCAAGGCATAAGCAATAAATTGTCGTAGTTTTCACTAAATAGTAGAGAGGTCTGAACTGAGGACTATCAGTAGGGTAAGAGAATGTTTGTTTTAGAACTCCTGAAACCCTGTCGTTACCGAAAGTGTAACTTTCGAATTTATTGAATAGTACGGGTGCTGTTAGAAATTGAAGTCCATTCATCATATATATAAGATGTGGATTGCATTTAGTTCACTCTCAACCACTTACAGAAATCACACACAACATACCAGATCATTAATAGATATGTCTAACTTATTTGTATTTATTAATATATATATTTCAAAAGTAGCGATAAAGAGGACCAGTAATTCATCAATGGGTTATCTTCTTATTTCATTCTGTGTAAAATTGAATTTAATATAGAACAATTATATATATGTATATTTTGGTGTGTTGCCGGATGACAAACACATAAACGTAAAAAGTGGCAAAACGTATTGACGTAGTACGTACCTAAATACATAGCAACGTATCTAAACATATTACGTACTTTTGCGCGTGTATCTATTTTCTTCAGTGAGGCGTGATATCTAGGATAAATCCATATCTGCTTTGCAATACTCTCCGTTTCCCTTATGAAATTAAATTTCATTTCTCCTGTAACTAGGGTGGAGCCTCAGGAGAAATATTTCCTGGAAAGCCATCATTACAGGGAGTGAAATGTCAGTGTTAGAGTTTTAGTAGTGAATATACTTAGGCGTACCCCGCGAACTAGTAATGAAATGATAACATTTCACTGGCTGCGTTAGAAAAAAAAAAACTTGTTAAATATTATATGACTGAGAGTAGGTAAGTCACGCAATTTTACCATTATTAGGCTGTGTTATAAATATTTGGATGTTAAAAACTGTTGTATCGTTCATACAGCATTCATTAGCCGCTTAGAACAATCAACACAACGTCCCCCCCAAAAAAAAGAGTTGCTTGGTAAGTAAAGCTGATACTAGTCAGAACATACCTGTGTAAGTGAAGCTGATATTAGTCAGAACATACCTGTGTAAGTGAAGCTGATATTAGTCAGAACATACCTGTGTAAGTGAAGCTGATATTAGTCAGAACATATCTGTGTAAGTAAAGCTGATATTAGTCAGAACATACCTGTGTAAGTGAAGCTGATATTAGTCAGAACATACCTGTGTAAGTGAAGCTGATATTACTCAGAACATACCTGTGTAAGTGAAGCTGATATTAGTCAGAGCATACCTGTGTAAGTGAAGCTGATGTTAGTCAGAACATACCTGTGTAAGTGAAGCTGATATTAGTCAGAGCATACCTGTGTAAGTGAAGCTGATATTAGTCAGAACATACCTGTGTAAGTGAAGCTGATATTAGTCAGAACATACCTGTGTAAGTGAAGCTGATATTAGTCAGAACATACCTGTGTAAGTGAAGCTGATATTAGTCAGAACATACCTGTTAAGTGGAGCTGATATTAGTCAGAACATACCTGTGTAAGTGAAGCTGATATTAGTCAGAACATATCTGTGTAAGTGAAGCTGATATTAGTCAGAACATACCTGTGTAAGTGAAGCTGATATTAGTCAGAACATACCTGTGTAACTCAATAATGGGATTCAAGTATATCTCTTATAACGCACCAACCGTCCCAAAGCTCGGAGCACTTTTTTTTTTGCGGAAGTTGCCCTCGAACTCCATGAAATCACATTCCATGCACACTAACCACTAGATCATCTCAATCTAACACTAACCATTAGATCATATCAATCTAACACTAACCACTAGATCATCCCAACCTAACACTAACCATTAGATCATCCCAATCTAACACTAACCATTAGATCATCCCAATCAACACTAACCATTAGATCAGATCAATCTAACACTAACCATAGATCCATAGATCATCTCACCCTTATTCTATCTACCAAATATGTAAGGAACATCTCTAGCAGTGAGTGTAACAAAAGGCATCTTTTACTTCAGATGGCTGTTCTCACCCATTGTTCACAAAGTTGACAGAACATAGTGGCAGTTTAGCTTGATACTTAACTATTGTTCACGAAGTTGACAGAACATATTACCAGTTTAACTTGATACTTACCAATTGTTCACAAAGCTGGCAAAATATAATAGTAGTTTAACTTGATACTTACCAAATTGTTCACAAAGTTAAAAGACTATAGTAGCACTTTAACTTGATACTTACCAATTGATCGCAAAGTTGGCAGAACATAGTGGTACTTTAATTTGATACCTACTAATTCTTCACAAAGTTGACAGAATATACTAGCAGTTTAAGTTGATGCTTAACTATTGTTCACGAAGGTGACAGAACATATTAGCAGTTTAACTTGATACTTACTAATTGGTCACAAAGTTGGCAGAACGTATTAGCATTTTAACTTGTTCGCAAAGTTGGCAGAATATACTAGCATTTTAACTTGATATTTATCCATTGTTCACAATGTTGGCAGAATATGCTAGCAGTTTAACTTGATACTTACCCATTTTTCACGAAGTTGACAGAGCATGTTAGCAGTTTAACTTCATACTTCTTTATTATTGGATATGTTTTTCCTGTCCTAGCCAAAGTTATACAATGGGCTATCTGCGCGCTCTGCCTACCACTGGGAATTGAACCCCAGATTCCAGCGTACGTACGTTAACTTGAATGTTATTTGACCTGCAGTTACAAAATCTGATATAAATTTGTATTTGTGAAAACTAAAAGAAAATTAAGCACGTAAGTTTCATTTGTCCTATGGGATTCGAAAGAACAGACCCGACAAATGTGCACTCGACTGAGGGTCACGGTTTCCAATCCCTGTCTCCGAAGAAGCTCACACTATTAGCCACGTGAGTGCTATAATATGGCAGTCAATCCCATTATTTGTTGAGAAATAGTATCCCAAGTGTTGACGGTGGGTGATGTAGATTAACCACCTTCCATCTAGTCTACCACTTTAAAACTAGGGTCAGCTAACTCGTGATTAGCTTTGCGCAAAATTCAGTCTAAAACAAACTAAACAATATACGTATCCTTGACCTAAATTATAAGTATAACAAGTATTTTTAAAATATTCATCTCAATCTCGTAGTGTGCGAAGTATTGAAGTCCATCAACCCCCTTTTTTTCAGGGTTAACTAAAATCATTAAAACCAAACCTTCACAAGGATTAGGTGATTTATGGATAGATCACAACGATTACAGAACATTACTTACCTCCATATTCATTAAGAAGTCGTGAAAACACTTCATTAATTTACTAACAGTTTTCCCACTTGTCGTTCTAGGCCCGGCATGGCCAAGCGTGTTAAGGCGTTCGACTCGTAATCCGAGGGTCGCGGGTTCGAATCCCGGTCGCACCAAACATGCTCGCCCTCCCAGCCGTGGGGGCGTTATAATGTGACGGACAATCACACTATTCGTTGGTAAAGAGCAGCCCAAGAGTTGGCGGTGGGTGGTGATGACTAGCTGCCTTCCCTCTAGTCTTACACTGCTAAATTAGGGACGGCTAGCGCAGATAGCCCTCGAGTAGCTTTGCGCGAAATTCAAAAAACAAACAAACTTGTCATTCTAGCTCCATGTTCGTGATTGACAATTGAAGTCAATTATTAACCACCAAGAATTACGAGAAGATCATTCTCAAAGGGCGCATTTCAGGGAAGTAAGGAAACCCGTTATCCACGTTAGGTTTCCCTCCTCAAAACAAAACTAAAAATACACGAAAGCTACCTAATAATTGTCTTTGTGTACTTTACCTGATAATGAATCTTTATTGTTACTCCAGATTTTCATGCAACCCTTACGTGATGCGTTCTCATGTGGTGAGTTTACGAAATTGCAACGCTAAAATCTGTGGTTCGATTCCAAATGTGGATGTCCAATGTGGCCTGGCTCTAAAACAAACAAAACCTGTACGTGTTGTGTTTAATATACGTGCCATATCCAACAATGTGTCTAGTGTTTAACATACGTACTATATGAAACAACGTGTCTGCCTGGTTTGTTAATAGTGGGTGTTCTTTATGTGTTATATCTAATAGTGAATTTTCCCGGTTTTTCTTATAAGTGCTATCGCCAACAATGCCCCTAATGTCCCGTATCTAATAATATATGTGCCCTTTTTTTTAACAGTGTCCCTAACGTCCTATTTTTCCTTATAGTAAAGCCACGTCGGGCTATCTGTTGTGTCCACTGAGAGGAATCGAACCCCTGATTTTGGTGTTGTAAGTCCGTAGGCTTACCGCTATACCAGCGGTGGACCCTAACGTTTTAAGTCTAATAATATATCTATCATGTTTTCTAACAATGTCCCTTATGTAATGTTGTATCTGCCCGACGTACACAAATGCACAAACTGATAGTAATACAATATCTTAGTTTTTATTACCACACCTTTACATGGTGTTATTCCAAATACTAACAGACAAACTACATACTTGAATACATCATTGAATAAGGGCATCACGTTATTCCAAACCGGGCATGCGCATTATGTGTCTTAATAGACTCACTTATATTAACAATACTTGTTTGTGATATTATTATGTTGGTATGTTTCGACAGTTTATTGTGTTCAAAGTAAATACTGGTGTGTGACTCACAAAACGAATGTTTTGCTTCAAGCGTTATTTCACAAACGTACACCATTCACCACGTGACTTATACGTGACAGTTAATAGCCGTTTTTTTTTGTTTTTTTTTATCTTTAAGCAGAAGAACAAGCCATAAACTTATTTGGCAACATACAGTTTTAGTCTCGAAAAGAAAAAAAAAATCCATTTTTTTTATAAGTCACACACTAAAGAAAATCGTGACTTGCTGCCGTTTGTTTTCAGTATGGAATGTACTTTACAGGCAATATCCCTAAAAACTAGTCATAGAGTTTCAGGTTTTCAACGGTTTTCTGGTGTGTTTTTTTAACTCTTATTCCGTAAAAAAAGATACCTCTAAAACATTTATGGTATTTCACTGATTTGTCAAGTTAGCTGTGCGTTTAGATTACAATACTATAAAGAACAATAATAAACGTTAAAATTTGTGTGAAAACGTCCTAGTTCGCAATTATAACTTATTTTACTTTTACTTATTCTAACTCATAAAAGTACTCAATATTCCATACTGTTCTTTGCTCTTATTCTAAGTTATATGAGTATTTAATATTCCAATTTGTTACGTCAGAATTTTTCTAAATGTGTAAAAGAAAACACGTTACTGTTCTAACTTTCAGTCTGCACAAACTGTGAAAAAAACATTTCTCTGGCTCTCAAGTAAAGTTTGATAACAAACGTAAGTTGAATGAACAAAGTCTAGTCTACAAAGAAACCCTAATCGTTCATGACCTTAAGCAGAGAGATCAAGTTTAGAGGAGCCACCTGCCTAGAATTTGATTGTTTTTTGGTTTCTTTTTTTATTCATAGTCCAGTGATACACTATAGAAACTGAGGTACCCTGCCCTTCGTTTCCCTGGGCTATGAACTTCATAAAATGTGTGGGTGGATGCCATGATAAATAACACAGAAAACTTAACTTTCACATAATTTATTTATGACATACCATATTGGTACAGTATTCATTATTACTTCACCAAAGGTTTTGTAAAAGCTTTAAGAACTCACTGTGTATATACTTAAAACATGTTATATACTGTGCGATGGTCAGGGCGACTTTGTAGGAAGAGGTGGCGGAAAGTAGAGGCGTGTGTTTGTGTATTTGTTTCTCGTACAACAAAGCCACATCGGGCAACACTCAGCGTTTCACGTGATTAATTAACTAACGGTCATTGGAAGTAGAAGTGTCTTATGGGATGAAGTTGGAAGGTCACGGGTCAAAGTAGGAAGAGGGTATAACTCAAGAAAGGACTCTTTGTGACAGCCTTATGGTGGCTGTTGTAGTACAAATTTCAGCTAAGTTTATGTAGTTTTTGCAATAGTGATGACCTTTACGGCTGGTATGGGTATTAAAACTTTAATTAAAATACAGTACGAAATAACGTTTCGACCTTCTTAGGTCATCTTCAAGTTAATTTTTTCTTTCTAACTTTATTTTAATTAAAGTTTTAATACCCATACCAGCGGTATTGAGAATACATTTTTACTTCAAGTGGGTTTCTCGTCATCACGAGCGACGGCCATTGTTTCCATCGCATTCCTCCACATAGAGTGCTAGTGCACTCGCTAAGATATATAAGACGTTTATGTATCCTCCTTCTTACTATATGTATTTTGTTTTTTTACAAATTTTACAATTTTTGGGGGGAGGAAGAGCGTGGAACCATCTACAAGTGTAGTTAATGTTAACTTACTTCAAAGGTAATAGATGCTTAATAACAGCAATAATGTGGGGTGGAGAGGGTTGGTAAGCCCCAATAACAACCCTTTGTTTCAGAATATTATCCCGTAATGTTTGATTGAGTTTGACCCACTAACCTACAAGTAGTTAAGTAACGGTCAAACAGACAGACACAGGTTTTTTTTTGTGTTTCGTGTATAGAGAGAGTACCTTGATATTAAAAAAATAACTATTCCCCTTCTTATACACTAGAGGGTTTCTTTTTTTTCAGAATTTGAGTGTTTTCAATTATTCAGTGTATGTTCTCTTACGACAACATTTCTTTATTTCAAAGTTTATTTTATTTTATGTTTATAAACATTTCTGTTCCGTACTATATACTCTTAATATTAAGAAACTTTTATAGGTCTTTTCTTATAGCTATCAGAAAACAATACATAAACACTGAAACAGGTTAAAAGGTGCTTATGACAAAAGGAATACATGGTGAATGAGAAGTAAAATAATGACAGAAATAACAGTAAAACTTTGAAACGTGTGGAATAATACACCATGGTGGTGCAAACACATGGAACACTTCTGACTGTGAGATATCTAACACATACTGGCTATAGTAACAATAGCAGTACCAACTTTATGTCTAACACCTACTGTATATAGTGACAATAACAGTAAAACTTTGAAACATATGGAATAATACACCATGGTGGTGCAAACACATGGAACACTTCTGACTGTGAGATATCTAACACATACTGGCTATAGTAACAATAGCAGTACCAACTTTATGTCTAACACCTACTGTATATAGTGACAATAACAGTAAAACTTTGAAACATATGGAATAATACACCATGGTGGTGCAAACACATGGAACACTTTTGACTGTGAGATATCTAACACATACTGGCTATAGTAACAATAACAGTACCAACCTTACGTGTGACACATACTGGCTATAGTAACAATAGCAGTACCAACTTTATGTCTAACACCTCCTGTATATAGTGACAATAACAGTACCAACCTTACGTGTGACACATACTGGCTATAGTAACAATAGCAGTACCAACTTTATGTCTAACACCTACTGTATATAGTGACAATAACAGTAAAACTTTGAAACATGTGGAATAATACACCATGGTGGTGCAAACACATGGAACACTTCTGACTGTGAGATATCTAACACATACTGGCTATAGTAACAATAGCAGTACCAACTTTATGTCTAACACCTACTGTATATAGTGACAATAACAGTAAAACTTTGAAACATATGGAATAATACACCATGGTGGTGCAAACACATGGAACACTTCTGACTGTGAGATATCTAACACATACTGGCTATAGTAACAATAGCAGTACCAACTTTATGTCTAACACCTACTGTATATAGTGACAATAACAGTACCAACCTTACGTGTGACACATACTGGCTATAGTAACAATAGCAGTACCAACTTTATGTCTAACACCTCCTGTATATAGTGACAATAACAGTACCAACCTTACGTGTGACACATACTGGCTATAGTAACAATAGCAGTACCAACTTTATGTCTAACACCTACTGTATATAGTGACAATAACAGTACCAACCTTACGTGTGACACATACTGGCAAAAGTAACAATAGCAGTACCAACTTTATGTCTAACACCTACTGTATATAGTAACAATAGCAGTACCAACTTTATGTCTAACACCTACTGTATATAGTGACAATAACAGTAAAACTTTGAAACATATGGAATAATACACCATGGTGGTGCAAACACATGGAACACTTTTGACTGTGAGATATCTAACACATACTGGCTATAGTAACAATAACAGTACCAACCTTACGTGTGACACATACTAGCTATAGTAACAATAGCAGTACCAACTTTATGTCTAACACCTCCTGTATATAGTGACAATAACAGTACCAACCTTACGTGTGACACATACTGGCTATAGTAATAATAGCAGTACCAACTTTATGTCTAACACCTACTGTATATAGTGACAATAACAGTACCAACCTTACGTGTGACACATACTGGCTATAGTAACAATAGCAGTACCAACTTTATGTCTAACACCTACTGTATATAGTGACAATAACAGTACCAACCTAACGTGTGACACATACTGGCTATAGTAACAATAGCAGTACCAACTTTATGTCTAACATAAACTGGACAATAGCAGTACCAACTTTATGTCTAACACCTACTGTATATAGTGACAATGACGGTACCAACTTTATGTCTAACACCTACTGTATATAGTGACAATGACGGTACCAACTTTATGTCTAACATAATCTGGACAATAACAGTATCAACTTTATGTCTAACACCTACTGTATATAGTGACAATAACGGTACCAACTTTATGTCTAACATAAACTGGATAATAACAGTATCAACTTTATGTCCAACACATACTGAATATAGTAACAACACCAGTAGCAACTTTATGTCTAACACATACTGAATATAGTAACAACACCAGTACCAACGTTATGTCTAGCATATACTGAATAAAGTAACAATAGCAGTACCAACTATATATCTAACACTTACTGTATATAGTGACAATAACAGTACCAAGCTTATGTGTGACACATACTGGGTATATTAACAATAGCAGTACCAACTTTATGTCTAATGTTATGTCTAGGTTATACGTGTATATAAACCATGTATGTTATATATATATAGATATGTGCATATTTAATATGCTATACATGTATTTACATGTAGATGTGCACATATTTAATTGTCTTGTGAGTAAAGATACGTATTGGTTATATGTGTTAAATATTTGGAAACAGTTGTACCTACAGTAATCGGAAGGTACGTTAACACTTTCTATGTATGAATGGCGCAACGACAGTATTAAAGCAATACAAAAGTCATTTAGATTTTCTTCTATATAGGTCATCGTAAGCTGGATACGAAAAGCTTCCTAGTATAGTCACAATATCTCTGGTGTATATGCCGCTTTTCAGCTATATAGAGCGTCCAGAAGAGGAAAACCGATGAAAAGCCAATTACGAGACTCTTTCTTCAACAGGCCTAACATATTCTTAGTTCTAGTAATAACCATAATTTTATTATCATTTAATAGAGGAAAACATTCTTTCAGTATTTGTAGAGCATACTGGAGGGATTTATACATCTTAATATAAAGTTTAAAAAAGATCGTCACACCTAATATTATTCCAAAATAATTATTTTTTCTATCAACATTTCGCCTTTGTGGGTTTATCAGCAAAAGCGAAATGTTGGTTAAAATAAAATATCTTTTAAGATTATCTGGAGTACAAAGGTCATATTTGTAAAGTTTTTGTCAAAACAGTCTTCGCGATGTTTGACTATCTATTCTATTCTTGTTTTATGTAAAAATTATAAAACTTTAGAATATATTCTATAACCTAGTAACCCATCCACGCCATCTTTTGAAAAAGTAAAAAACACGTATTGGTGGAAAAATTATTGCTAACTGTTTGTTTGTTCGTTTTGAATTTCGCGCAAAGCTACTCAAGGGCTATCTGCGCTAACCGTCCCTATTTTAGCAGTTTAAGATTAGAGGGAAGGGAGATAGTCATCACCACCCACTGCCAAGTCTTGGGCTTCTCTTTTACCAAGGAATAGTGGGATTAACTGTAACATTATAACGCCCCCACGGCTGAAAGGACGAGCATGTTTGGTGCGATGGGGATTCAAACCCGCGACCTTCAGATTACGACTCGAACGCCTTAACCCCCTTGGCCACTTTCTCACTTTGTCTGTCGAAACTTGAGAAGCCAGTAATATTTCTTTTATTCTCCATAGCTTAGTCTGGTATAGGATCATTAACAGAGTCAATAGAAGTTTTCACTTCCATCGCTATTGTGTTTGGTTCCTTTATTACAAGTTCAGTAGCCAGTCTTACACACATAGCGTTTTTATTTATAGATATGTCTTCCTAAGACTTGTACAACTTCAGGGACAAAATATAAATCCGTCTACAGCGATGCGTCTTGAAAGGAGTTAGACAACGGGGTAGACAAATATCAGTAATTTTCATCAGAGACCATCGCGTGGCATCATAAACAAGTGACACGTCTGAAGCGAAGAACAGGGTGGACGTGTCTACTTCATCAGCAACTTCTGATAATTTGTATCCAACTTTTACGATGAAATACAACAATTGAAAAACAAGGTTGAATTCTTTACCACGGTTTTAAGAATATATGGATTAAAAGTATGTTTAACGATTAAACAGCCTGAAAAGAGATCATTTAATATATTAATTTGCGTTCGTACGTTCAGGATCCACTAATAACCTAGGTCATGTTATGGGTATCGACAATATATTCCCACTTACATAAAAATAGTGGCTTCTTGAAGGTATGTTAAACCAATTGTTACTATTTCCCACGGTACGATTCTACACTATCATACTATAATGGAACTCTTGCTTTTATGATACTAGAAAACGTTTTTTATTACACGATATGCAACCCTCAACTTCGCGAAATTTTTATCCTGCGTGCATTTAGATTTGCAACAAGAGTCACGAATTTCCCGTTTCCTGTCATGGAGAACTTTATTTTTCTCCATTTTCAGGGTGCAGATATGACGTTATGAATACGTCACAGGAGGAGCTATTGCACATGCGCCACGGTTAATAAAACATAATCTTTCTACTTACGAAATGGTAGAACTGAGCTTCTAAAAAAATAACTTTTAGACTAAATAGGTAAATCTGTAAACACCGTGACGATAAATATATATGTAAAAACGGCTCGTTTGGGTTGAGGAAATTTGTTACATAGAGGAGCGAACAACGTTTCGACCTGACGATGACCGAAGAAGGTCGAAACGTTGTTCGCTCCTCTACGTAAAATATTTTCTCAACCCAAACGAGCCGTTTTTACATATATATTTCTCTACAAGTGGGTTTTCTCGACAACACTGATCGTGACGACTACTTGAAACTCGCCGTGACGAAGAATGTGAACAGAAAACAAGCATTATTTACTTTTATTACGTAAGTAGAAACACGTGAACCATCTTGTATGCATAATACAACAGCTGTTTAAATTGCACGTGCAGCTGTAAAGATAACATAGGTAGTATCCTATACGCTCTAATCTTTACATATGTAATACTTTATATTCCTTTGTCTATACAACTAACAACAAAGGTAACACTTTTATTATGTGCTATAGCAACAATAGAGGAATATTTACGATACGTAACACACGTAATAATACGTTCACTACAGTTAATGAAATATACTTTATTCCTGTTGACACCAAGGAAGTAAAAGTTATATATATGTAACAAACATAAAAATGTAACAAAAGATAAAACTTTTGATATATATATATACGTAGCACATGTTGCTCTAACAGTATGAGATACAGACACATAACACGGTATTATAGAAACAAACAAAAGATATACAACACATAACATGGTATTATAGAAACAAACAAAAGATATACAACACATAACAAACAAACGAATAATTGTTGTTGAAATCAAAATAAAATGATAAATATCATACCTCTACTTACTGTCAAACTACTCAGAGTTGAACCCACTGGTAAAGTTTACCTAACTTAATATCATGCTCCACTTACTGTCAATATGCTTAGCGTTGAACACACTGGTAAAGTTTACCTAACTAAATATCATACCTTCACTTATTGTCAAACTACTTAGAGCTCAAAACTGGTAAAGTTTACCTAACTTAATATCATACCTCTACTTACTGTCAAACTACTCAGAGTTGAACACACTGGTAAAGTTTACCTAACTTAATATCATACCTTCAGTTACTGTCAAATTACTCAGAGTTGAACCCACTGGTAAAGTTTACCTAACTTAATACCATGCTCCACTTACTGTCAATATGCTTAGAGTTGAACACACTGGTAAAGTTTACCTAACTTAATATCATACCTTCACTTACTGTCAAACTACTTAGAGCTCAACACTGGTAAAGTTTACCTAACTTAATATCATGCTCCACTTACTGTCAATATGCTTAGAGTTGAACACACTGGTAAAGTTTACCTAACTTAATATCATACCTTCAGTTACTGTCAAATTACTCAGAGTTGAACCCACTGGTAAAGTTTACCTAACTTAATATCATACCTTCACTTATTGTCAAACTACTTAGAGCTCAACACTGGTAAAGTTTACCTAACTTAATATCATGCTCCACTTACTGTCAATATGCTTAGAGTTGAACACACTGGTAAAGTTTACCTAACTTAATATCATACCTTCAGTTACTGTCAAATTACTCAGAGTTGAACCCACTGGTAAAGTTTACCTAACTTAATACCATACTCCACTTACTGTCAATATGCTTAGCGTTGAACACACTGGTAAAGTTTACCTAACTAAATATCATACCTTCACTTATTGTCAAACTACTTAGAGCTCAAAACTGGTAAAGTTTACCTAACTTAATATCATACCTCTACTTACTGTCAAACTACTCAGAGTTGAACACACTGGTAAAGTTTACCTAACTTAATATCATACCTTCACTTATTGTCAAACTACTCAGAGTTGAACACACTGGTAAAGCTTACCTAACTTAATATCATACCTTCACTTATTGTCAAACTACTCAGAGTTGAACACACTGGTAAAGTTTACCTAACTTAATATCATACCTCTACTTACTGTCAAACTACTCAGAGTTGAACACACTGGTAAAGTTTACCTAACTTAATATCATACCTTCACTTACTGTGAAACTACTCAGAGTTGAACCCACTAGTAAAGTTTACCTAACTTAATATCATGCTCCACTTACTGTCAATATGCTTAGAGTTGAACACACTGGTAAAGTTTACCTAACTTAATATCATACCTTCACTTATTGTCAAACTACTTAGAGTTGAACACACTGGTAAAGTTTACCTAACTTAATATCATGCTCCACTTACTGTCAAACTATTCAGAGTTGAACACACTGGTAAAGTTTACCTAACTTAATATCATGCTCCACTTACTGTCAATATGCTTAGAGTTGAACACACTGGTAAAGCTTACCTAACTTAATATTATGCTCCACTTACTATCAATATGCTTAGAGTTGAACACACTAGTAAAGTTTACCTAACTTAATATCATACCTTCACTTACTGTCAAACTACTCAGAGTTGAACCCACTGGTAAAGTTTACCTAACTTAATGTCATGCTCCACTTACTGTCAATATGCTTAGAGTTGAACACACTGGTAAAGTTTACCTAACTTAATATCATACCTTCACTTACTGTCAACTACTCAGAGTTGAACCCACTGGTAAAGTTTACCTAACTTAATATCATGCTCCACTTACTGTTAATATGCTTAGAGTTGAACACACTGGTAAAGTTTACCTAACTTAATATCATACCTTCACTTATTGTCAAACTACTCAGAGTTGAACACACTGGTAAAGTTTACCTAACTTAATATCATGCTCCACTTACTGTCAAACTATTCAGAGTTGAACACACTGGTAAAGTTTACCTAACTTAATATCATGCTCCACTTACTGTCAAACTATTCAGAGTTGAACACACTGGTAAAGTTTACCTAACTTAATATCATGCTCCACTTACTGTCAATATGCTTAGAGTTGAACACACTGGTAAAGCTTACCTAACTTAATATTATGCTCCACTTACTATCAATATGCTTAGAGTTGAACACACTGGTAAAGTTTACCTAACTTAATATCATACCTTCACTTACTGTCAAACTACTCAGAGTTGAACCCACTGGTAAAGTTTACCTAACTTAATGTCATGCTCCACTTACTGTCAATATGCTTAGAGTTGAACCCACTGGTAAAGTTTACCTAACTTAATATCATACCATCACTTACTGTCAAACTACTCAGAGTTGAACCCACTGGTAAAGTTTACCTAACTTAATGTCATGCTCCACTTACTGTCAATATGCTTAGAGTTGAACCCACTGGTAAAGTTTACCTAACTTAATATCATACCTTCACTTACTGTCAAACTACTCAGAGTTGAACCCACTGGTAAAGTTTACCTAACTTAATGTCATGCTCCACTTACTGTCAAACTACTCAGAGTTGAACCCACTGGTAAAGTTTACCTAACTTAATGTCATGCTTCACTTACTGTCAATATGCTTAGAGTTGAACCCACTGGTAAAGTTTACCTAACTTAATATCATGCTCCACTTACTCTCAAAATGCTTAGAGTTGAACACACTGGTAAAGTTTACCTAACTTAATATCATACCTTCACTTATTGTCAAACTACTCAGAGTTGAACCCACTGGTAAAGTTTACCTAACTTAATATCATACCTTCACTTACTGTGAAACTACTCAGAGTTGAACACACTGGTAAAGTTTACCTAATTTAATATCATACCTTCACTTATTGTCAAACTACTTAGAGCTCAACACTGGTAAAGTTTACCTAACTTAATATCATACCTCTACTTACTGTCAAACTACTCAGAGTTGAACACACTGGTAAAGTTTACCTAACTTAATATCATACCTTCACTTACTGTCAAACTACTCAGAGTTGAACACACTGGTAAAGTTTACCTAACTTAATATCATACCTTCACTTACTGTCAAACTACTTAGAGTTGAACACACTGGTAAAGTTTACCTAAATTAATATCATGCTCCACTTACTGTCAATATGCTTAGAGTTGAACACACTGGTAAAGTTTACCTAACTTAATATCATACCTTCACTTACTGTCAAACTACTTAGAGCTCAACACTGGTAAAGTTTACCTAACTTAATATCATACCTTCACTTACTGTCAAACTACTCAGAGTTGAACACACTGGTAAAGTTTACCTAACTTAATATCATGCTCCACTTACTGTCAATATGCTTAGAGTTGAACACACTGGTAAAGTTTACCTAACTTAATATCATACCTTCACTTACTGTCAAACTACTCAGAGTTGAACCCACTGGTAAAGTTTACCTAACTTAATATCATACCTTCACTTACTGTCAAACTACTCAGAGTTGAACCCACTGGTAAAGTTTACCTAACTTAATATCATACCTCTACTTACTGTCAAACTACTCAGAGTTGAACCCACTGGTAAAGTTTACCTAACTTAATATCATACCTTCACTTACTGTCAAACAACTCAGAGTTGAACACACTGGTAAAGTTTACCTAACTTAATATCATGCTCCACTTACTGTCAATATGCTTAGAGTTGAACACCCTGGTAAAGTTTACCTAACTTAATATCATACCTTCACTTACTGTCAAACTACTCAGAGTTGAACCCACTGGTAAAGTTTAACTAACTTAATATCATGCTCCACTTACTGTCAATATGCTTAGAGTTGAACACACTGGTAAAGTTTACCTAACTTAATATCATACCTTCACTTACTGTCAAACTACTCAGAGTTGAACACACTGGTAAAGTTTACCTAACTTAATATCATGCTCCACTTACTGTCAATATGCTTAGAGTTGAACACACTGGTAAAGTTTACCTAACTTAATATCATACCTTCACTTACTGTCAAACTACTCAGAGTTGAACCCACTGGTAAAGTTTAACTAACTTAATATCATGCTCCACTTACTGTCAATATGCTTAGAGTTGAACACACTGGTAAAGTTTACCTAACTTAATATCATACCTTCACTTACTGTCAAACTACTCAGAGTTGAAGCCACTGGTAAAGTTTACCTAACTTAATATCATGCTCCACTTACTGTCAATATGCTTAGAGTTGAACACACTGGTAAAGTTTACCTAACTTAATATCATACCTTCACTTACTGTCAAACTACTCAGAGTTGAACCCACTGGTAAAGTTTAACTAACTTAATATCATGCTCCACTTACTGTCAATATGCTTAGAGTTGAACACACTGGTAAAGTTTACCTAACTTAATATCATACCTTCACTTACTGTCAAACTACTCAGAGTTGAACCCACTGGTAAAGTTTACCTAACTTAATATCATACCTTCACTTACTGTCAAACTACTCAGAGTTGAACCCACTGGTAAAGTTTACCTAACTTAATATCATACCTCTACTTACTGTCAAACTACTCAGAGTTGAACCCACTGGTAAAGTTTACCTAACTTAATATCATACCTTCACTTACTGTCAAACAACTCAGAGTTGAACACACTGGTAAAGTTTACCTAACTTAATATCATGCTCCACTTACTGTCAATATGCTTAGAGTTGAACACCCTGGTAAAGTTTACCTAACTTAATATCATACCTTCACTTACTGTCAAACTACTCAGAGTTGAACCCACTGGTAAAGTTTAACTAACTTAATATCATGCTCCACTTACTGTCAATATGCTTAGAGTTGAACACACTGGTAAAGTTTACCTAACTTAATATCATACCTTCACTTACTGTCAAACTACTCAGAGTTGAACACACTGGTAAAGTTTACCTAACTTAATATCATGCTCCACTTACTGTCAATATGCTTAGAGTTGAACACACTGGTAAAGTTTACCTAACTTAATATCATACCTTCACTTACTGTCAAACTACTCAGAGTTGAACCCACTGGTAAAGTTTAACTAACTTAATATCATGCTCCACTTACTGTCAATATGCTTAGAGTTGAACACACTGGTAAAGTTTACCTAACTTAATATCATACCTTCACTTACTGTCAAACTACTCAGAGTTGAAGCCACTGGTAAAGTTTACCTAACTTAATATCATGCTCCACTTACTGTCAATATGCTTAGAGTTGAACACACTGGTAAAGTTTACCTAACTTAATATCATACCTTCACTTACTGTCAAACTACTCAGAGTTGAACCCACTGGTAAAGTTTACCTAACTTAATATCATGCTCCACTTACTGTCAATATGCTTAGCGTTGAACACACTGGTAAAGTTTACCTAACTAAATATCATACCTTCACTTATTGTCAAACTACTTAGAGCTCAAAACTGGTAAAGTTTACCTAACTTAATATCATACCTCTACTTACTGTCAAACTACTCAGAGTTGAACACACTGGTAAAGTTTACCTAACTTAATATCATACCTTCAGTTACTGTCAAATTACTCAGAGTTGAACCCACTGGTAAAGTTTACCTAACTTAATACCATGCTCCACTTACTGTCAATATGCTTAGAGTTGAACACACTGGTAAAGTTTACCTAACTTAATATCATACCTTCACTTACTGTCAAACTACTTAGAGCTCAACACTGGTAAAGTTTACCTAACTTAATATCATGCTCCACTTACTGTCAATATGCTTAGAGTTGAACACACTGGTAAAGTTTACCTAACTTAATATCATACCTTCAGTTACTGTCAAATTACTCAGAGTTGAACCCACTGGTAAAGTTTACCTAACTTAATATCATACCTTCACTTATTGTCAAACTACTTAGAGCTCAACACTGGTAAAGTTTACCTAACTTAATATCATGCTCCACTTACTGTCAATATGCTTAGAGTTGAACACACTGGTAAAGTTTACCTAACTTAATATCATACCTTCAGTTACTGTCAAATTACTCAGAGTTGAACCCACTGGTAAAGTTTACCTAACTTAATACCATACTCCACTTACTGTCAATATGCTTAGCGTTGAACACACTGGTAAAGTTTACCTAACTAAATATCATACCTTCACTTATTGTCAAACTACTTAGAGCTCAAAACTGGTAAAGTTTACCTAACTTAATATCATACCTCTACTTACTGTCAAACTACTCAGAGTTGAACACACTGGTAAAGTTTACCTAACTTAATATCATACCTTCACTTATTGTCAAACTACTCAGAGTTGAACACACTGGTAAAGCTTACCTAACTTAATATCATACCTTCACTTATTGTCAAACTACTCAGAGTTGAACACACTGGTAAAGTTTACCTAACTTAATATCATACCTCTACTTACTGTCAAACTACTCAGAGTTGAACACACTGGTAAAGTTTACCTAACTTAATATCATACCTTCACTTACTGTGAAACTACTCAGAGTTGAACCCACTAGTAAAGTTTACCTAACTTAATATCATGCTCCACTTACTGTCAATATGCTTAGAGTTGAACACACTGGTAAAGTTTACCTAACTTAATATCATACCTTCACTTATTGTCAAACTACTTAGAGTTGAACACACTGGTAAAGTTTACCTAACTTAATATCATGCTCCACTTACTGTCAAACTATTCAGAGTTGAACACACTGGTAAAGTTTACCTAACTTAATATCATGCTCCACTTACTGTCAATATGCTTAGAGTTGAACACACTGGTAAAGCTTACCTAACTTAATATTATGCTCCACTTACTATCAATATGCTTAGAGTTGAACACACTAGTAAAGTTTACCTAACTTAATATCATACCTTCACTTACTGTCAAACTACTCAGAGTTGAACCCACTGGTAAAGTTTACCTAACTTAATGTCATGCTCCACTTACTGTCAATATGCTTAGAGTTGAACACACTGGTAAAGTTTACCTAACTTAATATCATACCTTCACTTACTGTCAACTACTCAGAGTTGAACCCACTGGTAAAGTTTACCTAACTTAATATCATGCTCCACTTACTGTTAATATGCTTAGAGTTGAACACACTGGTAAAGTTTACCTAACTTAATATCATACCTTCACTTATTGTCAAACTACTCAGAGTTGAACACACTGGTAAAGTTTACCTAACTTAATATCATGCTCCACTTACTGTCAAACTATTCAGAGTTGAACACACTGGTAAAGTTTACCTAACTTAATATCATGCTCCACTTACTGTCAAACTATTCAGAGTTGAACACACTGGTAAAGTTTACCTAACTTAATATCATGCTCCACTTACTGTCAATATGCTTAGAGTTGAACACACTGGTAAAGCTTACCTAACTTAATATTATGCTCCACTTACTATCAATATGCTTAGAGTTGAACACACTGGTAAAGTTTACCTAACTTAATATCATACCTTCACTTACTGTCAAACTACTCAGAGTTGAACCCACTGGTAAAGTTTACCTAACTTAATGTCATGCTCCACTTACTGTCAATATGCTTAGAGTTGAACCCACTGGTAAAGTTTACCTAACTTAATATCATACCATCACTTACTGTCAAACTACTCAGAGTTGAACCCACTGGTAAAGTTTACCTAACTTAATGTCATGCTCCACTTACTGTCAATATGCTTAGAGTTGAACCCACTGGTAAAGTTTACCTAACTTAATATCATACCTTCACTTACTGTCAAACTACTCAGAGTTGAACCCACTGGTAAAGTTTACCTAACTTAATGTCATGCTCCACTTACTGTCAAACTACTCAGAGTTGAACCCACTGGTAAAGTTTACCTAACTTAATGTCATGCTTCACTTACTGTCAATATGCTTAGAGTTGAACCCACTGGTAAAGTTTACCTAACTTAATATCATGCTCCACTTACTCTCAAAATGCTTAGAGTTGAACACACTGGTAAAGTTTACCTAACTTAATATCATACCTTCACTTATTGTCAAACTACTCAGAGTTGAACCCACTGGTAAAGTTTACCTAACTTAATATCATACCTTCACTTACTGTGAAACTACTCAGAGTTGAACACACTGGTAAAGTTTACCTAATTTAATATCATACCTTCACTTATTGTCAAACTACTTAGAGCTCAACACTGGTAAAGTTTACCTAACTTAATATCATACCTCTACTTACTGTCAAACTACTCAGAGTTGAACACACTGGTAAAGTTTACCTAACTTAATATCATACCTTCACTTACTGTCAAACTACTCAGAGTTGAACACACTGGTAAAGTTTACCTAACTTAATATCATACCTTCACTTACTGTCAAACTACTTAGAGTTGAACACACTGGTAAAGTTTACCTAAATTAATATCATGCTCCACTTACTGTCAATATGCTTAGAGTTGAACACACTGGTAAAGTTTACCTAACTTAATATCATACCTTCACTTACTGTCAAACTACTTAGAGCTCAACACTGGTAAAGTTTACCTAACTTAATATCATACCTTCACTTACTGTCAAACTACTCAGAGTTGAACACACTGGTAAAGTTTACCTAACTTAATATCATGCTCCACTTACTGTCAATATGCTTAGAGTTGAACACACTGGTAAAGTTTACCTAACTTAATATCATACCTTCACTTACTGTCAAACTACTCAGAGTTGAACCCACTGGTAAAGTTTACCTAACTTAATATCATACCTTCACTTACTGTCAAACTACTCAGAGTTGAACCCACTGGTAAAGTTTACCTAACTTAATATCATACCTCTACTTACTGTCAAACTACTCAGAGTTGAACCCACTGGTAAAGTTTACCTAACTTAATATCATACCTTCACTTACTGTCAAACAACTCAGAGTTGAACACACTGGTAAAGTTTACCTAACTTAATATCATGCTCCACTTACTGTCAATATGCTTAGAGTTGAACACCCTGGTAAAGTTTACCTAACTTAATATCATACCTTCACTTACTGTCAAACTACTCAGAGTTGAACCCACTGGTAAAGTTTAACTAACTTAATATCATGCTCCACTTACTGTCAATATGCTTAGAGTTGAACACACTGGTAAAGTTTACCTAACTTAATATCATACCTTCACTTACTGTCAAACTACTCAGAGTTGAACACACTGGTAAAGTTTACCTAACTTAATATCATGCTCCACTTACTGTCAATATGCTTAGAGTTGAACACACTGGTAAAGTTTACCTAACTTAATATCATACCTTCACTTACTGTCAAACTACTCAGAGTTGAACCCACTGGTAAAGTTTAACTAACTTAATATCATGCTCCACTTACTGTCAATATGCTTAGAGTTGAACACACTGGTAAAGTTTACCTAACTTAATATCATACCTTCACTTACTGTCAAACTACTCAGAGTTGAAGCCACTGGTAAAGTTTACCTAACTTAATATCATGCTCCACTTACTGTCAATATGCTTAGAGTTGAACACACTGGTAAAGTTTACCTAACTTAATATCATACCTTCACTTACTGTCAAACTACTCAGAGTTGAACCCACTGGTAAAGTTTAACTAACTTAATATCATGCTCCACTTACTGTCAATATGCTTAGAGTTGAACACACTGGTAAAGTTTACCTAACTTAATATCATACCTTCACTTACTGTCAAACTACTCAGAGTTGAACCCACTGGTAAAGTTTACCTAACTTAATATCATACCTTCACTTACTGTCAAACTACTCAGAGTTGAACCCACTGGTAAAGTTTACCTAACTTAATATCATACCTCTACTTACTGTCAAACTACTCAGAGTTGAACCCACTGGTAAAGTTTACCTAACTTAATATCATACCTTCACTTACTGTCAAACAACTCAGAGTTGAACACACTGGTAAAGTTTACCTAACTTAATATCATGCTCCACTTACTGTCAATATGCTTAGAGTTGAACACCCTGGTAAAGTTTACCTAACTTAATATCATACCTTCACTTACTGTCAAACTACTCAGAGTTGAACCCACTGGTAAAGTTTAACTAACTTAATATCATGCTCCACTTACTGTCAATATGCTTAGAGTTGAACACACTGGTAAAGTTTACCTAACTTAATATCATACCTTCACTTACTGTCAAACTACTCAGAGTTGAACACACTGGTAAAGTTTACCTAACTTAATATCATGCTCCACTTACTGTCAATATGCTTAGAGTTGAACACACTGGTAAAGTTTACCTAACTTAATATCATACCTTCACTTACTGTCAAACTACTCAGAGTTGAACCCACTGGTAAAGTTTAACTAACTTAATATCATGCTCCACTTACTGTCAATATGCTTAGAGTTGAACACACTGGTAAAGTTTACCTAACTTAATATCATACCTTCACTTACTGTCAAACTACTCAGAGTTGAAGCCACTGGTAAAGTTTACCTAACTTAATATCATGCTCCACTTACTGTCAATATGCTTAGAGTTGAACACACTGGTAAAGTTTACCTAACTTAATATCATACCTTCACTTACTGTCAAACTACTCAGAGTTGAACCCACTGGTAAAGTTTACCTAACTTAATATCATGCTCCACTTACTGTCAATATGCTTAGAGTTGAACACACTGGTAAAGTTTACCTAACTTAATATCATGCTCCACTTACTGTCAATATGCTTAGAGTTGAACACACTGGTAAAGTTTACCTAACTTAATATCATACCTTCACTTACTGTCAAACTACTCAGAGTTGAACACACTGGTAAAGTTTACCTAACTTAACATATACCTTCACTTACTGTCAAACTACTCAGAGTTGAACACACTGGTAAAGTTTACCTAACTTAACATATACCTTCACTTACTGTCAAACTACTCAGAGTTGAACACACTGGTAAAGTTTACCTAACTTAACATATACCTTCACTTACTGTCAAACTACTCAGAGTTGAACACACTGGTAAAGTTTACCTAACTTAACATATACCTTCACTTACTGTCAAACTACTCAGAGTTGAACACACTGGTAAAGTTTACCTAACTTAACATATACCTTCACTTACTGTCAAACTACTCAGAGTTGAACACACTGGTAAAGTTTACCTAACTTAACATATACCTTCACTTACTGTCAAACTACTCAGAGTTGAACACACTGGTAAAGTTTACCTAACTTAACATATACCTTCACTTACTGTCAAACTACTTAGTGTCGAATACGCGGGTAAAGTTTACCTAACTTAACATCGCGACAGAATAAACTTAATACTTAAGACTAAAAATGTATAAGACTCATTATAAACGTCATTAAAATATGTATTATGTACATATAAACGTATTTACAGTAAGAAGTTGGTTAATACAGGTGTTCTTCTAAGAGTTAAGTTGCTCTGAAAATGAACCTCATATATATATATATATATATATATACACACATAAATATTATTATATATTCAGGTTCTAATGAAAGAAAGGTGAACAAACCTCGTAGTACTAACAAACAGGCGTAAACAATGGTTAATAACATGGAACTTAGCAACGTATAAGTCATCAATCAACTCTCCGATACACAGTGTTACTAGAGGTACTTTTCCCAACTTACCTAACAAACGTTTTAATTTCTTCTTACAACGTCTTGACTATCGCTGAGTTAAAAATTCGCCTGTGGTCCTAGTACTGTTTACTTAAGAAGAATACGCTCTTAAAAATAGAAAATGCACCGGAACCGGCGTTCAACACAACTCGCCAAGCGTTCCAGCGGGGGAATGGCCTATAACGATAAACGTTGCTACTCTGTCATCAAACAACACAAACATATTCGACCCAGGAAGAGTCCAATTCCGCGTGGGGAGTTATCGCGGAAGCCCCACCTTGCGGATTATTGTTCAATGAACAGCATTCCGCGCGTGCTTCTAGTTGCCTCAGGTAAGGAAAGAGCTTGAAAAGTGCAACTTGCATTTTACTATGTACTTTTAAGTTGGAACTTATTATTAGAATGGATATGATTATTGTCTTCTAGGAAACTGTTAAATAACGAAAAATACATACTAACCACCAAGAGAGAGAAATGAGTGGTCACTTTAGGATATATCATACTCATATCTTAGACAAAACGTTTTAAACCGGTTCTAGCTGTGCTCAGCTGAATGCAGAGACTCAACACAAACAAAACCTGATATTGTGTTGTACATACATAAAATAATTGCGCTGTTAAAACTATATTAAGTCGTGAGTGAAAATTCAGAAATAACAGGCTTTAATCACTTGAAATCACAAAACATTCAAAAATAGGGTTTGTTTAGGTCACTGCCCTAAGAGAACCACTGAACCCGAAATGAATAGCTGCTGTGTTTTTTCATGAATGTGCCGAGAAATGTATAATATTACACTAATACTGAGTATAAGACATCACATTTGAGCGATACGTACTGTTGGTTTCATGTTTCCTCTTTGCTCTATTAGTTCAAAGAAAAAGTTTCAACATCATCTGAGCGCCCCTATTTCTAATATGACACAGCATTTATGCTTTCTCTAAACACCATTGTGTCCAACAAAGCATCTGTACATTATTTCAACACCATTGTGTCCAACAAAGCATCTGTACATTATTTCAACACCATTGTGTCCAACAAAGCATCTGTACATTATTTCAACACCATTGTGTCCAACAAAGCATCTGTACATTATTTCAACACCATTGTGTCCAACAAAGCATCTGTAAATTATTTGAACACCACTGTGTCCAACAAACTAACTGTACATTATCTCAACACCACTGTGTCCAACAAACTAACTGTACATTATTTCAACACCATTGTGTCCAACAAACTAACTGTACATTATTTCAACACCATTGTTTCCAACAAACTAACTGTACATTATTTCAACACCATTGTTTCCAACAAACTAACTGTACATTATTTCAACACCATTGTGTCCAACAAACTAACTGTACATTATTTCAACACCATTGTTTCCAACAAACTAACTGTACATTATTTCAACACCATTGTGTCCAACAAACTAATTGTACATTATCTCAACACCATTGTTTCCAACAAACTAACTGTACATTATCTCAATACCATTGTTTCCAACAAACTAATTGTACATTATCTGAACACCATTGTTTCCAACAAACTAATTGTACATTATCTCAACACCATTGTTTCCAACAAACTAACTGTACACAATCTCAACACCATTGTTCACAACAAATTAATTGTACATTATCTCAACACCATTGTTTCCAACAAACTAACTGTACATTATCTGAACACCATTGTTTCCAACAAACTAACTGTACATTATCTCAATACCATTGTTTCCAACAAACTAATTGTACATCATCTCAACACCATTGTTTCCAACAAACTAACTGTACATTATCTGAACACCATTGTTTCCAACAAACTAATTGTAGATTATCTGAACACCATTGTTTCCAACAAACTAACTGTACATTATCTCAACACCATTGTTTCCAACAAACTAATTGTACATTATCTCAATACCATTGTTTCCAACAAACTAATTGTACATTATCTCAACACCATTGTTTCCAACAAACTAACTGTACATTATCTCAACACCATTGTTTCCAACAAACTAACTGTACATTATCTCAACACCACTGTGTCCAACAAACTAACTGTACATCATCTCAACACCACTGTGTCCAACAAACTAACTGTACATTATCTCAACACCATTGTTTCCAACAAACTAATTGTACATTATCTCAACACCATTGTATCCAACAAACTAACTGTACATTATTTCAACACTATTGTTTCCAACAAACTAACTGTACATTATTTCAACACCATTGTTTCCAACAAACTAACTGTACATTATTTCAACACTATTGTTTCCAACAAACTAACTGTACACAATCTCAACACCATTGTTTCCAACAAACTAACTGTACATTATCTCAACAACATTGTTCACAACAAACTAATTGTACATTATCTCAACATCATTGTTTACAACAAACTAATTGTACATTATCTCAACACCATTGTTTACAACAAACTAACTGTACATTATCTCAACACCATTGTTTACAACAAACTAATTGTACATTATCTCAACACCATTGTTTCCAACAAACTAATTGTACATTATCTCAACACCATTGTTTACAACAAACTAACTGTACACAATCTCAACACCATTGTTTCCAACAAACTAACTGTACACAATCTCAACACCATTGTTTCCAACAAACTAACTGTACATTATCTCAACACCATTGTTTACAACAAACTAATTGTACATTATCTCAACACCATTGTTTCCAACAAACTAATTGTACATTATCTCAACACCATTGTTTACAACAAACTAACTGTACACAATCTCAACACCATTGTTTCCAACAAACTAACTGTACATTAACTCAACACCATTGTTTTCAAAAAACTAATTGTACATTATCTCAATACCATTGTTTCCAACAAACTAATTGTACATCATCTCAACACCATTGTTTCCAACAAACTAATTGTACATTATCTCAACACCATTGTTTACAACAAACTAACTGTACACAATCTCAACACCATTGTTTCCAACAAACTAATTGTACATTATCTCAACACCATTGTTTCCAACAAACTAACTGTACATTATCTCAATACCATTGTTTCTAACAAACTAATTGTACATTATCTGAACACCATTGTTTCCAACAAACTAATTGTACATTATCTCAACACCATTGTTTCCAACAAACTAACTGTACATTAACTCAACACCATTTTTTTCAAAAAACTAATTGTACATTATCTGAACACCATTGTTTCCAACAAACTAATTGTACATTATCTCAACACCATTGTTTCCAACAAACTAATTGTACATTATCTCAACACCATTGTTCACAACAAATTAATTGTACATTATCTCAACACCATTGTTTCCAACAAACTAACTGTACATTATCTCAACACCATTGTTTCCAACAAACTAACTGTACATTATCTCAATACCATTGTTTCCAACAAACTAATTGTACATCATCTCAACACCATTGTTTCCAACAAACTAACTGTACATTATCTGAACACCATTGTTTCCAACAAACTAATTGTAGATTATCTGAACACCATTGTTTCCAACAAACTAACTGTACATTATCTCAACACCATTGTTTCCAACAAACTAATTGTACATCATCTCAACACCACTGTGTCCAACAAACTAACTGTACATCATCTCAACACCACTGTGTCCAACAAACTAACTGTACATTATCTCAACACCATTGTTTCCAACAAACTAATTGTACATTATCTCAACACCATTGTTTCCAACAAACTAACTGTACATTATTTCAACACTATTGTTTCCAACAAACTAACTGTACATTATTTCAACACCATTGTTTCCAACAAACTAACTGTACATTATTTCAACACTATTGTTTCCAACAAACTAACTGTACACAATCTCAACACCATTGTTTCCAACAAACTAACTGTACATTATCTCAACAACATTGTTCACAACAAACTAATTGTACATTATCTCAACATCATTGTTTACAACAAACTAATTGTACATTATCTCAACACCATTGTTTACAACAAACTAACTGTACATTATCTCAACACCATTGTTTACAACAAACTAATTGTACATTATCTCAACACCATTGTTTACAACAAACTAATTGTACATTATCTCAACACCATTGTTTACAACAAACTAACTGTACACAATCTCAACACCATTGTTTCCAACAAACTAACTGTACACAATCTCAACACCATTGTTTCCAACAAACTAACTGTACATTAACTCAACACCATTGTTTTCAAAAAACTAATTGTACATTATCTCAACACCATTGTTTCCAACAAACTAACTGTACATCATCTCAACGCCATTGTTTCCAACAAACTAACTGTACATCATCTCAACACCATTGTTTCCAACAAACTAATTGTACATTATCTCAACACCATTGTTTACAACAAACTAACTGTACACAATCTCAACACCATTGTTTCCAACAAACTAACTGTACACAATCTCAACACCATTGTTTCCAACAAACTAACTGTACATTATCTCAACACCATTGTTTACAACAAACTAATTGTACATTATCTCAACACCATTGTTTAAAACAAACTAATTGTACATTATCTCAACACCATTGTTTCCAACAAACTAACTGTACATTATCTCAACAACATTGTTCACAACAAACTAATTGTACATTATCTCAACATCATTGTTTACAACAAACTAATTGTACATTATCTCAACACCATTGTTTACAACAAACTAACTGTACATTATCTCAACACCATTGTTTACAACAAACTAATTGTACATTATCTCAACACCATTGTTTACAACAAACTAATTGTACATTATCTCAACACCATTGTTTACAACAAACTAACTGTACACAATCACAACACCATTGTTTCCAACAAACTAACTGTACACAATCTCAACACCATTGTTTCCAACAAACTAACTGTACATTAACTCAACACCATTGTTTTCAAAAAACTAATTGTACATTATCTCAACACCATTGTTTCCAACAAACTAACTGTACATCATCTCAACACCATTGTTTCCAACAAACTAATTGTACATTATCTCAACACCATTGTTTACAACAAACTAACTGTACACAATCTCAACACCATTGTTTCCAACAAACTAACTGTACACAATCTCAACACCATTGTTTCCAACAAACTAACTGTACATTATCTCAACACCATTGTTTACAACAAACTAATTGTACATTATCTCAACACCATTGTTTCCAACAAACTAATTGTACATTATCTCAACACCATTGTTTACAACAAACTAACTGTACACAATCTCAACACCATTGTTTCCAACAAACTAACTGTACACAATCTCAACACCATTGTTTCCAACAAACTAATTGTACATTAACTCAACACCATTGTTTTCAAAAAACTAATTGTACATTATCTCAACACCATTGTTTCCAACAAACTAACTGTACATCATCTCAACACCATTGTTTCCAACAAACTAATTGTACATTATCTCAACACCATTGTTTACAACAAACTAACTGTACACAATCTCAACACCATTGTTTCCAACAAACTAACTGTACACAATCTCAACACCATTGTTTCCAACAAACTATCTGTACATTAACTCAACACCATTGTTTTCAAAAAACTAATTGAACATTATCTCAATACCATTGTTTCCAACAAAGTAATTGTACATCATCTCAACACCATTGTTTCCAACAAACTAATTGTACATTATCTCAACACCATTGTTTACAACAAACTAACTGTACACAATCTCAACACCATTGTTTCCAACAAACTAATTGTACATTATCTCAACACCATTGTTTCCAACAAACTAACTGTACATTATCTCAATACCATTGTTTCCAACAAACTAATTGTACATTATCTGAACACCATTGTTTCCAACAAACTAATTGTACATTATCTCAACACCATTGTTTCCAACAAACTAATTGTACATTATCTCAACACCATTGTTTCCAACAAACTATTTGTACATTATCTCAATACCATTGTTTCCAACAAACTAATTGTACATTATCTGAACACCATTGTTTCCAACAAACTAACTGTACATTATCTCAATACCATTGTTTCCAACAAACTAATTGTACATCATCTCAACACCATTGTTTCCAACAAAGCATCTATTCATTATCTCAACACCATTGTTTCCAACAAACTAACTGAACATTATCTGAAAACCATTGTTTGCAACAAACTAATTGTGCATTATCTGAACACCATTATTTCCAACAAACTAACTGTACATTATCTCAATACCATTGTTTCCAACAAACTAATTGTACATTATCTCAACACCATTGTTTCCACAAAGCATCTATTCATTATCTCAACACCATTGTTTCCAACAAACTAACTGTACATTATCTGAACACCATTGTTTCCAACAAACTAATTGTAGATTATCTGAACACCATTGTTTCCAACAAACTAACTGTACATTATCTCAACACCATTGTTTCCAACAAACTAATTGTAGATTATCTGAACACCATTGTTTCCAACAAACTAATTGTAGATTATCTGAACACCATTGTTTCCAACAAACTAATTGTAGATTATCTGAACACCATTGTTTCCAACAAACGAACTGTACATTATCTCAACACCATTGTTTCCAACAAACTAACTGTACATTATCTCAACACCATTGTTTCCAACAAACTAATTGTACATTATCTCAACACCATTGTTTCCAACAAACCAACTGTACATCATTTCAACACCATTGTTTCCAACAAACTAATTGTACATTATCTCAACACCATTGTTTACAACAAACTAATTGTAGATTATCTGAACACCATTGTTTCCAACAAAGCATCTATTCATTATCTCAACACCATTGTTTCCAACAAACTAACTGTACATTATCTCAACACCATTGTTTCCAACAAACTAATTGTACATTATCTCAACACCATTGTTTCCAACAAACCAACTGTACATCATTTCAACACCATTGTTTCCAACAAACTAATTGTACATTATCTCAACACCATTGTTTACAACAAACTAATTGTAGATTATCTCAACACCATTGTTTCCAACAAAGCATCTATTCATTATCTCAACACCATTGTTTCCAACAAACTAACTGTACATCATTTCAACACTATTGTTTCCAACAGAGTATATCTACTACATTACCTCAATACCATTGTTTCCAACAGAGTATCTGTAGACTATCTCAACAATATTGTTTCCAAAAACTACATACGTATTATTTTTAAAATATATTCTGTATAATGTAACTGTTTATACACAAAACAAGTTAAATTCGTATCTATATTTCAGTGTTGAGTATAAAAAACAAAAATATTTCTGGAGAAGACAGAAAAACAGTAAGAATTACTACTTTATTATCACGCCAATTTAATTTGTATGATATTACACACCAGTTAAGATGTAATATAGAACTTAATTAAGCCTTTTGTTACACAAGGCTTAAATGCACCTTTTAATGCGTGACGTAGAAAGCCTTCAAGTATAGAAAAGCCAAATATGAGACCACTGTTTCCTCTTCCCCAAACAAGACCAGAAGAAATTTACAATAAAGTAACAGTTTTACATTTCTTTCTGCCCGCGTGTGTGTCTGTGTTTATGTGTCCTAGAAATCTACGATATAATTCAATGATGTATTTCGTAAAACCCAAGAGCCTCAGCCCAGGGATACTCGTAATAGTTTGCTGATCTCAAAAATTAAATCTCAGATGGCGTTGTTGAGTTGTGTTTTGGTTAATATACAACTGGGAAAACTTAATTGTACTATTTTTATCTTAGCGATTTAAATCTAATTTTAGCCCTAACTATACTTTAGATGTTAATAGAAAGATTAAGTGTACTTTAAAAATAAAAACATTTTTGCACAAAATCGAATTACATTTCCTTGTTTATACAAAGAAAGTAAATACACATATGAATAAAATTTCCATTGAAAGTTTGCTTATAACGTAGAAGTGAAAAACAAAAGGAATTTATCTTTCCAGGTCTATTTTCGACAAGTCAAACAAAGAGAATTATATTAAAATACCTGCGTACATAATTATATGTTCTATTTTTCACGTGCACACACAGTCGACACTTTTTTTATAAAAACTGAAGATTAACGTGTGTCTGGAAGAATATCTGTTTAAAGTTTATAATTAGAATGTTTGTCGAAATAGGTGAAAAACTGTGAAAAATTGTTAATTCAATCAGTTTAACTGTTTGCCATTAGTCACTGCGAGCTAATTTTGACAAATTGTTGGCTTGATTTAAAGATTAAGAATTATTTAAATGGAAGTAAATCCATTAATTATCATATATTCATACTATGTAAAAATAAAGACACTGTAGAGTAAGATTTGCTATAATTCAACCTTTATTTGAATGAACTCTTTGTTCCCGAAACATCGAGTGCAAACAGACTATTTCACGACACCTATACTCGCCGCCCCCCCAGTGGCTCAGCGGTATGTCTGCGGACTTACAACGCTAAAATCCGGGTTTCAATACCCGTGGTTGGCAGAGCACAGATAGCCTATTGTGTAGCTTTGTGCTTAATTCACAAAACAACACCTATACTCACTCAAGAAACTTACACATTTACATCCAATGAGGCATGTGTGTGTGTGTGTTTTCTTATAGCAATTGGAATTGAACTCCTCATTTTAGCATGGTAAGTTTGTAGACTTACAGTTGTACTAGCGGGGGAACCCTGTAAGGTGAGGGTTAGAGAAACGATACATAAATATTGAAAGTCTATACGAAAGAGATCGTGATAGATAAACACATAAAAACACTATCTTTTTCTTGTGAATTATAAAGGCTAGGGCATGGTCACTTAGTTAACATTTTGGGCTGCGTATTGAAGGGCCCAATGTTTGAGGTGTGATGCAGCTGAACACGTTTCTCACTCTTAACAGTGACCACATTATAATAGGGTAAGTCAATCATGTTATTCCGTTAAAAACAATCAGGCATGGCTTTTGTGGCGACAGATGCTGCTGTCAACTTACACCCCCTATTGTTAATACGCGCAGGTGATGCCTCGTGGAGGGGAGCATGTACCTCCACCACCCAAATTGTCTGCAATTTTATTTCAAGGACTTACAAGTCTGACAGTTTCTGCAAAGTTCCGTTACCACAGCAGTTTCAAGACAGCGTCCAACGCTTCCCATATCCTGTTTTTTGAAATCACTCAACCGAAGATATCTAATTAGCTGGTGATTACCGACTTAGACTTATAGCTTTATATTATCCAGTCAAACCCCTCGGCCGACAACGTCAAACGACCATAAAAAAAAATTATATTATATTTTTTTTTACAATAAAGGCAAACACCGTGATTTTAACAAAGGTTTGACTTTAAAACAGGTACAAAACGGAGTTTATACAAAAAGAGAGAGTCTACACAGTAAATTATCTATAAAAATAAGGTTTTCAAACAATTATTAAATCAAATCCTCCTATATTTCAACATATTTAAACAGCTTGGTCACGACTAAACTAACTCTAGCTACAGGAAAATGTTTTTATTCTTGTTTTTTATACGGAGTAATCAAAAATGTCTATTTCACCAGAAATGAAAATGACTCCCTTGCACCTCGGGGTAGATTAAACAATGGTAATAAAAAATAACATTGACACTGTGAATTTCATTTCAAATGATGCAAACATTTATTCTATAACGTGTAATAAAAAAGACACCTGTCTGGAAGCATCTTCAGAACACGTTGAAGATGAAACATACCAGTCGGTGATTGCTTTTTCTGACCAGTGTTTGCACTGCAAACAACAACAGAAATATAATTTAAGCAAGTGAGGTGTAATAAATATAGATTGCTTGTTCGCGATAATAACACGTTTTGCTGTGGAGCATTTGGCAATGGGCCAAACATTTGCAACAACTGTTTAAAAAGGAGATGAAAGATTTATTGGACATTCAAATTATGAACACCACCTTGAAGACATTGCTAAATAAAAGATACTGAAGGAAAAACAGGAAAAGACCAGTTGAGAACAGCTTAGGGTCTTTAGAAGTTGTGATAAAGACAATTTTGCTTTCAGTTCATCAGGGCGTAAATAACTTGCACAGCGTTAAAAAGTCGTGTGGTTCGTAATTTACCGCATCGTAATGAACTTCATTGCTGGACATTCGTCTTTGGTGAAAAATGGTAAATTTGTCTTTTAGTATGACAACATTATCCAATATTACAAATAATTTCATAAACAAATACATCTAGAGAAGCTGAATAGCCGCAGAGTGTAGGATCCATTTACTTTGCTAAAAGCAATGTTTTCGTAATCGGCTGCGTGCCATACATATTTTTTCGAATCTCTTGTTGGAACAAATTGCTGTTAATTGCTACAAGAGATTGTTGTGCAACACGTTCGGCAGCGTTCAAAAGAATAAGAAGTTCCGTGGCGTCACGTGCAAACACCCTATACTTTTGTAGGGGTACGACAAGGGATTATATACTTTGCAAAAATATTCAAACGGTGCGAATTCTTTACAAGAAACATTCTCAAGGATGCCTTGTGTTATTTTCCTTAATCGTTGGAACATCTTATGGAATAACAATAAGTGGCAACTTCCTCAAGAGATCCTCCCATAGCCTGGTGGCTAGGGTTCTCGATTCTTAATTTGAAAGGTTCGAATCCTTTTACCGAACACGCTCCTTCTTTAAGTTGTAGGAGCATTATAACGTGACGGTCAATCCCACTATTCCTTAGTAAAAGAGTACCCCAAGAGTTGATAGTGGTCAGTGTTGACTAGATGTTCTCGCTCTAGTTTATCAATGCTAAAGTGGGGACGGCGAGCGCAGATAACCCTAGTGTAGCTTTGCTCGAAATTCGAAACAGTCGAAACTAACCTCTCCCAGGAAGAGCTTAAGTGTTTTCTTGGAATATATATTACATAAGATGTATACTACACTTTACAAAACACTAAAACTTATCTGGTCTAAGCATAAAGTTGAATATTCTTCTAATTTTCAAATAAAAATGATTTGGCTAACGTTGTTCTATTTTTATTATCAGATATTTCTTCCTTTGATTTGGTAAAAATATACTTACAGTTCCCTCACATGGAACTTTTCTGAAAACCGCTTTACTAAGAATAAAATTATTTACCGTATGGAACCTTTCATCATCTGTGTGAGTTTTCTTCTTCCATAACGAGTGTGCAGCTTTTTTCTTTGAACAATTATATTCTTTGGTTCCACATCATTTAACCAATTCCTCTAGTCATAAGGCATCCGAGGCAGTATAACACTGTCCAATGTTGGGAATATCTTATATGCAGGTGCTAGATATAGCTCGCACCTGTGACAACACGCCATTATATTAGAACATGCAAATCGTTTTCATAAAATACGATCAAGATTCCTCATTTGAATTTTTATTGATAACATCTGGTGGTATTAAATATATCTTGTTCCAACAAGCAGATAAAAGCACATACCTTACCAACATTTCCTGCTCAAATAATATTTCGTCATCTGAACGTACTAGATTAGTTTCAGAAGAACCTGAGACAACCATTTGCCGTACTCTATGATAAGAGAAAATAAACTATTAATCCAACAGATTGACAGTTAAACCTAATGGCACCGATTCAAAGAGGAACCAGATGCTCAGAATAGCACTATAACCATTAGACAGTCAGATTTCCCACTCGTGGGAGGGACAGAAAATTTTAAGAGGAGCCAAGAAATTAAAAAGCTGAAATTGATTTAGATTTATAACAAGATGGAGATTAAAACGAGTCAATTAAATGTAATAGTGCTTACAGAAGTTTTGTTTTTTGTGTTAAATTATACAAAACGAGTTTATTATACACAAAAGCTGAAAAATGATATGTTATCAATGTGGCTAGAATTTAAAATCACGTGTTAGTATTACACAATATTGGTTCTTATCGATTAACAGTACAGCGATACAACAAGGTCTGTAAGATTCCGTAGTGTTGAATAAAGTCATTTTAAGTCGAAATGTGTTTGTGACTGGCGTTCTGTGAAATACAAATTCTCAGTTTTTATTCATTTTTTTACTAGGTTATATTTAGTGCTTAATGACAATGAAATCACTAATAAGAAGGTCCACAAGTCTTTAACCTTCAATAACAAAAAGTTGTTATATAGTGGTAGTCTGAAGTCTAACCTATCAAAACTTACTGGGTGGGAGAGAGCTCAAGAATACGTGAGAACTAAACAGGAGAAGATTTTGAAGAAGGAAAAATAATGGAGTGGATAAGGGCTACAAACTCTCAGTCAAGAAAGTTAAATGTCAGACAACTCTTTCAATTAGGGATCAGACAACCTTTCAATCAGTAAACAAAGACTGACTGAAGAGTTTCTGTAGAAGTTGCTGCAAACACACAGGGACTTAAGGGGCTTACAACCTAGTCACAGTATATTGCTTGATACTAGTTGAAAGTGTTTGTGTTTTTTCTTATAGCAAAGCTACATGAGGCTATCTGCTGAGCCCACCGAACTAGTAGAAAGAATGACACAACTTTTAATGGAAATGACCTTTGATACCAATTAGTTTTATGTATCACATATCTAAAATTCCAATAACAAATGTTCATACTACATATATTAAAATTTAGCCACTAGTATATCTTCATAACCTATAATTAGAATTTAGTCATTGACATGGTTTTATGACCTATTATTAAAGGTTAGTTTTAGTTGTATAGTTGAAAGCGTTATCTGATACACTAAGAAATAGTACATATAAATATATTTACAAAAAAAAAACCCTACCAGATTTGGTGTAAAAGCAGCATATTATATTGGCTAAAACCTAACCGAACCAAGGAATATTATAAAGACACAAGTAATTATAAAAACGTATAAACATTATGTTTAAGTATGATATAGGAATGAAAATGTCAAAAAGTACAGAATCAAGGTCGGGTTAAACACAATAAAACATAGAAAAATCCCTACATAAGTAGCCACTGAGTCAATCTTACAAGCTTATGGTTATTGGTCATTGTAAGACTGTAAAGCATTATTCAGTTTAAATGTTTTATTCAAACTTGAATTCACACAGCTAATAGAAATTCAACATTTAGTTGTAAATACAAATTATTGGAAATAGTTGGCTACTATTTGTAGTGATGTTTGTATGGTTTTATGTCTTCATCCCCATTGGTTGGTGTTGTCATCACTACATCGTACTTCCTCACTATTGGTTGGTATTGTCATTACTACATCGTACTTCATCACTATTGGTTGGTATTGTCATCACTACATCGTACTTCATCACTATTGGTTGGTATTGTCATCACTACATCGTTCTTCATCACTATTGGTTGGTATTGTCATCACTACATCGTACTTCATCACTATTGGTTGGTATTATTATCACTACATCGTACTTCATCACTATTGGTTGGTATTATTATCACTACATCGTACTTCCTCACTATTGGTTGGTATTGTCATTACTACATCGTACTTCATCACTATTGGTTGGTATTGTCATCACTACATCGTTCTTCATCACTATTGGTTGGTATTGTCATCACTACATCGTACTTCATCACTATTGGTTGGTATTATTATCACTACATCGTACTTCATCACTATTGGTTGGTATTATTATCACTACATCGTACTTCATCACTATTGGTTGGTGTGGTCATCACTACATCGTACTTCATCACTATTGGTTGGTGTTGTCATCACTACATCGTACTTCATCATTATTGGTTGGTGTTGTCATCACTACATCGTACTTCATCACTATTGGTTGGTATTGTCATCACTACATCGTACTTCATCACTATTGGTTGGTATTATTATCACTACATCGTACTTCATCACTATTGGTTGGTATTATTATCACTACATCGTACTTCATCACTATTGGTTGTTGTGGTCATCACTACATCGTACTTCATCACTATTGGTTGGTGTTGTCATCACTACATCGTACTTCATCACTATTGGTTGGTATTGTCATCACTACATCGTACTTCATCACTATTGGTTGGTATTGTCATCACTACATCGTACTTCATCACTATTGGTTGGTATTGTCATCACTACATCGTACTTCATCACTATTGGTTGGTATTGTCATCACTACATCGTACTTCATCACTATTGGTTGGTATTGTCATCACTACATCGTACTTCATCACTATTGGTTGGTATTGTCATCACTACATCGTACTTCATCACTATTGGTTGGTATTGTCATCACTACATCGTTCTTCATCACTATTGGTTGGTATTGTCATCACTACATCGTACTTCATCACTATTGGTTGGTATTGTCATCACTACATCGTACTTCATCACTATTGGTTGGTATTGTCATCACTATTGGTTGGTATTGTCATCACTACATCGTACTTCGTCACTATTGGTTGGTATTGTCATCACTACATCGTACTTCGTCACTATTGGTTGGTATTGTCATCACTACATCGTACTTCATCACTATTGGTTGGTATTATTATCACTACATCGTACTTCATCACTATTGGTTGGTATTGTCATCACTACATCGTACTTCGTCACTATTGGTTGGTATTGTCATCACTACATCGTACTTCATCACTGTTGGTTGGTACTGTCATCACTATATCGTACTTCCTCACTATTGGTTGGTATTGTCATCACTACATCGTACTTCGTCACTATTGGTTGGTATTGTCATCACTACATCGTACTTCGTCACTATTGGTTGGTATTGTCATCACTACATCGTACTTCATCACTATTGGTTGGTATTATTATCACTACATCGTACTTCATCACTATTGGTTGGTATTGTCATCACTACATCGAATTTGATTTATGTAATATTTTAAGTTCATATTCCTTTATTTTTGACAGTTTCGCTGAAGTAGGTAGATAAATAAACATGTGTTTTATTTTTATAATTCGATGGCAATATAGATGGTTAATATCATATCTGTTTTGTCAGTTTATTTATAGCTCTTGTAGAAATACTTCAGATATTGATATTATACCATATAGCTGGTATATATTATTAACCATCACTGGTCATAATCTTGACCTCTTCGGACTCAATGTTAAGGAACGTACAGTAAGGAAAGAACACATGAAAAGTATTTTGGTGGAAACTCCCTATATTCATGTGTGCATTCTTTTTGACTCTGCTATCCCCACATCATTTTACAGTTACAAAATATTTTATGACATATTTTATTACTTTGTTTCCCCTGACTGAAGATTAGTGTATTCTCTGGATGTTTATAATAAAATTTAATATTATGTGTATTAATTTATTTCACCCTTTCACTCCATACATAATATAGAGGTTGGCTCCCTAAAGACACCGATTGTATAGTGTACAAAGTATCAAATATTCTACATGTAACAGTTTTCTAATGTTCATCTACTATTAACTCGTAATTCCTGTTTTACCCACCCTGTATTAAAGCTTTTCAAAGGAACAAAATATTCCTGTAAGAAAGCTAACTTCAAGGGGTGGTAATAATATCTTTTGCAATAGAATTATGTTGTTGTTTTTTTATCTTATACTAAGCACTAGCGTGATTAGAGATAGCCTGTTCCCAAGTGCTCTTAAAATGCTTTTCTGTCGTACTAAAGTCATTAGAGAAACGTCACACATTATTTGGCTGGAACGGGAAAATATAAAAGAAAGACAAACACTTTGTTTCTTCAGCTCGTTCCCAGTTCTCCACTTTAACAACACTTTTCAATAATACTGGAAGTCTCATAAGCTGCGAAACGCTAGATAACAGTAATTAGGTGCTCAAGCAAGACTGTAACTTAACTTTGATAGTTATTTGTATCATAGAGTAATATAATGAATGTGGCAGCCATTTTTTCTCCGCTCATCCCTACATACCGAGAACCAATGTGCTTAGTGCTATATATCAATAAGAACACAGAATATGTCCACAAATTCCTCAAGAATTAACGACAAAGTTCAAATCCTCCGCATGCCCGCAATTTACCATGTGTAAAACCGTGGGTCATCGGTAAGCTTGTGAACTAAAGTGCAGTGTTCGATTCTCAACAGTGGACAGAGAGTTCAACGTGAAGCTTAGTTCAGAAAAATAAATAAAATTTCTATATATTTCACTCGAATTTACAACATTTAAGTTATGCCGCTAGGGGGCTAAAAAGACGTTAACATGAAGTTCATGAGGGAAAGTTTTATAATTAAGGGTTGTTATAGCCATCGTTTCACACCTTATCTAGCAGAACAGGAAGTTAACAAGAGGCAGCGTAACAACTACCAGTTGTTATAGAAACTACCTTAGGGACTGTCACAGGTACTATATTTTTACTTTAACAAACCCCTCACATTCTACGCTATGACAAACGTCTGCGTGACTTACTTACACACGTTCACGTCTCTAACATTATGCCTACACTAAACGGTCACGTTGTAGTGCTACCTGTCATTATAATGATAACAAAACGTCCATCAGTGGACCAAATTTTTTACCTTTCTCGTGAAGCTATTATTCAACCTGCTCATTTTATCGTATTACTTGCTCTACAAATCACGAGCCAACGTTTATAATCTTGTAACATGTTTTTGCGTTGAACGGGTTCTTTTAAATTATTTGGTGAAAATAACCCAAGTTCAGTTCACGTAACGATAACAAATGTGTTCATTTCTTCTTTACTGTTCCCACAAGCTGCCTCAACTTGTACAGTGTTGTAACTTGTAGGCCTAAAGAAATATAACATTAATTGTACTAAAGGTAAATAAAAATAAATTTTCTTGTACAACTTCATGGCTTGTAGATAAAAGAACTGAAAACAAAATGCTTTACTGAATCTCATATTCATAATTTTTAGAACTTTCTAGGCCTACATTATCAAACTTTTTTTATCTTAACCTTATGCTCCCTCTACCTAACATATAAATACATTGCAAAACATATAGCTTATAACAATAACCTTTAGCACCAAATTTAGTGAGAAAAATCTATATCTTTGCTGAAGCCACTTTGTATTATCCGTTCTTAAATCACCAATGATCTCAGGTTTTTATTTGCACATAAGTTAGAAAAAAAATAATTACAGGCCTGCGATGGTTTTATTTTTAATTTTTTTTGCATGTTGTACAGAAACTCCTGTCCGTTGAATCCGAAAATGATATCCATTTTTGTCCATCACGTACAGATTTTCCACAAAGCACCATATTTATTTTTACATCAGTGAATCATTTTCATTGAAATCGGGTTACATTTTATTATGTTTAAAATGTTGACAACCACTGCTGTAAGTGTCTCTAGACCAACCGCGACTTGAGAGTCTTATCCATTGTTCTAGAACCAAAACATAACAATAATAAAAACGTTCATTGTTGTAAACAAAATAATAATTACTCTCGTTCCTAAAACGTGAGTCCGGCAAGGGTCGCTTTCAAGCTTTCCCCTTTCTTAACCTGAAAATGACCTAGGAAGGTCGAAACGTTGTTCTCTCCTTATCAGTAAGTGTTAATACTCATACCATCCGTTCTGGATAGTTTTTGTTGTTGGTTTTTGAATTTTGCGCAAAGCTACACGAGAGTTATCTGCGCTAGTCATCACCACCCACCGTCAACTCTTGGGCTACTCTTTTACCAACGTATAGTGGGATTAACCGTCACATTATAACCCTCCAACGGCTGAAAGGGCGAGCATGTGTGGTTCGAGCGAGATTTGAACCCGCGACCCTGAGATTACGAGTCGAGTGCCTTATCCACCTGGCCATGCCGGGCCCGTTCTGAGATACAAAATGATAATTTGATATAAATAAGTGTTGTTTTTTCTTCCCACTCGTAAAAAATCTTTACGTGATAGTAAAATAATCAATATTATTTCTGCAAACTGTATCGCTAAATTATGGAAAATCCGTCACTAAAACTAAAACAACTTTTATGAAATTTAAATTCGCATGTTATTAAAACTGATAAAATTCAAGAGTTAATCCGACAGATGTCACTAGCAAATCTATCTTATTGTGAAGCAATGTCATATCGGCACGAAGTCGCGTACGTGTAGTGGTTAACATCTTAAAATGAAATAGAAATTTGAAATAACAAATTGTCAGAAAAGTCTATTAGATAATAATAAGCGACTGGGCTACTAGTAATGGAAGTTTTAAAGCAGAAATAAAATTATCTTTGTGCTTATGTACAGCAACATTACCTGAAGACAGTTCAAAAATATAAAGCTAATGTCCATTGGCAACGAAACAAAGTTGTGTTATTTAGAAATGTTTAAAACACCATAAGTTTGAGAAATGAACTATCGTTTGTTTTACTTTACTTCCAAGTAATGATGTCGTTATACTTTTGTGTCGTTAGGTTTAATAAAGCTGCTCACCTGTAAATCATAGTTTCGGAAGAAACGAAAACCAATTAATCGTGGTATCACGTAAATATTATTTTAACACGTCCTTCTGAAGCCGAGGGGTATCTTTTACACTACAGTTTGTTGGATATTAAAAGTACGTTCAACATGGAAACTCCCGAAGTAAGTTGTTTTGGACGTATTTTTTCGAGAAAACTTCAAGACAAGTCTTCATATGTTAATTGATCATTTTAAAGTGAAATACGTCATCTTCAAGTTTCAGCAAATATAAATAAATCCACATTCTCGACATTATTAATTAACCGGTTGCCAACCTTTTATTCTTCCACTATCACCTTTTTTGTTTTAATCTTTCAACTAAGATATGAACGATTTCACCAGCGATTTTTTTGGGGAAGATCGAAGTATCACGATAGTCAGCAGTGGGATAAGCAGACAGGAACAGGTTAAAAGCAGCTACAGGCATAATATTGTACTCGGCTTGCTGCATAATATCTACCAAGGTGGTTCTAAAAGGTTTCTAAACATCTCTACGTGTCGTTGGGAGATTTCCATGCTTTTAGTACTTAGTCGTTATGTTCATGATACACTGACATTTTTCACATTTATAGATGTTGCCACGTCTTTACAACAACAAAAAAGAAACGATTATTTTTTCTATAGCACAACATACACACAGTGTAGGGAGGGTACACAAACATCTTATATATCTCAGAGACTACGCTAGGAATGTAATGAAAACAGTAGCCACCAATATTGCAACACTGCATAAACCTAAAACGTTCTACTCCAACAATCATCATAAGGTTGTTACGAAGAGCGTTTCTTGAATTACGCCCGCTTTCTACTTTTCCCCATGACTTTTTAACTTCATCCCTCAAGAAACTTCTCTGGGTAATAACCGCCAGTTTATTAATCACGTGAAACACTGCGGAAGGACATTAAACACTGAGTGTTGAAAACAGGTAGCAGAAAGCACCTCTACCGCCACTTCTTTAGCCGATATCTCTTCCTCCAATGTCTGTTGTGTTTATTAATTTTGCGAAAAGCTACACGAGGGCTATTTGCTCTAGCCGTCTCTAATTTAGCAATGTAAGACTAGAGGGAAGGCAGCTAGCTATCATCACCCACCGCCAACTCTTGGGTTACTCTTTTACCAACGAATAGTGGGATTGACCGTTACATTATAACGCCCCCAAAGTTGAAAGGGCGAGCATGTTTGGTGTTACGAGGATTCGAACCTGCAACCCTCGGATTACGAGTCGAGTGCCTTAACCGCCTGGCCATACCGGGAAACTACAAAGTCATTACACACTATATACCATGTTTAAGTATAAACACATTGAGTTCTTAAAGCCTACACAAAAGTTGTGATGAGGTAACAATGTATATTGTAATAATATATGTTATAAATAAAGTGTGTTATTTGTCACAACATACACCCATCCAATTCTTAAGAACGGGTACCTCAGCTTATTAAAAATAAAACCCACAACACTATAATAATTAATGATTCAGGGAAAAAATATTCTGTCTTAGTCGAAAACACAATTCACAATTTTAGACTTTAGTCCTAGCGTAAAGCTCTGTATTTTGGAGTTCACAGTCAGAGCGATAACACGAAATGTTCCCTACATTAAGAGTGACAGTGTTTCAGGTAGACAGTAGGGTGCTTCTGATTGGCAGCCTTCCTTCCTGTCATTAGTTCAAAATTCGGGACGACGACTCACGATCTTTAGTTTTGATACAATGCAAACACCTAGGCTTGGTTTTTGGTTACTTTAAGATTTACTTATTTATTTGCATTATATGTTTTTGAAGTCTTAATTTTTGTTTTTGTTAAATCAGTTGATTTACAACTTTATCATGTATTAATGGCATGGCCAGGTGGTTAAGGCACTCGACTCGTAATCTGAGGGTTTCGTGTTTGAATCCCTCTCATACCAAACATGCTCGCCCTTTCAGCCTTTGGGGCGTTATAATGTGACGGTCAATTCCATTATTCGTTGTAAAAAAAGTTGGCAGTGGATGGTGATGACTAGTAGCCTTCCCTCTAGTCTTACACTGCTAAATTGAGGAAGGCTAGCGCAGATAGTCCTTCATGTAGCCTTGCTCGAAATTCAAAACAAACCATATATTACTTTTATTGTAATTATTTTACTTGTTTCCTTTTCTTCCAGTGGTCTAGCTGTGCCTTATCATAGGGATCGAACATCGACTTTTACTGGTTCGAGCCTTCATTGTTTTAGGGAGAAAAAACGAAGAACTGGTTCTTTCGAATACGTTTGCTTCTTCCTTTGCCCCGGTAACACAGTGGTATGTCTGCGAACTTACAACTCTAGAAATCGGATTTCGATACCCGTGGTGGTACGAGCACAAAGAACTCATTGTGCTGCTTCTTGCTTAACTACAAACAAAAAAATCGAACACCTTTTTTTCACTAAAATATTCTAGTCGAGTTATTGTAATGAAAAATGAAGAGTTGACGCCACTGATTAAAAAATAAGAAAAAATACGTGCTATTCTATTAATGTTCCAGGTATTATTCAACCTTTTAATTTTTAATATCAGTTGGTTATATATAACTTACACATCTCTCTGTTTTCGAGCGATTAAGTTTTCTCTTTATAGCATTGCTGCACACAGTGTCTCATTCCGTACATAACACTATGTAACAAACGTTTTACTTTTTCTTGTTCCTGGCAGAAAGTGTTATATCCTAGTTGCTAATGCCTAAAGTAAATGGAAAATACCTGTTTTTATCTTCAAACTTTGCTTTTGTAACCTAGGAGCACATAACGAAAACATGATTGGAGACCATATTTGGGGGCTAATATGTGAAAGTGATTTACATTACAGTCACAAATCTCGAAAGACTACTCGCTTCTGAACATTTTTGTATAACTAGTATACATACATGTAAATCTTGATTCATATGTAGTTTTATTCAGACCTTATGTAAATGAAAATGTGCAAATTTGTCTGTTTTTTACATAGAAAATAGGTTAATTTTTAAATTTCATTATCCAGGTCACAAAAGCAAAGTTTAAAGGGAATAATGACCATTTTCTGTACTTCTACAACATAAGCAATTAAGAAATAACACATACTATCCAGGAACAAAATTTGTGTTACAGAGTGTTATTTGAATAGCATATGAAGGCATAACTCAGTTTACTTAATGTTGTGTTAAGTCACAGTAAGACGTATAATTATACCAATAATTATGAATTGTGATGTAATATCTCACTTGTTACTCACTAACGAATCGTGTTTCGCCATCTTATGCGACATATTAAACTTGATGTTGTGTTTAATAATAGTTCTCTGTCTTATTCAACTATATTATTCCCATCATGGTTACACTTTTACTTTGTGATTTCAGAAACGTATAATAAACCCTACAAAGTATTACAAAGTATAGTAAATAACAAACACTTAACAGTGAAATTTGATCACAGACATTAACAGAAATGTGGTGAGCATCCGAGATAGGGAGCTTACACGCTCACATTCATAAGTTAACCAACCATATTCAAGGCCACTTCTTCAAAATATGCCGTTCCCAATATTTCGATAAGCTCCACAAACTCCGTGATCTACCGTGACGAGATTCACGTGAAATTTAACCTTTCCTCAAGTTTACACTTCTTTTACTTTTTGTTGCAGTGAACGTGTTAAACACGCCGGTCCGTTTGATGCCTACCCGAGTGTAAAAAGAAACTGAATTATAAAAGCTCGAATAGTATTTTTTAAAATTGGAATCCGGTTCAGTAATGGTTCTATAAACCGTCTCTACGGCCCGGCATGGCCAGATGGTTAAGCACTCGACTCCCATCCTTCTGTAGTTTTGCGCTAAATTCAAAATAAACAAACTATTTATCCACTTGGTGTTGTTTTCTTAGTGCAAAGCTATATAATTTACTATATACTGCGGATAATGGAACATCAGAGGTTAGTTTTGCAAGTCCGTAAAACTTACCACCAAAGGGCGTTTTTGTGTGTGTGAAAAATATATATATATATATATATATTACATTATATCAAAATATTTTCAATTTTTTTATTCCTGTCATGTTTTCTTTCTTTTTAGCACAAAGTTACACATTGGATTATCTGCATTCTATCCATTATAGAGAATCGAATTACAGATTTCAATATTTCATCAGTTCGTAAACTTACCGCTAACCCACTGCTAAGCTCGTGAAGAACTTCTAATCTTAATTCATGCCATGTTAAACGTTTATCTGGTAAATTCGGACATCGCCATATGTCATTTATACCTTCTACCGTATACAGTTACTGTCTCATGTAATGTATAAATTCCTCTGTTTGATTCAAGATTTGTGAGATATTTTTAAAAACAAACAGCGCTTTGACTTTACATGAACAAAATCCGAGCTCTGAGATAAAATATCTCGTGCATTTAAGTCGCGTTAACTGAGCGAAATTTCGTTAAATAAGACTAACTATTGTTACCTGTTTATTATTTGCAAACTTTCTATTGAAATCTGTTCCCAAAACCAAAGTTTTCTCTTAGATTAACTTAATCGTTGAGAAATAAAGCAAATAAACCAGCGGATTCACATCCTAATCAGTGTTATATGCCTTGTCTTGCAGATGAAGTTTTGAGCTCAGTGTTGTGTTTTTGATCAGACCTTAATCTGTTTTCCGACGAAACTATTACTACTTTATAACCTGTCGCCCCTTGATGTCACACCGGTATGTCCATGGATTTAGTACGCTAGAAATCGGGTTTCGATACCAGTGGTGGGTACAGCACAAAAATGTATCGTGTAGTTTTGTGCTTAACTTCAAACAAACAAACAAATAATAATTTGTCACAATAAGAAAGATTCTGTCCTTACATATCATGAAAAGCACGAATGAAAAATAGTTTGTTTCTGAATTTCGCGCAAAGCTACATGTGGGCTATCTGTGCTAGCCGTCCCTAATTAAACAGTGTAAGACTAGAGGGAAGGCAGCTAGTCATCACCACTCACCGCCAACTCTTAGGATGATCTTTTATCAACGAATAGTGGGATTGATCATCACATTATAACTACCCCATGGCTGAAAGGGCGCGTAAGTTTGGTGTGACGGGGGATTCAAACCCGCAACCCTCGGATTATGAGTCGACTGCCTTAACCACCTGGCCATGCCGGGCCTAGTTTGTTTTTCTGTTATCATGTTACTCAATACGATTTAATATTGGTTGTTAAACATTTCGTACATGATGGGCAGTTATTTCGTTGCCTCCAATTACAATAATCAATGTTTCTTTCACTTGAAATACTGAAGTGTACATCTGGATATCACAGTGGAAACCAAAAAAATTATAAAATATTCATTCAGTAGTTTTTGGTTAATTCGAAGTTAAAGACGAAAATTTCGAAAGAAAATTTATAAATAATCTTAAAGAAATACTGTTCTTATAACAAATATTTTATTATTTCAAAATATGCTTTGTTTTTCCTTATTTTATTAACAAGTGTTAATTGTTAGCTTTCATCGTCAGTAAGATGGCAATATAAGAGCTTATAAGATAAAGTAAAAAACGAATACAATAACCTGTCAGATACATTATATTCTATGTCCAAGTGGCGAATAGGACTTTTGCGTAATACCAAGGCTCATCAGGCTGGTTCGGATACAATACTTATAGTGCTTGCGTGGCTATTATATTATCGACTACTTGAACAACAACTGTTTATAATTTTTATTATATCAAAGTATGTCTCATCCTCAGTGGCACAGCAAAATATCTGCACATTTACGCTGCTAAAAATCGAGTTTCGATATCTGTGATGGGCAGAGAACAGATAGTTAATTGTGTAGCTTTAGGCTTAATTCTAAACAAACAAAATCAAATTATTTTCTTATTTTGAGGTGTTTCTCATCACACCAAACTGCTCACACTTTCAACTGTGGAGGGGTGTTATAATGTTACAGTCAATCCCACTATTCGTTGGTAAAAGAGTAGCCCAAGAGTTGGTGGTGGGTGGTGACGACTAGCTGCCTTCCCTCTAGTCTTACTGCTAAATTAGGGACGGCTAACGCAGATAGTCCTCGTGTAGCTTTGCGCGAAATTAAAAAAAAAAAAAAAATTGAGGTAAACTTCGACCTTACAACGAAAAGACTGCCTTTTTTTAATATATTAAAATTTCTCGACTTTCTTGTCTCGAACTGGTCGTTTTCTAAGAATGTGTCTGGTGAACTTCTTTTATATTATTATTTCAAACGTGGAAATATAAAATGAGTTATTTCATTAGAAACATTTTGAATTACTAATTAAATTCGAAATAAAGTCAGCACCGAGTTTATTTAACCAATTTTTGAAATTGCCGAACTTGTTTCCTTCTGTTGAGTATAGTGGGTTCGATATGGCCTGGTGGTTAGGACGCTCCACTAGCGATAGGAAAGTCCCGCGTGCGAATACCAGTCATTGAACATGCCGACTTGGCCAACCACCCGGGTGGAAAAATTCTTTTGTTGCAAAAATACTCAAATTAGTTAAGAGTAAGGTCATAAAATGGGGTAAAACAAACACATGAAAATATACTGTTGTTATACTCGTGAATCGTGATGCTGGACCGAAATGAAGATTTCAGCGTATTATGATATGAGCAAACATGCATGTCAAGATATAATAGCTTTATTATTATTCTAATTACAAAAGAATGTACGTTTAAAATACTTCAAAACATATTTTCCTTTAATTCAAACAAATTTACTATTATTATATTGTTCTATTACTGACGTACAAAGAATAAGTCCCTGTAAATATTTTATTGTGCTGCCATCTGTTACTTTAATATAAAATTATTTCCTTTAAATAACACAATTTGAACTCTTTTCAAAAATGTGTCCTTTTGTTTAGCGTGCCGGATTGTGGAGATGAGAATCTGTGGTTCGCGTCCTATTACCCCAAAGAAAATTACCATCTATAATTTAGGGCTCTGGATTTGTTGTAAATGGAGAGACAGTGAAATTCCACTATTTGGTCTAAACAAGGGTGGTAGGTGGTGCTTAAAGTTTATCATCCCTCTAATCGATCACTTGAAAATTAGGGACGGCTAGCACAGATAGCCTTCGTGACGCTTTGCGCAAAAAACAACCATCAAACAGGCTTTTCAAATAAAATTGTATTAAAGAGTATAGTATTCCAAAACAACTATATTCATTATTAGTTTCCCGGAAAACTTTTTTGATCTTGTTAAGTAATTGAAAATGCTATTTATCACCAGCTGATTACCCGTGGCGCCAGTGCATAAGATCCGCGCGTGACATATTCATGACGTCATATCTACATCGTGGAGAAAATAAAAATATCTATGACGACAAATGAAAAATCTTTACCCCTATTGCAAATCTACACGCAGAGAAGATACAAATTTCGTGAAGTCTGTGGTTGGCCGTTACGTAATAAAAAGTTTTTCACGTATCATATAAGCAAGAGTTCTAGTATAGTATGATGCTAACCTACAGTAACTGTGTTGTTCGTTATGAGTGTTTTGTCTTTATAAAACATTTCTTAGCTAATTTCAAGCGGCTTATTAATTTTAAACTTTTACAAATAAGATATGAACACTTTTCCTTTTTTCTCTGTATTATTTTATATAATTATTATTATATTACAATTGTAAAATATATATTACATATATATATATATAGAGAGAGAAAGACACGTTTTGTGGTTCTTCTTGCTGTTTTGTTAAATATCATCACTGACAGTTTGTTTGTATGTTTGTTGTTAAGTGCAAAGAATTACAATAGGTTATCTATACTGCGCCCACCTCGAGTATTAAATCCCGGATTTTAGCATTATAAGCCTTCATATTTACTCTCAATGGACTCAGCAGATAGCCCAATGTAACTTTGTTATAAGAAAACAAACACAATTATATTTGCTGCTGAGTCACTGGGAGGCATCACTGTGTTTTGTTTTTTTTTAATTTCACGCAAAACTACACGAGAGCTATCTGCTCTAGCCGTCTCTAATTTATCAGTTTAAGACTAGAGGGAAGGCAGCAAATCATCACCACCCACCGCCAACTCTTGGGCTCCTAACGAATAGTGGGATTGACCGTCACGTTATAACGCCCCCAGGGCTAAAAAGCGAGCACGTTTGGTGTGACGTGGATTCGAACCCGCGACCATCAGATTACGAGTCGAGTGCCTTAACCACCTGGCCATTCATAAAAAAAAATGTGTTTAGTGTTACTGAAAGTGTTGACTAGAAGCTCGAATTTTTAACCACTGATATAAACAATACAAACTTTAGATGATACAATGAAATATCCATGACGTCTTCCTTAGTTGCAAGACTGTTTTATAGTTTTTCTATTCATTATGCTTTCTCAAAACGTTTTCTAAGTTCGTCTGCCATCCCATACGTAATAATAATGATTAAAAATATTAATTTATCTGTCTTTCTGAAAGAGACAAAGGAAATAGGTCAAATATTTTGCTATACCTTCATGGTTTATTCAAAGCTATTTTTGTTGCGATGTGTGGAAGGTAAAGATGTGGTAATTTGATAGTTTTAATACATGGTAATATAATAAGACACCAGAAATATAACAAACCTGAGAGCGCAATATGAAACTATTTAATAAATTAGAGACGACAATGGACTTTTTAACTGGATTTCTTTTTGTAATTAAGAACGAAGTTACATAGATTATCTGTGTCTACCACTGGTTTCAAAACCCTGGTTTTTAGAGCTATAGCCATTCTGACTTACAGCTTAGCCACTGGAAGTTAAGTTATTTTATTTATTTATTATTTACGTTCAACTAATGAAACCGTAAACTATCGTGTATGTATGAAATTGTACAGTAGAATGCATGCAAGTTTTTAAGAAATAATTAACGTATTTCTGTACTATTCATTCCACATTAAATATTTATTGTTCTTGAATCGTAGTTCCAAACAAATTTCAGATAAATCATTCAAAAATATTTTTTACAATATAAATGTATGTATTTCCAGTTAAAAAAGAAAGAAATGACAATAAAATTGTTTTTTTTATTTTTCGCCTCCTCCCTAGTACAGCGGTATGTCTCCGTATTTACAATGCTAAAATCAGCGGTTCGATTCCCCTCGATAGGCTCAGCAGATAGCCCGATGTGGCTTTGCTATAAGAAAACACACACTTTCTTTATCATAATATTTAACCAAATTGTCCGAACTGTCACTTTTTTTTTCTAGGTATTCTCAATCTAAATATATGACCTACAAGTATTTTGGTAATTAGTTGTACAATAATATAAAAATTATAATATTTTTCTGAAAAATAAGGAAACAACTTTTGAGTTAGTTCTTGACTGAATGACATAAAAACCTAAAAAAATTAAAGCACAGTTTTAATGAAGACTGGTGTTAATACGATCACGTGAAAAGAAAGAGCATAATTAGTTACTCTTTATTTGTTTTGGCACTGTTGTCGTAACCTAATTATCCAAGAGTTTTAAGTGATGTAATACAGATATCACATTACTTTTTAAGTCTTCTGTTTAGTCGTTTTAGAAGTATACTTAATTAATTTGAAAAAGATTGTTGGAAAACGTGACACTAACAATGCCAACATTGTTTAAGGTTCAAAGTATAAATTTCTGATTTCTTTGTATGTACTTTAAGTGCGAAATAGGCTTAAATTGCTTTGCTGTTTGTTTTGCTTTAACATCAAGCCAGTAAAAAAACCCAGTTCCGATTGCAAGATTTTATTATCAAGTCGAATTGTGGCCTGGCACAGCCAATTCCTGGACTACTCTTTTACCAACGAATAACGGAAATGATCGTCACATTAAAACACTTCCACAGTTGAAAAGACAAGCGATCTAACCATTAAGCTAATAACGACAAATTAGGTGAAGACAGAGTAAATAACCATGAGGTAGCTTTGCGCAAAATTTAAAAATTTACAAACCAAACAGACCGAACGCCCACATCTTGTGAAAGGTGAAAAGTTGGTTTGTTAAAAAAGCAAAAACGTTCATTTTATGGTTCCCAATTTTTCGTAAAGTAATCATCTGTTTAGCTCCCAGGAAAAGATTCTAAAAACAGAGCTCTAAGCGAATTATCTCCAAACAGGATCATTTTAATATTACATATTTATTTTTTTTTTTACCTATGAATGATGACAAGTGATTTAGTTAGGTACAGTTAAATGTAACGTAAATTACTCAATATTATGTCATGATTGCTGTAGAAAAGAAAATTTTTATTTGCCTTCAATCTTGTTTGGTTACAGAGGTATTAGTCCCCCGCTAGTACAACGGTATGTCTACGGATTTACAACGCTAATATCAGGGGTTCGATTCCACTCGGTGGGCTCAGCAGATAGCCCAATGTGGCTTTGCTATAAAAAAAAACACATCTGTTAAATAGAAAATCAGATTTCTCCTGACACGCCTACTTGCTACATCATCTCTTTCAAGATTTGTCACTACATTTATGTTTACGACCCTATCAGTTGAAAGCAGTAGACATATAAATTGGTAACCTATATTACATTGTTTTCTGTACACATATTTGTAGTTCGTGTGACGAATTTACAGTTCCAGACCAGATAGAAGACTTAGTATTGTTTGTAAAACTTATAATTTACAGTTCCAGACCAGAAAGAAGATTTAGTATTGTTTGTAAAACTTGTAATTTACAGTTCCAGACCAGATAGAAGACTTAGTATTGTTTATAAGTTTGTAAAACTTTCGCATATAAAACGTTATCAGTAATAACCGTTATTATACATTCTATCACTGTTTGTATTTTAAAATATACTTGTATTAAGAAAGAAAACTGTGTGTCTCAATCTTGTTGACAAATGCCACAAATTTGAAACGTATCGACATTTAACCAACGTCTACATTTAAATTATCATTTAACTCAGTTTCAGACTATTTCAAATTGTAATACGTCACAGTCGCTCCCTAAGAAAACGATTTTCCTTTTTTTTTCTTCACGGAAACGATATCGTGCGGATGAATAAGAACGTTTTAATGATCCATATTACGATACCAGAAACAACAGAAAAATTGTAATAGTTATGGGCCATTACGTGTTTTTGTATATCGTTATTCTATGTTCTTTATTGTATTATTTTATTAAACAAAAAGAATTTCCTGCACTACTACCATTAGCATGAAATAGTAGTGTTCAGAGAGTTATAGATTTTAATTTGTTTCTCTCTCATGGAAAAAAAAATCTGAAGGAAACAAGAGCTTTAAATGATCAGCTTGAAACAAGGTGGCGCTTAGTAGTGCCTTAATATATATGCAGTGCTAGTTTAATTAACTATTTGAAATAGTGTATTTGATATGCAGTAGCGGATCTGAGATTTTGAAAAGTATCATGGGCGCCCGCAGGAAGGGGAAGGAGAAATCATTTGCTCACCTCCCTAAATTTAACACAAAAAATAATATATTATTGTATACACTTAACATCGTAGTTAAACTAAGTATTTTACTGATTTTAATTGCGTTTTCATTTAAGTACGTACAACACATATTCTTTTAGTCTATTAACTTACATTGTAAAAGCTGATAATCTACTTACATGTTTTGCTCCAGTTTGAAAATATTTCTGAAATATACATCAACTTGGAACACCTGCACGATTCAGAAAAGACCTTCATAAGATGCATACCAACTATGGTAATTAATATGTGAGCTATGAGCCCTAAGGTCAGAAGTAAAAGTCATCCACATACCCCAGGAAATAGTACGCATTATCAAGAAATATCTCCAGCTGGAAAATCAATATACAAGCTGATTCCATGATATATCTATTCAAATGTAACATATCAAAAGAATAATGATATTGGTATTCATTTTACTTCATATAAAAACATACTAGTCAGGTCACCAGATGTTGCATCTGCAAATTTTTATGTGATCTGGTTATTGAAGTTATCTTCATTATAGGTTTTATGAACTATGGAAAACATACAAAGAAGACTAGTTGGCTTTGAGCATGACAGTCTTTTGATAGAAACTTCTGCAGTATATGGGTCGTCTGGATGGGTGTCATATAATTTAAATATACATCGTTTACATGATACAGCTAGATAATACATCAAGTTTAGATATGATATTATAAATTATTGGCATGTAGCTAGGGAAATAAAAATCATTTTTGAAGTTACCTATCATTAAAAGAGCCCATCTAACTACAACGCCCCCTACAATCTTGTACCCGTTTACACTCTCGTCTCTGAGACATGTGCTCAGCAACGATCATTTGCAAATTTTTTATGTTAACCTGAAGATGACCCAAGAAGGTTGAAACGTTGTTCTGCATTTTATTTTAATTAAAGTTTTAATACCCATATCAGCTGTCTTTAGAATACATTTTTACTTCAAGTGGTTTTCTCATCATCAGGAAAAATGGCTACACCCCATCCATTTGAAGTTGCTAATACTGCTACGGTTATCTCATGGTGCCACCTTGTCCTTATTACAGCGAATGCTTGTTATTTCTTTAATCCAAAGAATTCAAGGCATGTCAGTACAAACGACCTATTTTTGTTTCATCTGTAAATGTTATCTGTTACTTTAAGTCTAGCTTTTCCATCGCTGCATTAAATTATCTTAATATTCCGATATAATCAAGCACTAGTTTTATTTTTTAACATTTTTGTTGACTCGAACATTTAACATTGACAGAAATAGAAGCAAACATCATTATACTTCAAAGTATTTCGGTTTAGTGATATAAGCCCAACATCAAAATAAATATATTTTCACTCTAATTTACCCTAATCTGTCGCCTTTATTTGTATTCACATTTAACTATCAAAATCATGCATGAAAAAAAAATCAATACTTAATGTTTCATACCATTGCAAGATATGTACAAGGCAGTAAATTCGTCTCAGCTATTGTGAAATTAAAACATACATTTGAAATCAGGTAATAATTTAGATTATTATCAGTCTTTGCTACATTTAAAACTATCACCGAAGCATAATTTATACTAAAATGAAAACCATGAATTCTCGCACTTACCCAAATGTTTTACGGTGATAAAATAATTTTCAAACTGAAAAAAAACGGACCGAAATTTGTGCGCTAATTAAAATTGGTAAATAAACAAAATATTACAGCTATGTTGAAATAAAGAAACGAATTAAATAATTATGGTGACTTTGACTGGTGTACCATTCCATATATTTTATACTACACCTGGTTAGGTTTGTATTTAACGAAAACTTCTAAAAGTTGCCTAGGCCTAATTTTTAACAGCTTTACTTTTCATTTTACCAGTCTTCTTTTCCCCTTCAACCTCTAATTTTCGTTTAGTACTTCGTTCTTTTGTTTTCGCATTTGTATTTTTGCAGATCTAACATTGGATTTACGCTTTTATTGTTTTAGTTGACTTTTGTTTATCAGCTTTCTTCCTGTTGTTTTGACTCGTATAACTCTGTTTACTCTTTGGTTTTGAAATGCATTTCAAGTGGCTTTGACTGATGTTTTCACTGTTTGCCTTCACAATAGATTTTAGGCTTCGACTGGAACTCTGACTGTTAGCAACAGCAACTGCTGCATCAACTTGATATAAATTAACTTTCCCTGTTTCTTTTTTCAGTGTAGTGTTAATTTTTTTTCTCAGCCGATCTGATTTCCTGTGTATTTTGTGAACGGGATCGAAGACGCCTTTAAAACACATACATGTTAAACTTCTTATACATTTACAATGAACACCAGAGTGAGAAATGCGTTTTCTCTTTAATGGCGAGGTTCTTCGCCGTGGTGCTGTCATTACTTGTTTATTATTAGAAATTCCAAAAATATTATTATATTTTATGAAAGGCAATAAATTGGTTTTAGTTTTGCTTGCTCTATTAATACTACATACATAACACTTTAACCTATTAAAATGTTTCAAACGTCATCAGATTAGGCTTAGGTCATTACGTTTTAAATTCTAGGCTTCATTTCTCATAAACAATTTACACTCAGTTAACATCAAACATTTAAAATAGAATTTTGTCATATCTTTAGGGAAAGAAAGAACTTCACTTAATGTTTACAATAAAGTAAAAGTAATTATGAAGTGAGTAGTACACACAGAAATTGTGACAGTACTATAGGTGACAACTTTAGGGCTTAGGCACAGAAAAGCACAAAGTATGATTAAACAGTTACCCCCTAACTCAGCAAAATTTCCTTGCACTCCGACCCCTTTCACATGAGAATAATTTTCGCATGTGATAATAGTTCATAAAATTCGACATTTTCTTCACCGAGTTTCAATAATTTTTAAATAAAAAATGCTTGTAAAGAGTAAGTAAATACGAGAGCATAAAAAAACGCTCTAAGAGCATTTTTATACTTAAGCCCAAAGCTAAATTAAGGGCTATCTGTGCTCTGCCCACGACGATTACTTAAACCCGGATTTGTGCGTTAGAAGTCTGTAGACATACCGCCATGTCACTAAGGAGCTCTTTGAGAGAAAAGTGACAGTTTTGTTAAGTTATCGTCACCTTCAAGTGTTCTTCTTTTCTCATTATTTGGATTTTAATCTTTGTAGACCAAAGAAGGTGAGGTTCACTGTCAGAGCTGTGGTTTTAGGTACAGGTGAAGGTTTATGATGACACAACATGATGGCCGGAGTAAACCGCACCTGCTCCGAACCCTTCCAGGGCAAATGTCCATGTATGTAATCGCATTAACATTCTTATTTTATATATAACATCGCTAATGGCCCACCGCTAGTACAGCGGTATGTTTACGGATTTACATGCTATAAGAAAACACACACACATCGCTAATGTTCAGTATTGTAAAGTCTTACACGAAACGAACAGTTCGGTATACACAAACAACACATGTACTAGCTATCAACTAACACAAGAACATTTTAAATATAAAACTATTTTTTAAAAATGTTATTATATTAGCCTAAAACTTGTGTGGGTTTTATAATCTAGTAATAAGTGGTCTTATTAAATTTGTAAAATATATATTAACAGGAGAAGTACTTAGGCCTACTTTGATCATATATGTAGTAGCGATTAAGTTTACATAGCAGATCGATATTTTATCAATGTTTGCGTAGTTATGTATAAATTTTGACGATGTGCTGTAGTTATTGTTCAGTTTTGTATTGATTGTAATTTATTCATGTTTTTGGATACCGTGTTTATCCATGCTGGGCATGTATATTCAATGATGGGTTGTATAGATGTATCGTAAATTCTATTATATTAATGAGGTTTCTTGATTTTTGTTGGTTAGACTTTTTAAGTTGTAATTTTTGGAATTCTCCCCAAAGAGTCGTTGTCCCCTAAGGGACGTGTCTCACACTTTTGAAAATTGCTCTATTCCGTCACTGAAAAATCAGGGCTTTTTGTTGTGAAAATCGTCGTGCAAACCGTTCATCGACAATTGTACCGTCACACTTGTATTATGGACTGTTCTTAAGGCGTGCGACTCATAATCCGAGGGTCGCGGGTTCGCGCCCGCGTCGCGCTAAACATGCTCGCCCTCCCAGCCGTGGGGGTGTATAATGTGACGGTCAATCCCACTATTCGTTGGTAAAAGAGTAGCCCAAGAGTTGGCGGTGGGTGGTGATGACTAGCTGCCTTCCCTCTAGTCTTACACTGCTAAATTAGGGACGGCTAGCGCAGATAGCCATCGAGTAGCTTTGTGCGAAATTCCAAAACAAACAAACAAACAAATCTTAACTTATAATCAACAACTTAAAATATTACAATTATAACTGACTTTCTACTGTTAATTAAAATGTAAAATAATCCAACTGCAAGGTTCACTATTACCATTCATTTATTCAACGAAAATATCACTTCATAATCACAAAAACTATTAATATGAGTTAAACAATGAAGATATTAAAAGTAGCCAATTTTTCACTCTGTACAAAAAATAGCGCATTGCCACAAGAATAGTAAATTGTAACAACAACAACAACAAAAAACACACGTCTAATTTAGTAACACTATTTTCAAATTCGGGCTGAATCCTCATGTTTTAAATAATTTCTTATTGCTGGATACAAAAGGTCATAGCCTGAAATGCTGTTTTTACACATCTTAGAATCTGACTTGAAATCCATCAGAGATAAAATATTGTTGTCTGTTTCCGAGCAAAACCACTAGGCTATCAGCTGAGTCCACTGTGGGAAATCGAGTACTGAATTCCAGCGTTATAACTACGTAAACTTATGACTGTCCTACCGAGGTACAAAATTATGTTTTTGTTCTGGTGCAATAACACATTGATTGTTTGTTTGTTTTTGAATTTCGCACAAAGCTACTCGAGGGCTATCTGTGCTAGCCGTCCCTAATTTAGCAGTGTAAGACTAGAGGGAAGGCAGCTAGTCATCACCACCCACCGCCAACTCTTGGGCTACTCATTTACCAACGAATAGTGGGATTGACCGTCACATTATACACCGCCACGGCTGGGAGGGCGAGCATGTTTAGCGCGACGCGGGCGCGAAGCCGCGACCCTCGGATTACGAGTCGCACGCCTTACGCGCTCGGCCATGCCAGGCCATAACACATTGAACTATCTGCTGTGTCGAACCCGTTATTTTAGCATTGTAAGTTCGCAAAAATTATATCTTTCCATCAGTTTGTTTGTTTTGGAATTCCGCACAAAGCTACTCGAGGGCTATCTGTGCTAGCCGTCCCTAATTTAGCAGTGTAAGACTACAGGGAAGGCAGCTAGTCATCACCACCCACCGCCAACTCTTGGGCTACTCTTTTACCAACGAATAGTGGGATTGGCCGTCACATTATAACGCCCCCACGGCTGAAAGGGCGAGCATGTTTGGCGCGACTGAGATGCGAACCCGCGACCTTCGAATTACGAGTTGCACGCCTTAACGCGCTTGGCCATGCCGGGCCCTTTCCATCAGATGATAAAAGATAAAATGAAAGATATATGTATATACAAATCAGAAGTTTAAAATTGTTTTTATCAGTTTATTTGTCAAAAGCTTTGCTACCCTAGCTGCTCAATGGTAACCATAGAGGTTTATATCGCAAAAATTTGGGGTTAAGCCTCTGTGGTGGAGCGATCCCAAATTACTTGTTATGCAATTTTATATTAATAATAAATAATCAGATTTGTAAATTTGGAAGAAAGATTTTTTGTTGTTGTTTTCTAATATCAAGAAATACAACTGAAAGAAAAATTATAAAATAATACTGTATTAAAATGCGAAAACACCAGATGTAGTTGGGTTACAATTCTTTATTGGAATATTCGTCAACATTTAAATTAATTCAGTTGCATGTATGTCGTTCATTCGTTCAAACTACTGCAATTATAAATAGTTTTCTATACGCATATGCACTCCCGCGAAAACAGCGGTACGTCTCCAGATTTACAACGCTAAAATCAGGGGTCCAATTCCCCTCGGTGGGCTCAGAAGATAGCCCGATGTGGCTTTGCTATAAGATAAAACTCAAACTATATGCATATATAGTAGACAACAACAAACTGTTTTATCTCAGTGTCGGCTTCGCATGGACAGTTGGTTATGATACTCAACTTGTCATCTGAGGGTCGCGGGTTCGAATCCCAGTCACCCCAGGCATACTCGTCCTTTCAGCCGTAAGGCGTTATAATGTTACATTTCACTATTCATTAGTAAAAGAGTAGCCCAAGAGTTTGCGGTGGGTGGTGAGGACCATTTGTCTTCCCTCTAGTCTTCACTGCTAAACTGGGAACAGCTAGTGCAGACAGCCCTCGTGTAGCTTTGCGCGAAATTCCAAAACAAACAAAGCTAGCGTAGACAGCCCTCCTGTAGCTTTGCGCGAGATTCGAAAACAAACCAATATATATAGTCTTAGTTACAACTACCTCCTTCAGACTAAACTTCTGACTCTACACACCCCTGGGTTGAGAAGTGATATTTTACGACTCAACTACGCGTCGTGTGGCGACAGAAACGGTATCGCAACTTTTGTGTTTTGTACGAGAGGAAGTCAATCGCATTTGCAAAAACCACTAATAATTCTCATATGATTCCCCATAAAATGACTTCCTCTGTAGGTAAACACCATTTCCAGCTACTTTCATTATTGTATGAAATTGTTTCTTCCATCGCCAAACACACTTCGAGAAGCTTTAAAAATGTGGTAACTTTGAAAAAAAAATGTCTTTTTCGTACTTAGTTCTGAGGAAGGAACAATGTGCCCACAAAGCCTCAACATGTCATACTGTTGTATTCAATGCCAATATTTCAAATGTAATTTCAGAATATGTGATAAATTACTGTTATGTGATTATTTCACCCCTCAGTAAAATATGGACCAAGAGATGACGCAATTCTTTCATCAGTAGGTATAGCTATTATTTGTTTGAAAAATGGTTGCTTGTGCCAAAGGTAGCTCTTGGGTATTTTCATCAAGATATGGAAGTACCAGATATTTCACTCTCTTGCAGTACATATTTCACACCATATAAGATTTTACAATGTCTCCAAAGTTCTATTTCGGAACACGGTAAACACTGTTAAGATTATAAGCTAATTCAGTCCTATGTGGTCCTTTACTGTAGTAGAATTCAGTCAATTTATTTCATGGGATAGTTGTTCGATCACTCCGGTACCCTCCCCCCTACAAACACACACAACAAAATTCACTCGGGCGTGGACCTATATGGTACCACTTCCATCTGAAAGGGTCTGTGAACCAGTTCGTTTCTATAAAATACGATTCATTAAAGTTTATTTAAAAATGAAATTAGTTTCTAAATTCGAAAAGCCTAAAAATCCGAATTAATATTAGAATGATTCCACTGTCTTATTAATAGACAATGTGATTTAAATTTAATACTAGACTAGACTCTTCACCTCTACACATCATCAACAATCGCATCATCTTTACTTATCACCAACAACCACTAGAAAATAGGAACTTCATCATGCCTTCTCCCATCTTCTTCTAGCCTTACACTACTAAGTTAGGGACTGCCAGCGCAGATAACCCTCGTGTAGCTTTGCGCGAAATTAAAACAACAAAACCAAACTATTTCAGTAACATTCCAGGTCTCTGTCCGAGTTCGTCAGATCTCTCAGTCTTAAGTGCCAATCTATTAATGTAGGTTTTGATCTAGGTAGCGACTATGCACTTGTCTGGTGTGTCTTCACCCCCCAAAAGACAGACCAATTTTTACATCAAAATTTAATTAAAAAAAAAAAAAGCGAACTGGATCGATTATGTAACAAAGTTGGATAAGCTCATACATTGTGCTCAAAAGATCGTCACAAAGAGACGCATGTAGTCAAGTGATCACTGAATGTCCCATAAATTCAGCAAATAAACTAATTCCTAAACAGAAACAAAATATAAATAAACAAACGTGCCAACCACACACATAAAAACTCTTAAACAGCATTAAAAAACTTTAACAACTTTATAGATTATGCACGAACACCAGAGACCCGTCTCCTCAAAACAAAACAACACATATAAATACACTATGCAACAAAATAAGAAATAAAATAAAACAAGTGAAACAAGAAAGCTGAGACGCCTTTTGCAGCAAACTCAACAATCATACAGACCCTCAACAATTTTTGAATCCCCTAAAACTTTTCACAAAAGCAGAAACAAAAATTCTTACATATCTAATTACTGACCAACAAGAAACTAACTCACACAAAAACTCATGAAAGAGATCACGGATACAAAACATGTCGAATACATGAAACTATCCAGACATGAATAAACAATTTAATAGTCTAGTTAACGAGCATTTTAACCAAAATAATCATAACTAAACAGCCCAGATCCCAGTAAACACCTGGAACAAGTATTGAATCATTTCTTTCATATGTTTGCTAAATTATTACGGTAGCAACCATGATACAGTCCATAAAATAAAATAAAAAGACCCAGAGAAGAATGGCGTATTCTGTTCAGAAAATGTAGTCAGTCATTGTTTGAACATCTAACAGTACTTACTATTCAACATATTGAACTCTGGGTAAATCCCGGCCTCTAAGAAGCAAGTAATTATTCTAACGTTCTACAAGGATAAGAAAACCAATTAATAAATCGGACAGCTACTGCTCAATAGCTGTATATGAAAAATCCTAGAAGGTACAATTAGTAACAGACTATCCACTTTTCTGGAAGTTGCTCCTAAATTAACAGAAGCACGAAACAGATTCAGAAAATTCTGACAAATAACAGATTAAATGAAACAGCAATAACAATCGGAAGTAGAATTTCGACCCTCGTAAAAGATAAAATTATAAAGTGTCGTGGGTAAAATGAAATTTTGTACGGATAGCATAAAATCAAACTACTGAAACAAATATTTTAAATCACTGCATGATATTTAAATAAACGTTTTCTTCTGGACAATTTACGTATAACTGTTCAGGAAATGTAACTAAATATAGAACTAATGAATCAATGTTTTATACCGATTGTATTAAATCTAGCCACGTTGAGACACCTTGATAAATTTCGTGGATGTCATTGTCTCTGACGTCATGTCCCGCCTAGCAATGCGTTCTCTAACGGCGTGTTGTGCGGATAGGGCCCTAACTAATTATAAAATTCAAACAGGCTTTCAACAGTCTTCTTCCCACTATTCGTTGGTAAAAAGAGTAACCCAAGAGTTGGCGGCGCATGGTGATGACCAGCTGCCTTCCTTCTAGTCTTATACTACTAAGTTAGAGACGGCAAGCGCAGATAACTCTCGTGTAGCTCTGTGCGAAATTCTAAAAGCAAAACCTTCTGATGATGAAATATTTTGGAGCTCGTTTCTTTGTTAATTTCATGAGGGAAGGAAAGATTGTTTTGACTCTAAAACATTTCTAACAGTTTTCTTTTTTTAATGTGCCAGTCAAAATAAAGAGAAAACAGATTTATTCCACAGAAAATGTCTTACTCAAACTTTTGTTATCCAGTTTTTCTCACGCAGATTGACACAGCTTTTAAAACGTGTTTTTATAATATTTACTGAGCTTTGTGACATAGCAGTCAATTTGTTACATTTTGATATAGTTGTAGAAATACAAATTCAAAGCAATGACATCACTTACTGCCACTCACATTACTTCCCTATATATTAATTATTCAATCACCCCCGTAAGCAAAGTCCATTCTTCTAAATTAGTCACCTAAGTTTATGCAGTGTTAGAATTACAAAAATAATTTATGTATTACTTCACAATCGTTCAGAATTTACTCTTTTAATGCTTTAGTTATAAAACTTATGAAATACACACTCAAAAAAATAGTATATTTTCAAACTTTGTAAGGTAACTTTCTCTAAGTTTAGATTTTAAGTCTTAATTAAAAGTAATGAAATTTTCATTGAAAATTAAAAATAAGTTTCTGTAACCAGTTAACAGTAACCAATTTAACGTTTGATAACTTTGAAATTAATTGTAAGTATTCATTAACCACGACAACATAAAAGTTTTCCTTATCTTTTTATTTTGTAATATAATTACAAGTTCATTTATTTTAATCCTAAGTGGATTGTAGGAAGTAGCAACGTTGTATTTATCCTTAATAACGATTAAAATCAAGCATTTGAAAGATAGCTCAGACTGTTCGAGACAGACATCTGGCATCATTAAGCCTAATTTACACATTAAAAAATTCACACGTTACAAGGACACTAACACGATTTGTAAAGCTGCATAATTTCTAAGTGGGTGTTTGCAAAAATTATCTCACATTCATTATTAATATTTTATTTTGGATTGAAACTTCATATTGTTACTTCCCGAACAAGCTTATTGGCCAAAATATATACCTGAATAAAATGCAAGTTAACTAACATGTTCGTACCCTTACATTTAAGAAAGAATTACATCTTAAAATCACACAACAGTACTAAATCTTCACTGAAAATAAAAACATTCATTATGAATCACTAACAATACTGTTGAATCTTGTGTGCAATGCAGTTTGGAATAATTAAGTTTTAAACTCATGTAATTTTAATTCAACAACTTTAATTTTTTAATTGAAAATTCAAAACACATATTTACTGAATAACTTTCCTATGAGTGCTATTTCTATTTAACATCTGTTAAAAAATACTTAACCAACCAACTTTGTGTTCGTGGGAATGTACTCAATATAATTAGAGGAATGATTTACATTTTTTAAATGTTTTACAACAAATAAAAATATTTTAATCTATATTAAAGAACTTTCTTAAAATTACAAATTTAATTTCATTAAACAACACTTACAAGATTAAACTATTTATGTAGTAATTAACTGTAATTTTTATTAGAATGCTTTATTCCCTATGCACACTAAAAATATTTTAGTAGAACAAAACAATTAAAATCATTTATGCACCAAGAATGTTTATATCATAAACTATGCTACCAATATAACATTTCACTTGTTAATTGAGCCTGCTGAAAAACAAAAAATTCAAATTTGAATACATCTGTTTAACATGACAAGTTAATTATTTTACACTCCAGCTAATAATGTTCACACTGAGTATTTCCAATGACTGGGAAATATACACACATATACATACAAAATCATCAACTGACTTACCAGAATAAGCTTTCCATCTCATATGAGAAATTCCTGGTTACGTATATGAGATGAATATTCTGACTATACAAATTAGACATTTTCAAAAGAACTCTGAGCAAGTTCCTACAGGATTTCACTAACAAAAGTGCCTGCATGTTGCAAAAATATATTTTTTCGTAATGCAGAGGTTTACCCGAAATATGTTAAGTAATGTACTATGGGATGGAAACCATCAAGTATTCATCAATATAAATTCCTTCCAAAACAATAAAAATAGATTAGCTTAACTTGTATATCTGAATTTTAGTAAAATATCATTCATGAAACAACTATTCCTACTGTTGTGTACTTTATTTTGTCATTTAAAAACTAAAAGTTGAGACTAGATATAAAACTGAATTGTACAAAACAATAAGTGCAAATTAGCCAAATAAAAAGTACAATAACCTATTATTCAAAGTGTGTTACCTTTTAATACTTAAAGTTAGATATTCAAATCCCACATTATTGTGAAAATAACACACAAAATTCAAAATACTGCAAAACCTGAGATGTGGTAAAACTAAACCTGACAACTGATCAAAGTAAACTTGAACATGTGGTAAAAAGATTAGGTATTGAAGATACTGAATTCAAGAAGATTAGATGATTCAATTATTATCATAAAGTCTTGCAATATTTTTGGCAATAGTCTTCAGATGTGAACACTTGTTTGACATCAGCAAGGTTCAAAATTATCCATTTTTTTCTACAAAATACAGTAGCAAAAACAAGTGGTATAAGTGACTATGACATCAATATGAACAATATATTCAAATACACTAATTATTATTACAGTATAAAGCAGTAACAAAGACAACAGAGAGAAATATTAAATAATAAACATCTGTTAAATGATTTAAGGGCATTGTATTAAAGTGAGAAATTTATTTCACACAAAGCATTAATAGAACTTTGAAAATACTATCTAGGTTATGTATGTTTAACATTGTAATGGACCAAGTTGGTCTCATACAAGAATCTGATATTTGTAGATCTCACTTTAATCATTTATGGAAGATTCTTTTCAACAATTTATAAAATATGTCACTAAAGTTGCCATTATCATAGATTATTGTCTACAAACTCTGAACATTTCTTAAATTTTGTAATATTTAACTTATGTTGCATAGAAACACTACACAATAAGCTTGAAATGTTGGTACGTAATAATATACATGCATACAAATATTAATTATCAGATGTGTACACCCTTAGTAGTGGTACGTTAGTTTATATTTCAAACAAATAATAAAACTCTAATACAGGTTAACATCAAGCCTAAACACAAGCAGTTTTTTTTTGTATCATTACCCCCATCCGTGAATAACTGTACAGCTGTATATTTTAACTTAGGGTCTGTTACACATAAGAAATTCTTTGCCTTTACAGATATATGATACCCCAAAAGATGAAAAGCAACTATTACTTGGATAATAAACAAACTGTAAATAACTTTATATATACATACGTGTGTGTATATATGTGTAATTTGCCACTGATATTATCTGTTAACACCTATCCTTCAAGTGGCAGTGGTATTTAAGTTTTTACATGTGATACAAAATGTTACAAGCACTACAAAATCTGGAGTACAAATAGTAAAAGTTCTAGATGTATAACTGGATTTCTAAAATAAAGACTTTATTCCACCTTATCTGTACTTTAATATCTTGTGCTGAAATGTACGTGAGTTGATTTTTTATTACTGTGTATCTTTACTTTACTATAAAAGTAGCTGTTCAATGCATACTAATAGTTCACAAGGTAAAAACACTTATAAGTTTCTCTCTGTTCCTGAGGTGATAAATTATCAGTACACGTTAAAATTAATGTTTCAGTTGAGATTGTTCGAGAACACAAGTTCACAACAATAGTAAATAATTGACATAAAACTCCGAAACTGAAAATTTTCACTGGTTTAAATTTTACAACTATCTTTGTTGCTACACTAAACAGTAGAGAAAAACTATGCACGTGAAAATTATTATATCTTTCAGTTTATTAATGAGCTCTGCTCTATCTAAATAAACATTTTAATTATGAGCACTGTCACTTTTTATCAGTTTGATAATACTCAGAGGTAATTATGAAATACAATGTTCACTCAGTATGTCCATGACAAAACTCTGTATTGGGAAAAATTACTGAAGCATCAACTGGGTAATGTTTTTCTGTAAAATTGTGTCACGAACAGCATTAAAAACAACTTTAATGTTCTCTGTGTCCACTGCAGTAGTGAAATGGTGAAAAAGCTGTTTCTTACGTTCTCTTCTAACAGAGTCAAACATATTAAGAATAAACATTTGTACATCTTCCAGTTTGTAAGGATCTCCACTGAATTCTGGAAAACAGTATGAAATATTAGAACTTTTGTTTTCTAACTTTTCTTTAAGAAGATCAGTTTTGTTGAGGAAGAGAATGACTGACACTTCAGAGAAACACCTGTTGTTGACGATGGTTTCAAAGATGTGCTTTGACTCCACAAGGCGATTAGTACAGCGATCTTCTACAAGTACTTGATCATATTCAGTGGATGCTACTAAAAACAGAATTGAGGTAACACTTTCAAAACACTGAAACCATTTCTGTCTCTGAGATCGTTGCCCTCCAACATCTACAAAGCGGAATGGGACGGTGTTGATATTTACATGAAATTCACTTATTCCTTTAGTGGCCTTCCTTGCATGCAGAATGTCTTGATTTGAAGGAAGATAGTTCTGTAATATGAAATTGAAAGGATATTACTGCTTTTTAACAAACATAATATTGTCTCAACCCTCAAATAAGTCTTAATAAATTATGCTTGCAATATTTTGTTTCAAAAAAATACTTAAGTGCGTGTGTCACCAAAAAAATACTCCTAAGTGCAGTAGCAACAGTGGAAAAAAAAAAGAGTAAATACATGTTTATAATATCTTCGTATTCTGAGTGAAACGGAATCCTACTTACTGGTGTCATTATCCTATCCAGGTTCTCAAAAAAGTAATACACACTATCTCCCTGCAAAAAAAAAACACCACCATATATATATATATATATATATATATATATAGAAAGAGAGAGACAAAAATAAATCAAATCTAGACTTTTTCTAAGAGATTAAACAGTAGAATTACTTGCTTTTATTAAAGTTATACCAAATGCATTCAATTTTATGTGATACATGCATAAGTGAAAAAAACTGCTCAATCTTATACTATTAACAAAGTGATTTTCTTGAGTTATAAAAAAGCAAAAAAATCTCATTAAATAGGCTTCAACTATTATGAACTGAAACAAATGTAATTTAAAAGAAAATCAAATTACAGATTTAACTTCAGTAAATATATATACATTTAATTTGTAATATTAGTTGGTTCAGATGAGTAAACTGTAGGACACGAAAGTGTCCTTTGGCCCTTAAAGAATGTATTGGACTCTGAACCTTCTTAAAAAACAGAAAACTAATCCATAACTCTAGCCTTGATCCCATTCATCACCCCTTTCTTTAAACTTGCAATATGCAATATCATACAATGCAGCCTACACCATTGAATATCACATTGCTCCATAGATTTAGTTTTATTGGAGAAACACTGTCTCAGTTGAAGTATATCTTACATTCCTGATATAACATTTATGGTACTTTAATTCTATCGCCATCAGAAATGAATATACAGAAAATGCTGTGTCTAAAACTTATATATTTCCTTAGTGATTTTAAATACTTGAATTAGATTATCCCTGGCTATTTCATATTCAAGAGAGAACAAGTTGAAGGATCTTACAATGCAATCCAACAATCCTAGAAACCACTCCAGCAAATCTACTCTTAACCCTCTCTGATAACTAAATGTTCCTCTTAAGTAGACCAAAACTATACACAATGCCCAAAATGAGGCCTAACTAGTGACTAGTACAATAAAACCATAGGCAATTTTGATTGCTAGTAAATAGCTCAACAACCCACAATTGAGCTAGATTTACCACTTACAATAAACATTAACTCGCAGTCTTAAGAACTGTATCACCTGATACCACAATGCCAAGAGGACTCCAGCCTAAGTGATTTGGGTATTTAACGTTATGGTGATCCCCAAGCACAATCTTCATGTTATAACTGAATGCCACCTAAACAGCTGATACAAGTTTCACTGGGATTACAGATTAACATATTGTCAACACTAAGAGAGTCCAACTGGTGAAAAAATTCATTCTAAGCTTTACAAAGAAGAATGTAAGAAAAATATATTCAATTAACTACACTGAATGACAAGTTAAGTTTTAGTTTTGCTTTGATTACATGTCTGATTCTGATCAGAACTTAATATCAAGAACCATAGCATTCAGTCAAACCTAAGTGTTCCATAATTCCCACATAATATTTAACAAGAATTAAACATAAAAATAGCCAAACTGCTATGTTATATTTGACTCATGGTTATTTCAATCTTTAATTTAAATTTTATCATGACTGCAAATTAATTCCTTAATTTTATGGTAAGGTTGTGGCAATCGGATATATCAAACATTGTCGTGGTTAGTAACCTATGCAGTCACTAAAGTCTAACGACTAATTTGTTACACTATGAAAGTTTGAATCACCTAGATGTGTATTAATAACTAATCTTCAAGTCATCGGTCGTAAAGATTTTGTCATGAATAAACAGTTGCTCTTTCGAAGAAATGCTAAGCGAACTTGGTCGATCTTGTGACAGTAACTGTTTCCCTTACTACCACCACCACCAGCCTTTTACTCAATTAAGCTACAAATGTAACTGCATTATCTGCAAAAATTATTAGAATTATGCTTTAGCATCCGTATCTCACAATTTATATATGAATATTCCATTAGTTAAAAACACCTACTTATATCTACCCTGAATTTAAACACTTCCATGAACATGAGTAAAAACTGACATCATGATAATAAATAAATGAAATAATCAAACCTCCAGATGCATTTAGTTTCATCTTTTTACTTTTGATAACAGCAAGCAGTTATTACACACAAAGTGTTAGCCCAAACTGACAAATGAAGGCTCACAACATGTATGCGTCAAATATCTTATCTGAACTATGAAACAGGAACTTTCACCAAAAGCAATAACAGACCCTAACGAAGACCACAATCTGGAACTCTAGATACAAAACAACATGACTTGATTCACACCATTATATATATACTTATCAAGTGATTATAATACTGTAGTACCTTCCAAAGTAATATCACACCACAGAGTACAAGTATTTTCATTATGATTCTACATTTCTTATATAGTAAGTCTTTATGTATGTATGTAAAAATGGATCGTTTGGGTTGAGAAAATATTTTATGTAGAGGAGCGAACAACGTTTTGACCTGTATATTTTTCTCTACAAGTGGGCTTTCTTGACATCAGTAAGTCTTTATTGTTATCATATCCATCCGGTTTTGTGACCTTCAAATAACTTCTTTATTTGTCAAGCAAGTGTCTTACATTTAATAACAAATTACTGTGATCCAAGTTACTTGTTTATTTAATAACATCATTTCAGACAAGTTTACAAGTCTTCCCTAAAACTGTCCAAGATAAAATTCTGAATGGTTAATAAATTAATGAAGATTTTGATTGAGAAACCTGATGATTTTGATTGAGAAACCTTGTGTTTGCAAGAATTGTGTTACTCATTATCAAAATCACTTGAAAAATGTAATTTAAATACATGGACTGAAAGTGCCTGTGTTTAGAAGAGAAAATGTCATAAGATACAATGATGATAGTTGTGGTTCACTTCACCATGCCCACTGCAACAAATGGTTAACACTAGAATAAAAATGGCTTTCGTTATTATCAGAACCATAACTACATTCTCTGCAAGTCCTCCTTTCATGAGAATGAATATTAGATAGAGCACAATATAAACAACAAAGTTTCTTTATTTACATTTGAATATCCTGAAGAATTAATTGTTACTCTTGAAAGAATTTTATGTTACACAAAGCCTGCACTATTTGACTATTTATCACTAAATAAATTCACAAAATAAAGTAAGTTTCCTGATAAACTGTCTCTTCTGGTGTATCTTATGAGATATATTAAAATTGCCTTGAAAACATAAATATTTTTGTTAGATTTACATATAAGATTGCATTTTATCAAAACACTGATACAATAATAACATGCAATTGAATTGTTTGAATATATATTTTGGCACAAGTTTTCTATGATATAAAACTCAATAACTTTAAATGAAAAATTTATCCAAAAAGACAACATTACAAGATATACTCATACAATTTTGTTTGATCAACAAGTATGAATAACTTTCCATTTACATTAATAAGATACGTATGAACTCATTATGTTAATAAAATTTATATATACTTCACACATACAGATAATCACGGGATTTTGTGTTGTTTGGCAACTTCAAGATGAGTCTCCTTAGTGACAAGAAAGATCAAATCCTTATTTTAGTAACAAATCAAGCTACAATGTTCTTGTCACTAATTACTGAGGCCTTAGTTACGAATTAACATTTTTTAAATATTTGTGATATAAAAATTCTATATATCTTTTTAAATTCCTTTCAACATCAGTAGAAAAATTATTTGATAGTGTTAAGCCAGTTCTTACTGTTAGGCCCAATTCGTAAACTGAGGGTCACAAGTTCAAATCCCCATCTCACCAAAATGCTTGACCTTTCAGCCATTGAAGCATTATAATGTGATGGTCAATCCCACCATTTGTTGGTAAAAGAGTAGCCCAAGAGTTGACTGTGGTTGGTGATTACAAGCTGCCTTCCCTCTAGTCTTACACTGCTAAATTATGAATAGCTAGCACAATAGCCCTCATGTAGCTTTGTACAAAATTCAAAAACAAACAAGCAAATCTTACTGCTGCTACAATTAAAATATCTGGACCTTAAATTCAATGATGATGAAGCTATTTTGAGTCTTAACTAATAAATTAGAAACCAATTCCAAAAAATAAAACACAAAAACGATTTCAAACCTTTGTATTTCAGTATGTCTTTTTTGAAGTATTCAAAAAATGATAAACTAGTCCAACAGTTATTAGTTATTTTACAAATACTGAAATATTGCAGATATACAACAGTACTTAGTAGACCTACAAGTTAGAATTACACAATTTTCAGTATACATTCTTAATCATATATTCTAAACATTTGAATTGTGAACAGCAATTAGCTTTAGAAGTCTAAAAATACATTATTATTAAGAACTTCAAACTTACAATTTGAAATTCTCTTCTCCTTTCAAAAGCAGTTTTAATACCTTTATCTTGCCATAATTTTTTCACAGTACCAACTAAATTTAAAAATGTTTGTGAGTCCAAGTTTGTGCTGTTATCAAACCTTAAAATATTATAGGCATTTTGAGAATTATTTGGGTTCTCCCACGGAATACCTAGCTTGTCTCTTGCATCTACTAACACTTTCATTCCTCTAATGATATTCTGATAAACAACACTTCTGAACTCTTTCAACGTTTCATCGTCAAAATTATGACCGTGGATGATCTTCATTTGCTTCAAAAAAGTACTTTTACCACTTTCACCAGCTCCTAAAAGAAGTAATTTAACTTCCCGCCGAATAATATGTTTGTCTTCTTCCAACATTTTATCAATTTTTTTACTTCTTTGAAATTGTTCCAGCTCATCAGGGCCATATTTCAAACGTAAAAAACAACCACACGATGACAGCACAGCCGCCATCTTTGAAATGTTAACCACGCCTTAAACATGTAAATGTCATATCCGGTAAGATTATTAAATTGGAGGACAAATACGGGAGGAAAAAAATGTTTTATGAGATTTTGTACTTATTTAATTCTACGTCGTTATTTTTCTGTAAAATAACTGCTTAATGTGTTTTAACTTTTTAATAACACGTATTTCTAATGATAAACACAGTATTACTGACTATAAATGATGAATCATGTTTGCTTTCACTAGTATGTTGAACGGGACTAAATGCAATATTAGCCTCCCGCTAATACAGCGGTATGTCTTCGGATTTTCAACGCTAAAATCAACGGTTCGATTCCCATCGGTGGGCTCAGCAGATAGCCCGATGTGGCTTTGCTATAAGAAAACACAAACACTAAATGCAATAAATACGGGTGTAGTATTTAAATTATTATATATTCTATGTTATTGAGGTAAATCAGACCTGGCAGAGATAGGTTGGTTAAGGCGTTCGACTCGTAAGTCACATCAAACATGATCGTCATCGTCAGGCTCACAAAGAGACCAAAGAAGGTCGAAACGTTGTTCGCTCCTCTACATAAAAATTTTTCCAAACCCAAACGAGTCGTTTTTACATATATATTTTTCTATACAAGTGGGTTTTCTCGACATCACTGAAACATGATCGCCCTTTCAGCCGTGGGTCGTTATATTGTGACGGTCAATCCCACTATTCGTTGACAAAAGAGTAGCCCAAGAGTTGGTGGTAATGACTAGCTACTTTCCCTCTAGTTTTACATTGCTATATTAGGGACGGCTAGCGCAGATATTCCTCGTGCAGGTTTGCGCGAAATTCAAAAAAGAAACAAACAGGTAAATTAAATGTAAAAAAACACAACAAAAAACGAGATTATTCGTAGAAGACACGAGTGTAGAACGTGATATTTTCGTGGTTTGAAATAATATATACGTACTTAAGTGTGATACATTTTGTGTATTTTTCTCATAGCAAAGCCACATTGGGTTATGCCCACTGAAGAGAATCGAGCCCCTGATTTCAGCGTTGTAAATCTGTAGAGTTACCGCTGTACTAGCGGGAGACCATAGTGAAAGCAAAAAATAACAACAGCAACAAACTAAACAATGGTGTGTGTGTGTTGTTATTAAGGATAAAACACAGTCGACTTTGTGAATAACTGAAATGTGTGTTGTCGACACGAGTCTGTTTTAGAGTATAGTCCTCCGGTGATATACCTGTAACTTACGCCAAAATCAGGGGTTCGATTCTCTTCAGTAAACATACCCCAATGTGGCTTTTCTATGAGAAAAATACACACACACACTTTCGCTTTGTTTTTCTTGTAAGACACTAAAATCAGCTAAGGATAAGATGAAGAGAGATTGTAGGTAGAATAAATGCTGGGATGTCACTGGTATTAGTGTTATTATGCTATCACTAAACCCATAAGTAAAATTAAGCCTCTTAGTAACAGTTGAGTCTCTTGGCTATTCTGAGAAGTGAACAGACTACATGGTAATATTTCGAACAACATTTTACATAGATGTTCGAGAACTTGTTTGTTTGTTTTGGAATTTCGCACAAAGCTACTCGAGGGCTATCTGTGCTAGCCATTCCTAATTTAGCAGTGTAAGACTAGAGGGAAGGCAGCTGGTCATCACCACCCACCGCCAACTCTTGGGCTACTCTTTTACCAACGAATAGTGGGATTGACCGCAACATTATACACCCCCACGGCTGGGAGGGCGAGCATGTTTAGCGCGACGCGGGCGCGCGACCCTCGGATTACGAGTCGCGTGCCTTACGCGCTTGGCCATGCCGGGCCCGTTCGAGAACTTACTATGTGAAATAATGAGTACATATACTAGATGAGAAAACTAAATTAAAAAGAAATTAAGACAGAATAAAATGTAAAATATGCACATATTTGTAGAGAGGAGCTCAAGCATAATCACTGAAAGTTAATTAGTAGATTTACACTGGGCCTGGCATGGCCAAGCGCGTAATTATGAATGTCTGGTCAAATAGCTCTTGAACTGATTGGTGCGAAAATAAATGAACAGTCTTACTCTTATTCATAGTAACTTGGAGCTGATATTACAGCTGTACTTTCACATGTGTTACTCACTTTCTTAACATCTCCATTTTGCAAATTAATGTGGAACAAGACAGTATCATTCATTTTCTACTCTCTTTGCTGAAATACAAATGTTTTGAAATTTCTGTATTTTTGTTAAATTCTGTTTCGGCTTGGAAAGTTTTTCGTGTAAATGCATTTTAACCATGTTTCTTTTTAACTTTATAAAGGATAATCTCGCCCAGTGGCAGATAATTGAATTTCATGAAGGAAAAAAAGTACGTTATATGTAGATTGAGAGAGCTGTCTTTTCTGTCAACGAATTGGATAATAATTTGTGATTTCTGACACCTCAGCATTCGAGCATGAATGAATGAGCGTCACATGTAAAATAATATTTCTTGCACAAACATGGCATTAGTGTTATTTTATACTTTACATTAAAACCCAGGTTCTTTTTTGTTCAGTAGATTTTGTTGAGATATTTGCTGCGACTGAACTTTTTCAGACTTAGAATTTTTGCTTAAATTTATTTTATTTTTCATTCAGATCATTTTGCTAAAACTTTTATTTTCTCGGGTTTTATATGAATTTTTAGTAACTTTTACATCTTTTTTTTCTTTTATTTTTCTTGTTAACTTTAACTCTGGCTTTATTTTCATTTTGTATCTTTGTTTCAGTTTAACTTAAAAGGGACACATTGGATTGGTGAGAGAAACTTTCACTTACATTCTTCTTCACACTAATCCAATATACTCACTACAGACACACTTGTTTTGTGATAGTAAGTGTGAAT